>NC_069499.1:1414471251-1414843751 GCF_027579735.1 Bombina bombina | reverse complement strand
TAAATCTTGAAACTTAGAAATACATCTCCAAAATGTTTTCCTTGCTGGCTAAATGTACCCACCAATCAGCAAGCGCTATCCAGGGTGCTTAACCAAAAATGGGCCGGCTCGTAAGCTTACATTCCTGTTTTTTCAAATAAAGATACCAAGAGCATGAAGAAAAATTCATAATAGGAGTATATTAGAAAGTTGCTTAAAATTGCATGCTCTATCTGATACATGAAAGAAAAAAATTGGGTTCAGTGTCCCTTTAAGAACTAGCTCAGTATTAGAAATTATGTTCACACTACAACACTGGATAAATGCAGAGAAAAGGCTTGTAAGAACTGCATTGTGTTTATAAAATGACAAGATAAAGCCCTCATTCAGAAACATTTCTTGACATCTATACATGCATAGGCCTATTTATCAAATGTCTGTCGGACCTGATCCAACAGTGCGGATCAGGTCCGACAGACATTGCTGAATGCGGACAGCAATACACTCTCCGTATTCAGCATTGCACCAGCAGCTCTTGTGAGCTGCTGGTGCAACGCCGCCCCCTGCAGACTCACGGCCAATCGGCCGCCAGCAGGGAGGTGTCAATCAACCCGATCGTACTCGATCGGGTTGAATTGTGGTGATCTCTGTCCGCCTCATCAGAGCAGGCGGACAGGTTACGGAGCAGCGGTCTTTAGACCACTGCTCCATAACTTGCGTTTCTTTCGAGTCTGAAGACTCGCCAGAAACACGGGCCCTCAAGCTCTATTCGGAGCTTGATAAATGGGTCTCATAGAATTCTTAATGATACTTTAGCAGAGGTTTATGCAGGGGTTGGTGTTACATCTGTAATAAGATATGTACTTATTTTGAACATGTAGGTTAATGGAATACTGAACATTATTTTTTACATGCACGGTAGTCATCATTTGAAATAAACTGATTTAGGGTTTAAACACTGTTGGTGGAATGGGCCTTAAAGGGACATGAAACCCAAATTTTTTCTTTCATGATTTAGAAAGAGCATACAATTATAAACAACTTTCTAATTTACTTCTATTATCTATCTTGCTTCATGCTCTTGATATTCTTTGCTGAAAAGCATATCTAGATATGCTTAGTAGCTGCTGATTGGTAGCTGCACATAGATGCCTCCTGTGATTGGTTCACCTTGTGCATTGCTATTTCTTCATTAAAGTATATCTAAAGAATGAAGCAAATTAGGTAATAGAAGTAAATTGGAATATTGTTTAAAGTTGTATTCTCTACCTTAATCATGAAAGAAAATGTTTGGGTATAGTGTCCCTTTAAGATGGAATATCTAGAAAAATTGTGAAGAAACCAGGGATGCCATAATACTTATTTTTGGGCACTTCAATTTGGATTATCTCAACATTGTGCTAGTATAACTATTCCCCAGGAAATAAGGTCTTAATGCTAAAAATATTTTCTCACTAATTGATGTCTTAAATATCTGTACAAGAAATACGGCTAGATTACGAGTTTTGCATTATGAGTGAAAAGCCTCATAACGCTGCTTTTTCACTACCGCTGGTATTACGAGTTTTGCAGGTATAGCTGTACCACACACTTTTGTGGCCGTGACGCAACGTAACTACCGCAGCTTTCAAAAAGTCCCTTTTCAATGGGACTTCCACAGCACCTGTATTACGAGCTTGCCTATCCGGCCAAAAAGTGAGTGGTACACCCTATACTGTCAAGATTTGTACCGTAAACTGAAAATAAGTAGTTATGAGTTTTACCCTACAAATCTGTAACATAAAACTCATAACTAAAGTGCTAAAAAGTACACTAACACTAATAAACTACCTATTAACCCCTAAACTGCCGCCCTCCCGCATCGCAAATACTAAAATAAAATTATTAACCCCTAATCTGCCGCTCCAGACATCGGCGCCACTGTAATAAACATATTAACCCCTAAACCGCCGCACTCCCGCATCGCAAACACTAGTTAAATATTATTAACCCCTAATCTGCCGTCCCTAACATCGCCGCAAACTACATTACTGTTATTAACCCCTATTCTGCTGCCCCCAAAATCGCCACCACTATACTAAAGTTATTAACTTAACCCTAAATCTAACCCTAAGTCTAACCCTAACCCTACCACCCACTAACTTTAACATAATTTTAACATCATTAAAATAAATATAAATAAAAATTACAATTTATACCTAAATAATTCCTATTTAAAACTAAATACTTACCTGTAAAATAAACCCTAAGCTAGCTACAATATAACTAATAGTTACATTGTAGCTATCTTAGGTTTTAGTTTTATTTCACAGCTAAGTTTGTATTTATTTTAACTAGGTAGAATAGTTAGTAAATAGTTATTAACTATTTACTAACTACCTAGTTAGAATAAATACAAATTTACCTGTAAAATAAAACCTAACCTGTCTTACACTAAAACCTAACATTACACTAAAATTAAATTACATTAATTAAATACAATTAACTAAATTACAAAGAAAAATAAACACTAAATTACACAAAATAAAAAAGAAATTATCAAATATTTAAACTAATTACACCTAATCTAATAGCCCTATCAAAATAAAAAAGCCCCCCCCCAAAATAAAAAAAACTAGCCTAAACTAAACTGCCAATAGCCCTTAAAGCCCCTGAAAATCCAATCAGCCAATAGAATGCAAGCTCAATCCTATTGGCTGATTGGATCAGCCAATAGGATTGAAGCTCAATCCTATTGGCTGATTGCATCAGCCAACAGGATTTTTTCACCTTTAATTCCGATTGGCTGATAGAATTCTATGAGCCAATTGGAATTCAAGGTACGCCATCTTGGATGACGTCCCTTAACCCCTTAATGACCACAGCACTTTTCCATTTTCTGTCCATTTGGGACCAAGGCTATTTTTACATTTTTGCAGTGTTTGTGTTTAGCTGTAATTTTCCTCTTACTCTTTTACTGTACCCACACATATTATATACCGTTTTTCTCGCCATTAAATGGACTTTCTAAAGATACCATTATTTTCATCATATCTTATCATTTACTATATAAAAAAATATAAAATATGAGGAAAAAATGGAAAAAAACACACTTTTTCTAACTTTGTCCCCCAAAATCTGTTACACATCTACAACCACCAAAAAACACCCATGCTAAATAATTTCTAAATTTTGTCCAGAGTTTAGAAATACCCAATGTTTACACGTTCTTTGCTTTTTTTTGCAAGTTATAGGGCAATAAATATAAGTAGCACTTTGCTATTTCCAAACCACTTTTTTTCAAAATGAGCGCTAGTTACATTGGAACCCTGATATCTGTCAGGAATACCTGAATATCCCTTGACATGTATATATTTTTTTTTAGAAGACATCCCAAAGTATTGATCTAGGCCCATTTTGGTATATTTCATGCCACCATTTCACCACCAAATGCGATCAAATAAAAAAAATTGTTCACTTTTTCACAAATTTTTTCACAAACTTTAGGATTCTCACTGAAATTATTTACAAACAGCTTGTGCAATTATGGCATAAATGGTTGTAAATTTTTCTCTGGAATCCCCTTTGTTCAGAAATAGCAGACATATATGGCTTTGACGTTGCTTTTTGGTAATTAGAAGGCCGCTAAATGCCACTGCGCACCATGCGTGTATTATGCACAGCAGGGAAGGGGTTAATAAGGGAGCATGTAGGGAGCTTTTTGGGGTAATTTTATCTTTAGTGTAGTGTAGTAGACAACCCAAAGTATTGATCTAGGCCCATTTTGGTATATTTCATGCCACCATTTCACCGCCAAATGCGATCAAATAAAGAAAAACGTTAAATTTTTCAAAATTTTAGATTTCTCACTGAAATCATTTACAAACATTTTGTGCAATTATGGCACAAATTGTTGTAAATGCTTCTCTGGGGTCTCCTTTGTTCAAAAATAGCAGACATATATGGATTTGGTGTTGCTTTTTGGTAATTAGAAGGCCGCTAAATGCCACTGCGCACAACACGTGAATTATGCCCAGCAATGAAGGGGTTAATTAGGTAGCTTGTATGGAGTTTGCAGGGTTAATTTTAGCTTTAGTGTAGAGATCAGCTTCCCACCTGACACATCAGACCCCCTGATCCCTCCCAAAGAGCTCTCTTTCCTCCCCCACCCCAAAAATTGTCCCCGCCATCTTAAGTACTGGCAGAAAGTCTGCCAGTACTAAAATAAAAGGTATCCTTTTTTTATATATAGCATATTTACATATGCTGCTGTGTAAGATTCCCCCCCTTAGCCCCCAACCTCCCTGATCCCCCCCAAAACAGCTCTCTAACCCTCCCCCTCTGCCTTATTGGGGGCCATCTTGGGTACTGGCAGCTGTCTGCCAGTACCCAGTTTGCATGTAAAAATGTCTTTATTTTTTTTAATTTTTGTTTTTTCTGCAGTGTAGCTTCCCCCCCCCAAGACTAATCCCCCACCCCCTCCCAGATCCCTTAGATTACTTTAATCAGGGATTTTATCCCTCCTTTCTCCCCATAATAAAAAAAAACGTTTCTGTAGTGTAAGTGGTTCCCACCCGCTCCCTCCCCGTGCACGCGCCCGCCCACCACCCCCCGTGCACGCGTGCGCACCCGTGCGCGCCCCCGGCGATCCCGCCCCCCTCTCTGACCAAGAAGCCATCGATGGCCGCCCATCCACCTCCCACTTCAGCTCCCACCCACCAACGAATGCGGCCATTGATGTCCGGTGCAGAGAGGGCCACAGAGTGGCTCTCTCTGCACCGGAGGGGTAAAAAATGTTATTGCAGGATGCCTCAATATCGAGGCATCCTGCAATAACCGGAAAACAGCTGGAAGTGATCAGGATCGCTTCCAGCTGCTTTCCACACTGAGGACGTGCAGGGTACGTTCTCAGGCGTTAACTGCCTTTTTTCTGAGGACGTACCCTGCACGTCCTCAGTCGTTAAGGGGTTAAAGGAACCTTCATTCTTGAAGAGCTGTCGACAGAAGAGGATGCTCCTCGCCAGGTGTCTTGAAGATGGAGCTGCTCCGCACCAGAAGGATGAAGATAGGAGATGCCGTCTGGATGAAGACTTCTGTCCGTCTGGGGGACCACTTCTTGCCGCTTGGATGAAGACTTCTCCCGACATCGTTGAGGACTTCTTGCCGCTTGGATGAAGACTTCTCCTGGCTTCGTTGAGGACTTCATGTCGCTTGGATGAAGACTGCTCCCGGCTTCGTTGAGGATGGATGTCCGGTCATCAAAAACTGTAAGTGGATCTTCGGGGGTTAGTGATAGGTTTTTTAAGGATTTATTGGGTGGGTTTTATTTTTAGCTTAGGGTTTGGGCTGAAAAAGAGCTAAATGTCAATTTAAGGGCAATGCCCATCCAAATGCCCTTTTCAGAGCAACGGGGAGCTTAGTTTTTTTTTAGATAGGATTTTATTTTGGGGGTTTGGTTGTGTGGGTGGTGGGTTTTACTGTTGGGGGGTTGTTTGTATTTTTTTTACAGGTAAAAGAGCTGATTTCTTTGGGGCAATGCCCCGCAAAAGGCCCTTTTAAGAGCTATTGGCAGTTTAGTTTAGGCTATGTTTTTTTTTTATTTTTGGGAGCTATTAGATTAGGTGTAATTAGTTTAAATATTTGCTAATTTCCTTTTTATTTTGTGTAATTTTGTGTTTATTTTTTTGTAATTTACGGCTAGATTTGGAGTTTTGTCGGTAACGACCCGAAAAACTAACGCCGGCTTTTTTCTGGCCGCACCATAAAAATAACTCTGGTATTGAGAGTCCACAGAATGGCTGCGTTCGGCTCCAAAAAAGGAGCGTAGAGCATTTTTAACGCAGCTTCAACTCTCGATACCAGAGTTGCTTACGCAAGCGGCCAGCCTCAAAAACGTGCTCGTGCACGATTCCCCCATAGGAAACAATGGAGCTGTTTGAGCTGAAAAAAAACCAAACACCTGCAAAAAAGCCGCGTTCAGCTCCTAACGCAGCCCCATTGCTTGCTATGCGGTAACCCTTCCTACGTCTGCACCTAACACCCTAACATGTACCCCGAGTCTAAACACCCCTAACCTTACACTTATTAACCCCTAATCTGCCGCCCCCGCTATCGCTGACACCTGCATATTATTATTAACTCCTAATCTGCCGCTCCGTAAACCGCCGCTACTTACATTATCCCTATGTACCCCTAATCTGCTGCCCTAACATCGCCGACCCCTATATTATATTTATTAACCCCTAATCTGCCCCCCACAACGTCGCCTCCACCTGCCTACACTTATTAACCCCTAATCTGCCGACCAGAGCTGAGCGCTACTATAATAAAGTTATTAACCCCTAATCCGCCTCACTAACCCTATAATAAATAGTATTAACCCCTAATCTGCCCTCCCTAACATCGCCGACACCTAACTTCAATTATTAACCCCTAATCTGCCAACTGGAGCTCACGGCTACTCTAATAAATGTATTAACCCCTAAAGCTAAGTCTAACCCTAACACTAACACCCCCCTAAGTTAAATATAATTTACATCTAACGAAATTAATTAACTCTTATTAAATAAATTATTCCTATTTAAAGATAAATACTTACCTGTAAAATAAATCCTAATATAGCTACAATATAAATTATAATTATATTATAGCTATTTTAGGATTTATATTTATTTTACAGGTAACTTTGTATTTATTTTAACCAGGTACAATAGCTATTAAATAGTTAAGAACTATTTAATAGCTAAAATAGTTAAAATAATTACAAAATTACCTGTAAAATAAATACTAACCTAAGTTACAATTAAACCTAACACTACACTATCAATAAATTAATTAAATAAACTACCTACAATTACCTACAATTAACCTAACACTACACTATCAATAAATTAATTAAATACAATTCCTACAAATAAATACAATTAAATAAACTAGCTAAAGTACAAAAAATAAAAAAATATTTACAAACATAAGAAAAATATTACAACAATTTTAAACTAATTACACCTACTCTAAGCCCCCTAATAAAATAACAAAGCCCCCCAAAATAAAAAAATGCCCTACCCTATTCTAAATTACTAAAGTTCAAAGCTCTTTAACCTTACCAGCCCTGAACAGGGCCCTTTGCGGGGCATGCCCCAAAGAATTCAGCTCTTTTGCCTGTAAAAAAAAAACATACAATACCCCCCCCCCCCAACATTACAACCCACCACCCACATACCCCTAATCTAACCCAAACCCCCCTTAAATAAACCTAACACTAAGCCCCTGAAGATCTTCCTACCTTATCTTCACCCTGCCAGGTTCACCGATCCGTCCTGAAGAGCTCCTCCGATGTCCTGATCCAAGCCCAAGCGGGGGGCTGAAGAGGTCCATGATCCGGCTGAAGTCTTCATCCAAGCGGGAGCTGAAGATGTCCATGATCCGGATGAAGTCTTCATCCAAGCGGGAGCTGAAGAGGTCCATGATCCAGATGAAGTCTTCTATCAACTGCATCTTCAATCTTCTTTCTTCGGGATCCATCTTGCAGACCTCCGACACGGAACATCCTCTTCTCCCGACGCCTACTAGCCGAATGACGGTTCCTTTAAGGGACGTCATCCAAGATGGCGTCCCTCGAATTCCGATTGGCTGATAGGATTCTATCAGCCAATCGGAATTAAGGTAGGAATATTCTGATTGGCTGATGGAATCAGCCAATCAGAATCAAGTTCAATCCGATTGGCTGATCCAATCAGCCAATCAGATTGAGCTCGCATTCTATTGGCTGTTCCGATCAGCCAATAGAATGCGAGCTCAATCTGATTGGCTGATTGGATCAGCCAATCGGATTGAACTTGATTCTGATTGGCTGATTCCATCAGCCAATCAGAATATTCCTACCTTAATTCCGATTGGCTGATAGAATCCTATCAGTCAATCGGAATTCGAGGGACGCCATCTTGGATGACGTCCCTTAAAGTAACCGTCATTCGGCTAGTAGGCGTCGGGAGAAGAGGATGTTTTGCGTCGGAGGTCTGCAAGATGGATCCAGAAGAAAGAAGATTGAAGATGCAGTTGATAGAAGACTTCATCCGGATCATGGACCTCTTCAGCTCCCGCTTGGATGAAGACTTCATCCGGATCATGGACATCTTCAGCTCCCGCTTGGATGAAGACTTCAGCCGGATCATGGACCTCTTCAGCTCCCGCTTGGATGAAGACTTCAGCCGGATCATGGACCTCTTCAGCCCCCCGCTTGGGCTTGGATCAGGACATCGGAGGAGCTCTTCAGGATGGATCGGTCAACCTGGCAGGGTGAAGATAAGGTAGGAAGATCTTCAGGGGCTTAGTGTTAGGTTTATTTAAGGGGGGTTTGGGTTAGATTAGGGGTATGTGGGTGGTGGGTTGTAATGTTGGGGGGGGGGTATTGTATGTTTTTTTTTACAGGCAAAAGAGCTGAATTCTTTGGGGCATGCCCCGCAAAGGGCCCTGTTCAGGGCTGGTAAGGTTAAAGAGCTTTGAACTTTAGTAATTTAGAATAGGGTAGGGCATTTTTTTATTTTGGGTGGCTTTGTTATTTTATTAGGGGGCTTAGAGTAGGTGTAATTAGTTTAAAATTGTTGTAATATTTTTCTTATGTTTGTAAATATTTTTTTATTTTTTGTAACTTAGTTCCAGCCCTGAACAGGGCCCTTTGCGGGGCATGCCCCAAAGAATTCAGCTCTTTTGCCTGTAAAAAAAAACATACAATACCCCCCCCCCCAACATTACAACCCACCACCCACATACCCCTAATCTAACCCAAACCCCCCTTAAATAAACCTAACACTAAGCCCCTGAAGATCTTCCTACCTTATCTTCACCCTGCTAGGTTCACCGATCCGTCCTGAAGAGCTCCTCCGATGTCCTGATCCAAGCCCAAGCGGGGGGCTGAAGAGGTCCATGATCCGGCTGAAGTCTTCATCCAAGCGGGAGCTGAAGATGTCCATGATCCGGATGAAGTCTTCATCCAAGCGGGAGCTGAAGAGGTCCATGATCCAGGTGAAGTCTCCATCCAAGCGGGAGCTGAAGAGGTCCATGATCCGGATGAAGTCTTCTATCAACTGCATCTTCAATCTTCTTTCTTCTGGATCCATCTTGCAGACCTCCGACGCGGAACATCCTCTTCTGTTCCGATCAGCCAATAGAATGCAAGCTCAATCTGATTGGCTGATTGGATCAGCCAATCGGATTGAACTTGATTCTGATTGGCTGATTCCATCAGCCAATCAGAATATTCCTACCTTAATTCCGATTGGCTGATAGAATCCTATCAGCCAATCGGAATTCGAGGGACGCCATCTTGGATGACGTCCCTTAAAGGAACCGTCATTCGGCTAGTAGACGTCGGGAGAAGAGGATGTTCCGCGTCGGAGGTCTGCAAGATGGATCCAGAAGAAAGAAGATTGAAGATGCAGTTGATAGAAGACTTCATCCGGATCATGGACCTCTTCAGCTCCCGCTTGGATGAAGACTTCATCCGGATCATGGACCTCTTCAGCTCCCGCTTGGATGAAGACTTCATCCGTGTCATGGACCTCTTCAGCTCCCCGCTTGGGCTTGGATCAGGACATCGGAGGAGCTCTTCAGGACGGATCGGTGAACCTGGCAGGGTGAAGATAAGGTAGGAAGATCTTCAGGGGCTTAGTGTTAGGTTTATTTAAGGGGGGTTTGGGTTAGATTAGGGGTATGTGGGTGGTGGGTTGTAATGTTGGGGGGGGGTATTGTATGTTTTTTTTTACAGGCAAAAGAGCTGAATTCTTTGGGGTATGCCCCGCAAAGGGCCGGTTCAGGGCTGGTAAGGTTAAAGAGCTTTGAACTTTAGTAATTTAGAATAGGGTAGGGCATTTTTTTTATTTTGGGGGGCTTTGTTATTTTATTAGGGGGCTTAGAGTAGGTGTAATTAGTTTAAAATTGTTGTAATATTTTTCTTATGTTTGTAAATATTTTTTTATTTTTTGTAACTTAGTTCTTTTTTATTTTTTGTACTTTAGCTAGTTTATTTAATTGTATTTATTTGTAGGAATTGTATTTAATTAATTTATTGATAGTGTAGTGTTAGGTAAATTGTAGGTAATTGTAGGTAGTTTATTTAATTAATTTATTGATAGTGTAGTGTTAGGTTTAATTGTAACTTAGGTTAGTATTTATTTTACAGGTAATTTTGTAATTATTTTAACTATTTTAGCTATTAAATAGTTCTTAACTATTTAATAGCTATTGTACCTGGTTAAAATAAATGCAAAGTTACCTGTAAAATAAATATAAATCCTAAAATAGCTATAATATAATTATAATTTATATTGTAGCTATATTAGGATTTATTTTACAGGTAAGTATTTATCTTTAAATAGGAATAATTTATTTAATAAGAGTTAATTAATTTCGTTAGATGTAAATTATATTTAATTTAGGGGGGTGTTAGTGTTAGGGTTAGACTTAGCTTTAGGGGTTAATACATTTATTAGAGTAGCGGTGAGCTCCAGTCGGCAGATTAGGGGTTAATAATTGAAGTTAGGTGTCGGCGATGTTAGGGAGGGCAGATTAGGGGTTAATACTATTTATTATAAGGGTTAGTGAGGCGGATTAGGGCTTAATAACTTTATTATAGTAGCGCTCAGGTCCGGTCGGCAGATTAGGGGTTAATAAGTGTAGGCAGGTGGAGGCGACGTTGAGGGGGGCAGATTAGGGGTTCATAAATATAATATAGGGGTCGGCGGTGTTAGGGGCAGCAGATTAGGGGTACATAAGGATAACGTAGGTGGCGGCGCTTTGCGGTCGGCAGATTAGGGGTTAATAAGTGTAGGCAGGTGGAGGCGACGTTGAGGGGGGCAGATTAGGGGTTAATAAATATAATACAGGGGTCGGCGGTGTTAGGGGGAGCAGATTAGGGGTACATAAGGATAACGTAGGTGGCGGTCGGCAGATTAGGGGTTAAAAAAATTTATTCGAGTGTCGGCGATGTGGGGGGACCTCGGTTTAGGGGTACATAGGTAGTTTATGGGTGTTAGTGTACTTTAGAGTACAGTAGTTAAGAGCTTTATAAACCGGCGTTAGCCCAGAAAGCTCTTAACTACTGACTTTTTTCCTGCGGCTGGAGTTTTGTCGTTAGATGTCTAACGCTCACTTCAGAAACGACTCTAAATACCGGAGTTAGAAAGATCCCATTGAAAAGATAGGATACGCAATTGACGTAAGGGGATCTGCGGTATGGAAAAGTCGCGGCTGAAAAGTGAGCGTTAGACCCTATTTTGAGTGACTCCAAATACCGGCGGTAGCCTAAAACCAGCGTTAGGAGCCTCTAACGCTGGTTTTCACGGCTAACGCCAAACTCCAAATCTAGGTCTTAGTTAATTATATTGAATTAATGTAATTTATTTAATTTTAGTGTAAGGTTAGGTTTTAGTGTAACTCAGGTTAGGTTTTATTTTACAGGTAACTTTGTATTTACTTTAACTAGGTAGTTAGTAAATAGTTAATAACTATTTACTAACTAATCTACCTAGTTAAAATAAAAACAAACTTAGCTGTGAAATAAAAAATAAAACCTAAGATGGATACAATGTAACTATTAGTTATATTGTAGCTATCTTAGGGTTTATTTTACAGGTATTTAGTTTTAAATAGGAATTATTTAGGTAATGATAGTAGGTTTTATTTAGATTTATTTTAATTATATTTAAGTTAGGGGGTGTTAGGGTTAGACTTAGGTTTGGGGGTTATAACATTTAGTATAGTGGCGGCGACGTTGGGGGCGGCAGATTCGGGGTTAATAATATTTAACTAGTGTTTGTGATGCGGGAGTGCGGAGGTTTAGGGGTTAATATGTTTATTATAGTGGCGGCGATGTCCGGAGAGGCAGATTAGGGGTTAATAAAAATAATTTAGGGGGCGGCAGATTAGGGGTTAATAAGTGTAAGAGTGTGTTTAGACTCGGGGTTCATGTTAGGGTGTTAGGTGTAAACATAAATGTTGTTTCCCCATAGGAATTAATGGGGCTGCGTTACGAAGCTTTACACTCCTTTATTACAGGTGTTAAGACTTTTTTTCAGCCGGCTGTCCCCATTGATGTCTATGGGGAAATTGTGCACGAGCATGTAAAACCAGCTCACCGCAGCTTTCAGCAGCTGTAGTGTGGTATGGAGCTCAATTTTGCTCTACGCTCACTTTTTGCATGCTAACGCCGGGTTTATGACAACCTGTAATACCAGCGCTGTAGGGAAGTGAGCGGTGACAATAACATGCAAGTTAGCACCGCACCCCTCATAACGCAAAACTCGTAATCTAGCTGTAGGTTTCTTAAAAATTGCTCTTTCTTTATTACAGTATTACAATGCAAACAATTGAATCTCTTACAGCCTATGCGAGAAGACAACAACATTTCTCCAAACATCTGTATTTACTACATTGGATATCAATAAAAGCCATTAGAAGCATCAGACCAGTACTGTTTTGAGAAATATTGTATAAGCAACAAGTATTAAATGGTCCGTCCACTTGATTTTTTTTTATTGTTTAAATGATAGATAACACTTTTACTATCCATTCCCCAGCTTTGAACAACCTAGATTGCTATATTAATCTATTTTATAAACTCTGCCTGTTTCTAAGCCCCTGCAGGCCCCCTCTTATCTCAGTGCATTTTATTAGCTTTTCACAGCCAGACAGTGCTTGTTCATGTGTGCCATATAGATAACAGTGTGCTCACTCCCATAGAGTTATACATGAGTCAGCACTAACTGGCTAAAATGCAAGTTTGTAAAAAGCACTGACATAAGGGGGCAGTCTGCAGATGCTTATCTATCTTTTTGAACAATAACAATTTTCAAGTAGACTGTCTCTTAAATTCCTTTATTCTAACAAATAGTTTTAGGGTTAAAAATGTACTTGTGATCGATCCTTTATAATGAAGCTTATTATTTATACTTATTATATTTTAATATTATGGTATGCTTTCAATAAATCTATTCCGCTTTTGAAAGTTAAAAATTGTGCCTTGAAACTTAGTTATGATTCTTACCCCGTCCGCCCCGACTTGCTGTAATTTTTTTTTTCTGCTCTTACCTACAATGGGCGGTTCAGCTAGACTAAGCATACGCACACTCCTTTAATTGCAATGCGCGCTCACACAGATCCTTCCAGTTGATTGCTATAAGAATGTAATATCGATCTGCTGTTTACACTACTAGAAGAAGAAAGCGTTTTTGAGACAGCAGTCTCAATTAGGTACTTCTGCGCTAGGAAATAGAGGTGTTGGATGAAGTATATATCTAAGAATTTCCTTAACACAAGAACCTGGGTGTCCATTAAAAAAGCAAAGATCATATGCTGTCACATAAATAGGTTTGTCTTGGTAAAACAGAACATAGGTAAGCATAGAAAAAGCACAAATTTGGAGAATGTTTAAATACATAATGATGGATTTGAATTTCCTTAAAGGGACATTAAACCAAACATTTTTCTTTCATGATTCAGACAGAGAACAATTTTAAACAAAATTCCAATTTACTTCTATTATCTAATTTGCTTCAATATTTAGCTATCCTTTGTTAAAGAAATAGCAATGCACATGGGTGAGCCAATCACATGAGGGAAATATGTGCAACCACCAATCAGAATCTACTGAGCCTATCTAGATATGCTTTTCAGGAAGGAATATCAAGAGAATGAAGCAAATTAGATAACAGAAGTATATTAGAAAGTTGTTTAAAATTGTATTCTCTATCTGAATCATGAAAGAAAAAATTTGGGTTTAATGTCCCTTTAATAGATGTTCAGTTCAAAATCTTTTAAAATATTGTGCTATCATCAGTGAGTATTTGATTAGTATGTGACATTAAAGTTCCTTTTTGCTATAGACAGCCTTATCAAAATATACTGATATGATACAAACTACTGATAAAACATGAACATTTATAACTTACTTTAAGAATAATTTAGAAGAAAAGGTATCGCAATAAACAAATGATAAAATGGACAGAACAAAACAATAAGACTTACAGTCTGTCAGGACAGTTTTCAGGCTTTTCCAAGATCCCGTTGTCCATCACAAAATGAAGAACCTGCTCATTAGCCATACCTTGATACGGTTGTTCTGCTAAGGTTGCAATTTCCCACAACACAACCCCAAAAGACCTGGCAAAATAAATACGTATCAGACATTTTATGTTCAGCAAACAATACAACATAAACTAAAGATCACACAATAATGTGAATGAAAATATTCATTGTTAAACATTTTAATGGGAACAAAATGTTAGTAGCGATTTGCAGTGTATAATTAAGTCATTAGGCCCCACACCTTCTCAACCAGCCAATAATTAGCCTATAAAAAAGTTTAACAGTGAAGTTATATGAAACTTAAACATTTTATTTTCTGAGTGTACAATTTAAAAAAGCTTCTAATTTACTTCTATTATAACATTTGCTTTGTTCCCATTGTACATATTGTAGGTGTCTGGATCACTACATGGCAGGAAATAGTGCTGACATCTAGTGCACTTGTAAATGGATACGATTCTTGTGAAATCCCTACCATACAGTGCTCCGGGCACATGCAAGCTCCTGAGCATACCTCCCTGCTTTTCAACAAATGATACCAAGAAGAGAACCAAGAAAATTTGAAAATAAAAGTAAATTAGAGGGGCGGAGCTAACTACCGGAGCGGCAGGATGCACACATCAGGAGCTCCTAGCTATAAGTTTGATTTTAGTGACTAACATATGGAATTTTACATTATTTAGAACTCCTATCTATATCTCAACCATATATACTAGCTTTATCGCCATGCTATAGAGGTTTGGAGCCTGGGTCGTACTACATTCCTGACATATGTTTTTTGTTAAGGCCACGAGACTACCTACAGCTAATATTAACAACATGGTCATGTTCTGTTGGAGCTTGTTGTACTCGAGGCCTAGACTGCCGTATAATTCCCCCCACCCAAATATCTGGAAGACGCCAGTAGAGCTACAATAAACACTTTTACTATATAAATAAAAGATATCAAGAACAGTACAAGGATACTTCCATACTTGAACTCCAATTCTTATGTCTCAGGCTGATCTGGAGTTTTGTGAACCGATACCCTCCTCAGCTTGAACATGGAGATTAAGATTGATTTAATATTCGCGAATCTCAGCACTAATATAAACAAACATTTTAGGAACCTTACCAGAGAGATAGAGGCCCTGTTTGCTCCTACCTTTGCTGCTTGTGCAACTGTCGATGGTATGCCAGCATTTGTTGGACGGATCTGAGATCTCAGAGCCTGAGGTTAATATCTCTGCAGGACTAACAGACGAATCTCAAAATGTAACGATCCCTGGAGCAGGAGGTTCCCTTTGTGAAACTCGACAAGCCAACCTGATGACTATGTCTGAACCTGCGGCTACATCAGAAGTGGCAATGTCTGGGATCTATAAAGCGATCGCTTCAGAGACTAACCTACAATCTAGCTCTTATTGCTCCACGCTGTCTACCTGGGCTCCAAAAAACAGCTATGTGACAGCTAGTCAACTGCTTAAGTTGTTTTGGGCTAAGCGGAGTAATGGAAGAGGAGTAATATACCGCAGTTCTACCGTGGTCTGCCTGGTAAGCCCTGTTGACGGCTTTTACCACTTCAACTATAAAATGGAGAAGCAATGGTCAGTTCGCTCTTGGAGGTATCCTGGCGAGTTACTCTGCACAGCTCTTGATTTGATTTGGAGTAGGTTAGACATAAGATCCTCTCATAAACTGTTATCGTTGGATGTTAAATTATTAAGTCTCATAATTAAGTGTTAAAATTTGTTCCTAGTTTCAAATGGTTCCTAGTATAGTAAGTCAGTACTTGCTCTTCAATATACTCCTATATTTATAATATAGAACAAATGAATGGGTGTTTTATTGTTATCTAAATGTGCTTGTTCTGTACATACTATATAACTGAATTACTGCCAACATCTCTTACATATTGGGGTATTCATATCAATTTGAGCTAATATTTCTCCATTGTATTTTATTTGACTTTCAAGCTGGATGTTATTTTTGGGCTGCCTGCGGCCGGGGCAGCAAAACACATATAATTTACACTGATATATACTAGATATTTAGAGAATCATTGCTCCTTACTCTCTGACATAGGACATGTTTACTGGTAGTTATTACTACTTTTGACTCCTTTATATATACTACCCCTTTTACATTGCCACTGAAGTTCTAGTTTTTCTTACTAGGCAGTTCAAGACATGTTTTAGTAGAGGCTGATGTATTACTACTTTGATGCCTGAGATGCTTAAATTTCAAATATAGTCCTTTTACTTTACAATATAGTCAATGTTTATTGGAAGACAACCCCTTTTCTTTGATATGTTGTATAGTAGGTTTTAGTTTCCCTGTGTCTCATATGGAGGTTCTCTAGTTGGAGTATAGCACACCCCTGAGTTATGGTTACCATGAGAAAACCTACATGGCCAGTTCTGACAGTTTATTATATTGATATGTTTGCTATAGTTCCTTAAGATTGTCAGTAATTATATACTTCTAGTCTGATCTGAATTTTAATATATTTTGTATGCCAGGAGAATAATAATACGTGCCAATTACTTGCTGTTATTCCTTACTTATGTGTAGCCTGTAGAGGCTCTTTAGAATTGTCATATACCTGATAACCTGATAAGTGCACTATATAAAACTTTGTTGTCTATATCACCTTCATGAGCTGATACCGAAGCATGTGGGAGATCGGCAATGTATTTGATAAAAGATCCTTCTAAATTTTGTATAAAACAATTTCAGGTTATTATGCACGTTACAAAGTATTATGCACGTTAGCTAAGAACTTCTCATATGGTAGTTATTTAACTCAAAAGTTGTTACTATACTATTTTTATCTGACTCTTATAAGACTAGTGACCTATCTAAAGTTATTCCTAATTTTTTTAAGATAAGACTATGACTTTAAATGGACATGAAACCCAAAATTTTTCTTTTATGATTCAGATAGAGAATACAATTTTAAACAACTTTCCAATTTACTTCTATTATTTAATTTGCTTCCTTCTCTTGTTAGCCTTTGCTGAACGGTTTATCTAGGCAAGCTCATGGGCAGCAGAGAACCTAGGTTCTAGCAGTTGATTGGTGGCTGCATATATATATATATATATATATATATATATATATATATATATATATATATTGATTGTGATTGGCTCACCCATGTGTTCAGTTAGAAACCATTACTGCATTGCTGCTCCTTAAATAAATGATACCAAGTGAATGAAACAAATTAGATAATAGAAGTAAATTAGAAAGCGGTCTAAAATCGTATTCTCTATCTGAATCATAAAAGAAAAATTTGTACTGTCAAAATGATGTAAACATTTCCCAAACTATTAAAATCTGGGGATATTATACCGAGACCCAAGAGTGGTTTCCTCATTTCATTATACCTTCCCCTATATATATTATATATATTAATGTTTATATTAATGTTTAAATATTTGAGGACCAAGAGTGGCTTCCTACGTTCGTCTGTTTTGATTTTATTACTAGCTCCGTTCCCCCCACCGAGTTTACCCAGTAAACATAGGAAAATATGTCCCACTAAGATCCTACATTCCCAAACTATACATATAATTCTAAATTAAGGTTAACCAATTGATATGTTAGTGTTACTTATTTTATAGATATTTTCAAGCCTTTATAATTTTTTCGCTACTAGCTAGGTTAACTTGTTTTAGATGAGGCTTCAAGAGTTTGTTATATATCCTATAAAACTCAAAAAAATCAAGATTCGTCATTTGAGACCAGAGAGTGGTCTCCATTTATTCATGGTTGCCTTCTTTAGATTGGTACGGTCTCTATAACAACTAGGGGTCCAAGAGTGGCCTCATAGAATATCTAGAAGGTGTATAGTCCTACAGGCAAGAATGGTGTTCCTCTAATTTTCTGTAATATGGCTTATACCCACGTCATGTTTACTTAGCTTAGCTTTTATTGGATGTGTATATGGAAATAATTTCTCTGTATAGCTTTTTTTTTTTACATGTATGCCTTCAATTGAATCTCAATAAAAATTATATATATATATATATATATATATATATATATATATATATATATATAAAAAAAAAAAGTAAATTAGAAAGTTTAAAATTGTATGCTCTATCTGAATCTTGAAAGAAAACATTTGGGTTTTATATCCCTTTAATGTTGGAGAAAGAAGAAAAATCTCAAAAGTGATATTTATCTAGTAAACTATCGGCTAGATTACGAGTTTTGCAGTATGAGTAAAAAAAAGCAGCGTTAAGGCTCATAACGCTGCTTTTTCACTACCGCTGGTATTACGAGTCTTGCAGGTTTAGGGGCACCACACACTTTTTTGGCCTTACCGCAAATTAATTTACGCAATTTACGTAAAGTCTTTTTTCAATGGGACTTCCATAGCGCCGGTATTACAAGCTTTTTCTTCGAGACCAAAAAGTGAGCGGTATAGCCTATACCGCAAGATTCGTAACGCATTCTAAAGTCAGTAGTTATGTGTTTTACACTACAAAGCTGTAGCATAGGACTTATAACTAAAGTGTTAAAAAGTACACTAACACCCATAAACTACCTATTAACCCCTAAACCGAGGCCCTCCCGCATTGCAAACACTAAAATAAAATTATTAACCCCTAATCTGCCGCTCCCGACATCGCCGCCACTAGAAGAAACCTATTAACCCCTAAACCGCCATACTCCCGCATCGCAAACACTAGTTAAATATTATTAACCCCTAATCTGCTGCCCCTAACATCGTCGCCACCTACCTACAGTTATTAACCCCTAATCTGCCGCCCCAAACGTCGCCGCCACTATACTAAATTTATTAACCCCTAAACCTAAGTCTAACCCTAACACCCACTAACTAATATAATTAAAATAAATCTAAATAAAAATTACTATCATCACCTAAATAATTCCTATTTAAAACTAAATACTTACCTATAAAATAAACCCTAAGCTAGCTACAATATAACAAATAGTTACATTGTATCTAGCTTAGGTTTTATTTTTATTTTACAGGCAAGTTTGTATTTATTTTAACTAGGTAGAATAATTATTAAATAGTTATTAACTATTTACTAGCTACCTAGCTAAAATAAATACAGATTTACCTGTATAATAAAACCTAACCTGAGTTACACTAACACCTAACACTACAATTAAATAAATTACCTAAATTAAATACAATTACCTAAATTACAAAAACAAACAAACACTAAATTACACAAAATAAAAAAAGACATTATCAGATATTTAAACTAATTACACCTAATCTAATAGCCCTATCAAAATAAAAAAAAGCCTCCCCAAAATAAAAAAAAACCCTAGCCTAAACTACCAATAGCCCTTAAAAGGGCCTTTTGCGAGGCATTGCCCCAAAGAAATCCGCTCTTTTACCTGTAAAAAAAAAAATACAAACAACCCCCCCAACAGTAAAACCCACCACCCACACAACTAACCCTCCAAATAAAATCCTAACTAAAAAAACCTAAGCTCCCCATTGCCCTGAAAAGGACATTTAGATGGGCATTGCCCTTAAAAGGGCATTTAGCTCTATTGCTGCCCAAACCCTAACCTAAAAATAAAACCCACCCAATAAACCCTTAAAAAAAAACCCGAAGATCCACTTACAGTTTTGAAGACCGGACATCCATCCTCAACGAAGCCGGGAGAAGTCCTCAACGAAGCGGCAAGAAGTCCTTAACGAAGCCGGGAGAAGTCTTCATCCAAGTCGGCAGAAGTGGTCCTCCAGACGCGCAGAAGTCTTCATCCAGACGGCATCTTCTATCTTCAGCCATCCGGCGCGGAGCGGCTCCATCTTCAAGACATCCGGCACGGAGCATCCTCTTCAAACGAAGTCTTCTTCCCAAATGAATGTTTCTTTAAGTGATGTCATCCAAGATGGTGTCCCTTGAATTCCGATTGACTGATAGAATTCTATCAGCCAATCGGAATTAAAGGTGAAAAAATCCTATTGGCTGATCCAATCAGCCAATAGGATTGAGTTTGCATTCTATTGGCTGTTCCAATCAGCCAATAGAATGTGAGCTCAATCTTATTGGCTGATCGGATCAGGTTTTTTTAAGGGTTTATTGGGTGGGTTTTATTTTTAGGTTAGGGTTTGGGCAGCAATAGAGCTAAATGCCCTTTTAAGGGCAATGCCCATCCAAATGCCCTTTTCAGGGCAATGGGGAGCTTAGTTTTTTTTAGTTAGGATTTTATTTGGGGGGTTGGTTGTGTGGGTGATGGGTTTTACTGTTGGGGGGGTTGTTTGTATTTTTTTTTTACAGGTAAAAGAGCTGATTTCTTTGGGGCAATGCCCAGCAAAAGGCCCTTTTAAGGGCTATTGGTAGTTTAGTTTAGGCTAGGGTTTTTTTTATTTTGGGGGGGCTTTTTTTATTTTGATAGGGCTATTAGATTAGGTGTAATTAGTTTAAATATCTGATAATGTCTTTTTTTATTTTGTGTAATTTAGTGTTTTTTTTTTTTTTTTAATTTAGGTAATTGTATTTAATTTAGGTAATTTATTTAATTGTATTGTTAGGTGTTAGTGTAACTTTAGGTTAGGTTTTATTATACAGGTAAATTTGTATTTATTTTAACTTGGTAGTTAGTAATAGTTAACTATTTAGTAACTAGTCTACCTAGTTAAAATAAATACAAATTTGCCTGTAAAATAAAAATAAACCCTAAGCTAGATACAATGTAACTATTAGTTATATTGTAGCTAGCTAAGGGTTTATTTTACAGGTAAGTATTTCATTTTAAATAGGAATTATTTAGGTAATGATAGTAGGTTTTATTTAGATTTATTTTAATTATATTTAAGTTAGGGGGTGTTAGGGTTAGATAATAATAGATTTAGTATAGTGGCGCCGACATTGGGGGTGGCAGATTAGGGATTAATAAATGTAGGTAGGTGGCGGCGATCTTAGGGGCAGCAGATTGAGGGTTAATATTATTTAACTAGTGTTTGCGATGCGGGAGTGCGGCGGTTTAGGGGTTAATATGTTTATTATAGTTGTGGCGACGTTGGGGTATAGGTAGGTTGCGGCGACATTGGGGGCGGGAGATTAGGGGTTAATAAATATAATGTAGGTGTCAGCGATGTAAGGGGCAGCACATTAGGGGTTAATAAGTATAATGTAGGTGTCGGCGATGTCCGGAGTGGCAGATTAGGGGTTAATAAATATAATGTAGGTGTCAGCGATGTCGGGGGCGGCAGATTAGGGGTGTTTAGACTCAGGGTTCATGTTAGGGTGTTAGGTGTAAACATAAATTTTGTTTCCCCATAGGAATCAATGGGGCTGCGTTACGGAGATTTACGCTGCTTTATTGCAGGTGTTAGAATTTTTCAGCAGTCTCTCCCCATTGATGTCTATGGGGAAATCGTGCACGAGCATGTACAACCAGCTCACCGCTGGCTTAAGCAGCGCTGGTATTGAAGTGCGGTATGGAGCTCAGTTTTGCTCTACGCTCACTTCTTGCCTGTTAACGCCGGGTTTCTGAAAACCTGTAATACCAGCACTGTAGGTGATTGGTGACAATAACGTGCAAGTTAGCACCGCACCCCTTTTACCGCAAAACTCGCAATCTAGCCGATTGTTAATTATTTCACAAGTTTCAGACAACAGTGCAAATTGTACATAACTGTATTAAAAGACATTGTGTGTATAAGTTGTTTTTTTGCTGAGTTGAGTATAACCATATGTTACAGGTTCCTACCAGACATCGGAGTGTGGTGTGAAGATTCCATCTTTTAAGGATTCAGGAGACATCCATCGTACTGGCAATAAAGACTTTCCACCTTTCCGGTAGTAATCTGTTTCATAAATATCTCTGGTCATTCCAAAATCTGAATGGGAAAAAAAAGAACAAAATTGTATTCTCCTAACAGAATTTAAGACATATATTTTAAGAAGAAAAAGAAGAAGAAAAAACAAGACCAGATATACGTCTCAGCCACAACAACATGCAATATATAATGTAGGAATAGACCATAAGTCATATTTTCGCCACCTACCTCCAATCTTTACAGTAAGGTCCTCAGACACCATGCAGTTACGAGCAGCCAAATCTCGGTGCACAAACTTTTTAGCATTTAGATATGCCATGCCATCAGCAATTTCACCAGCCATCTGTATCATATCCTTCAGGGATGGCTGAGGCATTTTATTCTTATTCTGTGATGAAACAGACATCATGCCTTAATAAATATAGTTGTTGTTTTTTTCCACACAATGTAGTTTTTATTTTACCAAAGGAAATCAATATTCAGTCTGCTATCTGAAGATGATCTCAAGCATTCATAGATAATTTATTTTTCCCTCTTAATTTGTTCCCCATTACTTATTACACCAGCTGTATGTTAATAATGTATTGGAAAGTGCTTCTTTAAAGTGTATTCTTTAAATTAAAATTAACTACTGGCCTTTGTGAATAGAAAGAGTGAACATGAGCAGGTCTGCTCTTCTTGCAGGATCAGCCCATATGAACGGGTATGTCCTTGAGAACAATGGGTGACGGTTTCAATGACCAAAACCAGATACTTTAAATACACTTGAAACAGATTGAGGAAACACATTTGACAGTACTTTTCTACACCATACCATTATAAGAATGGTTCCCTCCTATGATTACCCCCTGTTCCAATCCATAGGAATATGTCATGTGAAACTATTTTATGCAGTTTTAAGTCATTCATTTAATGTTTGAATTAGTTAAGAAGCTAAAATGGCATACATGATATGACAGCTAATTGATTCTATATGATTAAGGTATTTTAGTTGAGTACAAGTTTCATAAATTAAATGAGGAGTATGTTGAAAAAATGGAACAAAAAAAAGCCATGCAAAAAGTCAAGATATGTCACACAAAACAGGCCAAAATGGATAGGAATACATAAAAACATAGATTCTGATGTCAGATTAGAACCATAAACCCAGCAAGTTTTCTCATATTTCCTATAAAGTGAAGGTTTAATTATTTTGTACAATAGCCTTATTCTTATCCCAGGAATTAATTAAAGTCCCCAACAGTGTTTGTCTTTAACACCTCTAATGGAAGTTCATTCCATTAATCAACTACAGTATCTGTAAATAAGTGCTTCTAAGACTATTGCTTGAAGCCCCCGTAAAATATTAAAATGGATTAAAATGACCTTGATATTGAAGAACCCATAAAGTGCCATGCAATGAACAAAATTTATACCCAACAAAGTTTCTTTTTTTATAGTTTCAGTATTTATAGTTTGTAATTGAAAAGATCTCCATTTTATTTTGGGACCAAAACCACTTTTAATATTTTTACTTTTAATAAACATTCTACTGGTAAGTTACTAATTAGATCTTAATCATTTAAAAATAATAATGACATTTGAAACCATTTCCAATAATCATTTTTTTTTAAAAAATGATAAAATATTAGAGGAAAACAAGCAATACCTCTGCCTCTGGCCTCAGAGAACGTAGATAGCTCTTTAGGTCCCCCCTGGTCATTAACTCCATAATAACCAATGCAGGTTGCCCTTGAGATACAACACCAAGCAGACGAACCTGCCAAAAACAAATTAGAAGAGAAAATATTCTGTTTAGCAAAGCTTTAGCGCCCATTAAAGCCTACAGAGAACTTGTAGAGTCTCTGATTCAAAATATCATAAAATAAATTGAATAACATAATAATATTGGGCCATAATGTTTGTTTATGCTAATTAGTAGAACAGGGTTAACCACAAATGAGAATTTCTTACGTTAGTTTAACATATTTGGTAGTTATGATAGTATACCACACATTGTGATGGAAATTAAACCCATTCTACATACCACATGGTGACACTTAAATGCTTTCATTACAGATGCCTCATTCAAGAACTCAATCCTTTCTCTCGTAGTAGCCAGCTCGTTCACAGTCTTCAAAGCCACTTTAGTCACTGGTTCACCTTTTACAATCTCCATAGCAACACCCTCATAAACCATTCCAAAAGAGCCTTGGCCAAGTTCTTTAAGAATAGTAATTTTTTCTCTTTGAAATTCCCACTCATCTTGAACATACACTGTAAGACAAAAAGAAAACGTTAACATCCTCGGTTATAGGTAGGATATCGCGTCAAAGAGACCTGCATCCTAGAAACAAAAGGCCACTCTACATAGCTTAAAACAAACAAAGAAACTCAAATTCCACAAAAAGTTTAAAATATACAATAATATTTTGGTTAGTGGCCTGCAATATATATATTTTGGGCCCCACATTGCCCTTGTTCAATAAAGACAATATTGATGAGATAATAAGATAATAAGGAAAGTAGATAAGAACCAACACACCCACTTAACACCATCATTCTCAGTAGAGGCTTGTTCATATGGGCAGCATGGCTCACCATTTAAAATGCTCCACAAATACAGTATAAAACATTTGACACAAGCTTATTTTTTTTTTCATGTTTATGTTTTTCATGCTCATGTAGGTTATTACTATTTTTTGACAAATAAATACTTTTAAAAAATCCATCAGACAGCAATGGAGGCTTGTTCATAGTAATTTTATTTACTTATTTTAATTTATTTGCATAACAATGCCAAATTCCTAGCACTGGTGCCATTTTCTATTCTCTACCTCCCTCTCCTGTAATTGACCAGATCCATCTATTACTTCTAATGGTTCAGCACAGAAAGGACTAGAAGGCTGATGGCTCCACCTGCATTCTTTTAATTTCTATAAATGTTACAGCTGCCTAGCACTGGTAAAATTCTAAACAAGCAAATGTGGATTATACTGAAGCTTGTTTATGTCATTTATTAGTCAGAAATTCTACTTCTACTGGAGATTGCTGGTAATTGTAGTCTTTCTAAGAGGACCTCCCATACTGTCTATATCTATTTAGATAAGCAGTGGTATCAGGAGATCATGTGAAACAAGCAGTGAGTAGATATGCAGGGGAGTGCTAGCTTTCTTTTTTTTTGCAACATCTATGTACATATTTATGCACTTCCAATGGTCTGTTATTGAGAAAGTCCTGTCTGCAGTATACATGTTTACAATCTGTACAGGTACAACAAAACACAGATAAGCAAGTGCTGGGTATATACTCACAAATATGAAGAGATATGAGTAGATGCCAATTGAGTAAGGAATATATGAAGCAAACTAGCAGTTTAAGTTTAGCTTATATCTAGTAGCTTGTGGAATATTTCAACCATAAGCTAGCAACTCTTCTCAAGGTTTTTTTTTGTGCTTCACAAGCTGCTAGATTTGGATCTTGTATTATTCACAGGTCTATTTTCAGACCTTTATTGTCTATATATTTCCATAAGAACTGCCTGATTGGAAATCAGCTCTTTAATCTATTGAATTAATATTGTGTTTATAGGTAAACTTATGATAATGATTTACAGTATACCATTTTTATAACCGTTTGCGGCTCTCCCTTGAGGCTAGAGAAAGGCTCAAGAGAGAGCTGAAACCGGCTGCCTGCCTATTACCAAACTTCTATCCTAGTGAGGATGCCGTACTCATAGTATATGCTGCATGTAGAGACTGCATAAAAAGCCAGAAGTATCAATGGGTCTGATGTATAGCTGGATAGCTTAGCAGAAGATGCGATTTAACGCTGGCCCAGGATAGAAGAAATAATCTGCAGCAAGGTACGGAGAAGGGTTTTTTTGGACTTTATGTGAGTACTCACATTATAAAAGTATACGATTATGGAAAGAGAATTGTGACCAATTACCGAAGATTACTACCCCAATGAATTGTTAAGAGTTTTACTCTCTATGTGGAACATTCACATTTGACAATTTCATACATTTTTTACGAGGATCTTTGCTTTTATTGTCTATTTTATTTTCATGATGAATTGTGTAGTTTTGTAACTAAATATTAACTTTGTGGTATATTTTGCTATTAGTATATTTTTATTTTGATACTCGTAATAGATATGCAGTTGCTGACATTAGCTTTTAGCGCACGCACACTCTTGTTTTTGTATCAATTTTCTAAATGCAATGTGGGCCAAACATCAAACAACACCTCTCCCTAGCAAAGGGTCTAAAAATAGCAAAGCAGTGAAAGACTAAATACTTTTAGGTCCCATGCAATGGCTTATTATTAGCAAGAAATATATATATATATTTTTGTTTGTTTGTTTGTTGTAGTAACATAATACTGTATAGTAAAACTCAGAAAAGATAAAAACATAAGCAGTGAAAATAAAATGAAAAAGAGGAAAATTTAACAAGAAAAATAAAATGTCATACTCACTGTCTGAAGTATTGAAATATTCTGGATTGACAGAGGCATACAAGGTTCCATTGGGATAGCCACTATTTTGTCTATGGATTTAAAGAAAACCATAAATAGATTTAATAAAGTTGTTTTTTCAGGATAAAAGCACATTTTCTTGTCATTCTGCTACTGACGGCCAGATTACGAGTGGCACGCTAACAGTTACGCACAAGCAAAAACATAATTTATGCTTACCTGATAAATTTATTTCTCTTGTAGTGTATCCAGTCCACGGATCATCCATTACTTATGGAATATATTCTCCTTCCCAACAGGAAGCTGCAAGAGTCCACCCACAGCAAAGCTGCTATATAGCTCCTCCCCTAACTGCCATATTCAGTCATTCGACCGAAAACATGCAGAGAAAGGAAAAACCATAGGGTGCAGTGGTGACTGTAGTTCAAATGAAAAAATGACCTGCCTTAAAGTGACAGGGCGGGCCGTGGACTGGATACACTACAAGAGAAATAAATTTATCAGGTAAGCATAAATTATGTTTTCTCTTGTTAAGTGTATCCAGTCCACGGATCATCCATTACTTATGGAATACCAATACCAAAGCTAAAGTACACGGATGATGGGAGGGACAAGGCAGGTACTTAAACGGAAGTTACCACTGCCTGTAAAAAACCCTTTGTCCCAAAAATAGCCTCCGAAGAAGCAAGGTATCAAATTTGTTAATTTGATACCTTGCGAAGCGCAGACCAAGACTCCGTCTTGTAAATCTGTTCAACAGAAGCCACATTTAAAAAAGGCCCAAGTGAAAACCACAGCTCTAGTAGAATGAGCTGTAATCCCTTCAGGAGGCTGCTGTCCAGCAGTCTCATAAGCTAAATGAATTATGCTTTTTAACCAAAAAGACAGAGAGGCTGCTGAAGTCTTTTGACCTCTCCTCTGTCCAGAATAGACAACAAACAAGGTGAACGTTTGATGAAAACTGTAGTAGCTTGTAAGTAAAACTTTAAAGCACAAACCACGTCCAATATTGTGTAATAGACGTTCCTTCTTTGAGGAAGGATTAGGATACAAGCATGGAACAACTATCTCTTGAGTGATGTACTTGTTAGATACCACCTTAGGAAAAAACCCAGGTTGGTACGCAGGACTACCTTATCCGTACGAAGGACCAGATAAGGAGAATCACATTGTAACACAGATAACTTGGAGACTCTACGAGTCGAGGAATTAGCTACCCAAAAGGAACTTTCCAAGATAAAGATTGATATCTATGGAACAAAAAAGGTTCAAACGGAACTTCTTGAAGAACCTTAAGAATCAGGTTTAAGCTCCATGGCGGAGCAACAGTTTTAAACACAGGCTTGGATCTAACCAAAGCCTGACCAAATGCCTGAACGTCTAGAATACCTGCCAGACGCTTGTGCAAAAAAATAGACAGAGTAAAAATCTGTCCCCTTTTAAGGAATTAGCTGACAACCCTTTTCTCAAAAACATCTTGGAGAAAAGATAATATCCTGGGAATCCAGACTTTACTCCATGAGTAACCCTTGGATTCATAACAATCAGATATTTACACCATATCTATGTTCAATTTTTTTTTTTTTGCCCTTGATTTAGACCTATCCTGAGGAAGGGCATGACCTTTTCCTCCAGTGATATAAGCAATAATCTCCTTCAAACCAGGCCCGAATAGGGTCTGCCCCTTGAAGGGAAGTTAAGTAGCTTATTTATTAAAGTCACGACAGCTGACCATGATATAAGCCATAGCGCTCTGCGCGCCAGTATAGTAAAAAACAGAATTCTTAGCCGTTAGTCTAGTCAAATGAACAAGGCATCAGAAAACAAAGGAATTGGCTAGCATAAGCTTGTCAAATATATTCATCCAATGGAGTCGCTTAACTGTAAAGCCTCATCAAGAGACTCAACCCAGAACGCTGCAGCAGCAGTGACAGAAGCAATGTATGCAAGGGGCTGCAGGATAAAACCCTGTTGAATAAACATTTTTTATCCATTGGATCTAAAAAGCACAACTGTCCTCGTCAGAGGTAGTGGTACGCTTAGCTAGAGTAGAAACTCTTCTCTCCACCTTAGGAACTGTCTGCCAGAAGTCCCGTGTGGTGGTAACTATTAGAAAACATTCTTCTAAAAAATAGGAGGGGAAGAGAACGGCACACCTGGTCTATCCCATTCCTTATTAAAAAATTTTTAGTAAACCTATTTAGGTATTGGAAAAACATCAGTACACACCGGCACTGCATATTATTTATCCAGTCTACACAATTTCTCTGGCCCTGCGATTGTACACATTCATTCAGAGCAGCCAAAGCCTCCCTGAGCAACAAGTGGAGGTTCTCAAGCATAAATTTTAAATGTAGAAATATCAGAATCAGGTTAAATCATCTTCCCTGAGTCAAAAAAAAAAATCACCCACAGACTAAGCATATTGTGAGGTAGTATCATACATGGTTCTTAAAGCGTCTGTATGCTCTATATCTACCCCCAGAGCTAACTGCTTTCCTTTAATTTCAGGTAGTCTGACTAATACTGCTGCCAGAATATTATTCACCACCTTTGCCATGTCTTGTAAAATAAACGCTATGGGCGCCCTTGATGTACTTGGCGCCATTTGAGCGTGAGTCCCTGAAGCGGGAGTCGAAGGGTCTGACACGTGGGGAGAGTTAGTCGGCATAACTTTCCCCTCGACAGAATCCCCTGGTAAAAGAAACGCTATGGGTGCCCTTGATGTACTTGGCGCCATTTGAGCGTGAGTCCCTAAAGCGGGAGTCAAAAGGTCTGACACGTGGGGAGAGTTAGTCGGCATAACTACCCCCACGACAGAATCCTCTGGTGATAATGTTTTTAAAGACAAAAAATGATCTTTATTGTTTAACATGAAATCAGTACATCTGGTACACATTCTAAGATGGGGTTCCACCATGGCTTTAAAACATAATGAACACAGAGCTTCCTCTATGTCAGACATGTTAGAACAGACTAATAATGAGACTAGTAAGCTTGGAAAACACTTTAAATCAAGTTAACAAGCAAATATATAAAACGTTACTGTGCCTTTAAGAGAAACAAATTTTGTCAAAATTTGAAAAACAGTGAAAAAAAGGCAGTAAAACAAACTAAATTTTTACAGTACATGTAATAAGGTAACAGAGCATTGCACCCACTTGCAAATGGATGATTAACCCCTTAATGCAAAAAACAGATAAAAAAAAACAAAAAAACGACATAGACGTTTTTAAAAACAGACACAACAAACTGCCACAGCCAACAGTGGGAAGCTTCAGTTAACTGTTTCTATGCAAAATTTAAGCCAGCCATGTGGAAAAAACTTAGGCCCCAATAAGTTTTATCACCAAACATATGTTAAAAAACGATTAAACATGCCAGCAAACGTTTTAAAACACATTTTTACAAGAGTATGTATCTCTATTAATAAGCCTGATACCAGTCGCTATCGCTGCATTTAAGGCTTTACTTACATTACTTCGGTATCAGCAGTATTTTCTTAGTCAATTCCATTCCTAGAAAAATATTTTACTGCACATACCTTATCTGCAGGAAAACCTGCACGCCATTCCCCCTCTGAAGTACCTCACTCCTCAGAATGTGTGAGAACAGCAAATGGATCTTAGTTACGTCTGCTAAGATCATAGAAAAACGCAGGCAGATTCTTCTTCCAAATACTGCCTGAGATAAACAGCACACTCCGGTGCCATTTAAAAATAACAAACTTTTGATTGAAGAATAAACTAAGTAGAAAGCACCACAGACTCTCACGACCTCCTATCTATGTTGAGGCTTGCAAGAGAATGACTGAATATGGCAGTTAGGGGAGGAGCTATATAGCAGCTTTGCTGTGGGTGGACTCTTGCAGCTTCCTGTTGGGAAGGAGAATATATTCCATAAGTAATGGATGATCCGTGGACTGGATACACTTAACAAGAGAAAAGGGGTTTATCATGGCAGTGTGCACTTGGCAGTTTTTTGGAGCTAAAGTTGGTGGACGTGGCATGTTAGAAACAAAAAGGCACTGAAAAGTGCCTTTACCTAGCGGTCTATGGGAAATGTGTGTTCCCAGTAAATATATACTGTATGTATATGCTAATATGCATTTATATTTATGTGTTAATATGTGTATATACATATGTTAACACATAAATATATATGTATTTAAGCATATAGATATATTTATACATTGCTGCCATCGCTGCACTACTTACCACATGTGCTGTGCGAGTTCTCATGCCGTGTCTTACGGCATGAGAACAAGGCTCCCACTTGAGCCTATGGAAGCGCACGCTCATAAGAGCATTGTTTCCCAGCAATGCAAACGCGAGCTCACGTTTGCATTGCTGTGAACTTGTAATACTGTATTACACAGTGGAATGCTAATATCCTTTTCAAGAAAACAGAATTTATGCCTACCTGATAAATTTCTTTCTCCTACGGTGTGTGTCCGATCCACGGCTTCATCCTTACTTGTGGGAAATATTCTCTTCCCCAACAGGAAATGGCAAAGAGAGCACAGCAAAAGCTGCCCATATAGCTCCCCCTCTGGCTCCGCCCCCCAGTCATTCGACCGACGGTTAGGAGAAAAAGGAGAAACCACAGGGTGCCGTGGTGACTGTAGTGTATAGAAAGAAAAAATTTGGAACCTGACTAAAAAGCCAGGGCGGGCCGTGGACCGGACACACCGTAGGAGAAAGAAATTTATCAGGTAAGCATAAATTCTGTTTTCTCCTACATTGGTGTGTCCGGTCCATGGCTTCATCCTTACTTGTGGGAACCAATACCAAAGCTTTAGGACACAGATGAAGGGAGGGAACAAGTCAGGTTACCTAAACGGAAGGCACCACGGCTTGCAAAACCTTTCTCCCAAAAACAGCCTCCGAAGAAGCATAAGTATCAAATTTGTAAAATTTGGCAAAAGTGTGCAGAGAAGACCAAGTCGCTGCCTTACATATCTGATCAACAGAAGCCTCGTTCGTGAAGGCCCATGTGGAAGCCACAGCTCTAGTAGAGTGAGCTGTAATTCGTTCAGGAGGCTGCCGTCCAGCAGTCTCATAAGCCAATCGGATGATGCTTTTCAGCCAAAAAGAAAGAGAGGTAGCAGTAGCTTTCTGCCCTCTCCTCTTACCAGAATAAACCACAAACAAAGATGATGTTTGTCTGAAATCTTTCGTTGCTTCTAAATAGAATTTTAAAGCACGGACCACATCTAAATTGAGTAACAAACGTTCCTTCTTCGAAGCTGGATTCGGACACAGAGAAGGAACAACTATTACCTGGTTAATATTCCTGTTGGAAACCACTTTTGGAAGAAAACCAGGTTTGGTACGCAAAACAACCTTATCTGCATGGAATACCAGATAGGGTGGACCACACTGCAAAGCAGACAATGCAGAAACTCTTCTAGCAGAAGAAATAGCGACCAAAAACAGAACTTTCCAAGATAGTAACTTAATATCTATGGAATGCAAAGGTTCAAACGGAACCCCTTGAAGAACTGAAAGAACTAAATTTAGACTCCATGGAGGAGTCATGGGTCTGTAGACAGGCTTGATTCTGACTAAGGCCTGTACAAATGCTTGTACATCTGGCACTGCTGCCAGGCGTTTGTGTAATAAAACAGACAGAGCAGATATCTGTCCTTTTAGAGAACTTGCTGACAACCCTTTATCCAAACCCTCTTGGAGAAAGGAAAGAATCCTAGGAATTTTAATTTTACTCCAAGAGAATCCCTTGGATTTACACCAACAGATATATTTTTTCCATATTTTATGGTAAATTTTCCGAGTCACAGGTTTTCTGGCTTGGACCAGAGTATCTATAACTGAATCTGAAAACCCACGCTTAGATAAAATCAAGCGTTCAATTTCCAAGCAGTCAGCTGCAGAGAGACTAGATTTGGATGTTCGAATGGACTTTGTACTAGAAGATCCTGTCTCAAAGGTAGCTTCCATGGTGGAGCCGATGACATATTCACCAGGTCTGCATACCAAGTCCTGCGTGGCCACACAGGAGCTATCAGAATCACCGAGGCCTTCTCCTGTTTGATCCTGGCTACGAGCCTGGGAAGGAGAGGAAACGGTGGAAACACATAAGCTAGGTTGAACGACCAAGGCGCCACTAATGCATCCACTAGTGTCGCCTTGGGATCCCTGGATCTGGACCTGTAGCGAGGAACCTTGAAGTTCTGACGAGACGCCATCAGATCTATGTCTGGAATGCCCCAGAATTGAGTTAACTGGGCAAAGACCTCCGGGTGGAGTTCCCACTCCCCTGGATGGAAAGTCTGACGACTCAAATAATCCGCCTCCCAGTTGTCTACTCCTGGGATGTGAATTGCAGATAGATGGCAGGAGTGATCCTCCGCCCATTTGATGATCTTGGATACCTCTCTCATCGCCAAGAAACTCATTGTTCCCCCTGATGATTGATGTAAGCTACAGTCGTCATGTTGTCCGACTGAAATCTTATGAATCCGGCCTTCGCTAGTTGAGGCCAAGCCCGGAGCGCATTGAATATCGCTCTCAGTTCCAAAATGTTTATCGGGAGAAGAGACTCTTCCCGAGACCATAGACCCTGAGCTTTCAGGGAGTCCCAGACCGCGCCCCAGCCTAATAGACTGGCGTCGGTCGTGACAATGACCCACTCTGGTCTGCGGAAACTCATTCCCTGAGACAGGTGATCCTGAGTCAACCACCAACGGAGTGAGTCTCTGGTTAACTGGTCTACTTGAATCTGGGGAGACAAGTCTGCATAATCCCCATTCCACTGTTTGAGCATGCACAGTTGCAATGGTCTTAGATGAATTCGAGCAAAAGGAACCACGTCCATTGCTGCAACCATTAGACCTATGCACTGAGCTATGGAAGGCTGAGGAATAGATTGAAGAACTTGACAAGCATTTATAAGCTTTAACTTTCTGACCTCTGTCAGAAAAATCTTCATTTCTTCAGAATCTATTATTGTTCCCAGAAAGGGAACCCTTGTAGACGGGGACAGGGAACTCTTTTCCACGTTCACCTTCCACCCGTGAGACCTGAGAAAGGCTAATACAATGTCTGTATGAGCCCTTGATCTTGAAAGGGACGACGCTTGGATTAGGATGTCGTCTAGGTAAGGCGCCACAGCAATGCCCCTCGGTCTTAGAACCGCTAGAAGGGACCCTAGCACCTTTGTGAAAATTCTGGGAGCAGTGGCTAAACCGAACGGAAGAGCCACGAACTGGTAATGTTTGTCCAGAAAGGCGAACCTTAGGACTGATGATGATCTTTTGTGGATAGGAATATGTAGGTACGCATCCTTTAAGTCCACGGTAGTCTTGTATTGACCCTCCTGGATTGTTGGTAAAATCGTCCGAATGGTTTCCATTTTGAACGATGGAACTCTGAGGAATTTGTTTAGAATTTTTAAATCCAGAATTGGTCTGAAAGTTCCCTCTTTTTTGGGAACTACAAACAGGTTTGAGTAAAACCCCCGACCTTGTTCCACTGTTGGAACTGGGTGTATCACTCCCATCTTTAATAGATCTCCTACGCAATGTAAGAATGCCTGTCTCTTTATCTGGTCTGAAGATAAGCATGGAGGAAGTTCCTTGAACTCTAGAAGATAACCCTGAGAAACTATTTCTAGTGCCCAGGGATCCGGAACATCTCTTGCCCAAGCCTGAGCAAAGAGAGAAAGTCTGCCCCCTACTAGATCCGGTCCCGGATCGGGGGCTACCCCTTCATGCTGTCTTGGTAGCAGTAGCAGGCTTCTTGGCCTGTTTACCCTTGTTCCAGCCTTGCATTGGTTTCCATGCTGGCTTAGCCTGGGAAGCGTTACCCTCTTGTCTAGAGGCTGCAGAGTTAGGAGACGGTCCGTTCCTGAAGTTGCGAAAGGAACGAAAATTAGATTTGTTCTTAGCCTTGAAAGGCCTATCCTGTGGGAGGGCATGGCCCTTTCCTCCAGTGATATCTGAAATAATCTCTTTCAATTCTGGCCCAAAAAGGGTCTTACCTTTGAAAGGAATATTAAGAAATTTTGTCTTGGATGACACATCCGCCGACCAAGATTTTAGCCAAAGCGCTCTGCGCGATACAATTGCAAAACCTGAATTTTTTGCCGCTAATTTCGCCAATTGCAAAGCGGCATCTAAAATAAAGGAATTAGCCAACTTTAGTGCGTGAATTCTGTCCATGACTTCCTCATATGGAGTCTCCTTATTGAGCAAATTTTCTAGTTCCTCGAACCAAAAAGACGCCGCCGTTGTGACAGGAATAATGCACGACATTGGTTGGAGAAGGAAACCTTGCTGAAAAAATATCTTTTTAAGCAATCCTTCCAATTTTTTATCCATAGGATCTTTGAAAGCACAACTGTCCTCAATGGGAATAGTCGTGCGTTTGGCCAACGTAGAAACTGCCCCCTCAACCTTAGGAACTGTTTGCCATGCGTCCCTTCTGGGGTCGACAATGGGGAACATTTTCTTAAATATAGGAGGTGGGACAAAAGGTATACCTGGCTTTTCCCACTCCTTAGTCACTATGTCCGCCACCCTTTTGGGTATCGGAAAGGCATCAGCGTGCACAGGGACCTCAAGGAATTTGTCCATTTTGCACAATTTCTCTGGAATCACCAAAGAGTCACAATCGTCCAGAGTAGTTAGCACCTCCTTAAGCAGGGCGCGGAGATGTTCTAACTTAAATTTAAACGTCACAATATCAGGTTCTGCCTGTTGAGAAACTTTTCCTGAATCGGAAATTTCTCCCTCCGACAGACCCTCCCTCACTGCCAATTCTGACTGGTGTGAGGGTATAACAGATAAATTATCGTCAGCACACCCTTGCTCATCCTCTGTATTTAAAACTGAGCAATCACGCTTTCTTGGAAATGCTGGCAGTTTGGATAAAAGATTAGCTATAGAATTATCCATTACTGCCGTTAATTGTTACATAGTAACAAGCATTGGCGCGCTAGATGTACTAGGTGTCGCCTGCACGGGCATAACTGGTGTTGACACAGAAGGAGAGGATGATGAACTATCCCCACTACCTTCATTTGAAGAATCATCTTGGGCAATCTTATTAAATGTGACAGTACTGTCCTTACTTTGTTTGGACGCCACGGCACAATTTTCACATACATTTAAAGGGGGAACCACCTTGGCCTCCATACATACAAAACATGTTCTATCTGAAGGTACAGACATGTTAGACAGACTTATACAGGCTATTAATGCAATAAAACCGTTACTGTCTCTTTAAATGTTAAACAGAGCACACTTTATTTCTGCATGTGTGAAAAACTATGAAGGAAATATTCGATCCTTACCAAATTTGCACCCTAGTGTCTTAATGCTTTGAAAGTATTGCACACCAAGTTTGTAACCCCTTAAATGAGCAAACCGGAGCTATTTGTTCAATTTACCAGTTTAAACCCACTACAGTCACTGCCACAGCCTTTTCTGCGGCTTTACCTTTCCTTGGGGGTTATTCACCACAGAAATAAGCCTTCTAGAATCGTTCTTTATGGCCACAGGACCCTCTCACATGAAGCTGCATGCACTGCTTCCAGAAGTAACTGCGCAATTAAGGCGCAAAAATGAGGCCTCCTCCCTCTGCATATCAGAGTGAAGGGCCCTTCCTGACTAGATTAGGTGTCTAAACGACTGCCAGGCGAATAAAAAAACGTTCCCAAAGTGTTTTCAAGTTCCAAAACACTCCAAAATACATATAAATATTGTATAAATCAATCGATTTAGCCCACAATAGTGTCAACCAGTATATAGCCCATCAATAAGCCTTCATTCTGTTATGAGTCTAAGAAAAATGGCTTGCCGAGCCCATAAGGGAAAATGACAGTCTTCTAGCATTACTATGTCTTGTTAGAAAATGGACTAGTCATACCTTGAGCAGAAAAGTCTGCAAACTGTTACCCCCAACTGAAGTTCTCTGGGCTTAACAGTCCTACGTGGGAACAGTAATGGATTTTAGTTACTGCTGCTAAAATCATACTCCTCTTTAAACAGAACTCTTCATCACTTTCTGTTGTAGAGTAAATAGTACAAACCGGCACTATTTTAAAATAACAAACTCTTGATAGAAGAAATAAAAACTACAACTAACACCACATACTCTTTACCATCCCCGTGGAGATGCTACTTGTTCAGAGCGGCAAAGAGAATGACTGGGGGGCAGAGCCAGAGGGGGGCTATATGGGCAGCTTTTGCTGTGCTCTCTTTGCCATTTCCTGTTGGGGAAGAGAATATTTCCCACAAGTAAGGATGAAGCCGTGGACCGGACACACCAATGTAGGAGAAAGCAATATTTAGAGCTGCACTTGTAATCTGGCCCTTAATATTTAATATCAGAATTACCAGATTTCTATGTTAAATGTCCTTCTGCTAATTTTTGAAATTTCACTAAACTATTGCTCAATTTTTATTTGATGCATGTGCTCTGCAAAAGTTATATTATGTTTCCTTTCAGTACTCGTGCACAAAAATCCTGTTGGATCTTGTAAAATAATGTCTGCAGGACTACTAAGAGATGTTACTGATTTTTTTTAAATGGTAATATTTCAAAAAAATGTAAAAGATACTACAATACTGGGTCATCAATAGGAGAGAAATAATCAGTTTATTAATTCATTTAAATTTTTTAGCTGATACAATTGCTGCTAAAACATGTCAGGGGCTAAGTGTTTGGATTTCAAAAAATAAAAGCTGCATTCAAGGGACAGTGTACGCCAGATTTTTTATTGTTTAAAAAGATAGATAATGCCTTTATTACCCATTCCCCAGTTGCATAACCAACACGGTTATATTAATATACTTTTTACATCTGTGATTACAATGTATCTAAGCCTCTGCAGACTGCCCCTTTATTTCAGTTCTTTTAACATACATGCTTTTTAGCCACTCCTAGTTTACTCCACGGGAGTGAGCACAATGTTATCTATATGACACACATGAACTACTGCTAGAGATAAGAGACCGCCTTCAAGGGCTTAGAAATCAGCATATGAGCCTACCTAGGTTTAATTTTTAACAAATAAAACCAAGATAACAAAGCAAATTTGATGATCAAAGTAAATTGTAAAGTTTAAAATTGCATGCCTTGTCTGAATCATGAAAGTTTAATTTTGAATAGATTGTCCCTTTAATTTTAAAGAATTCACAGAATCTACACTGCATATAACGACTTTTTTCAATAGGGATTATGTGAAGTTTTGCAAAAGTGTAGAATAATAATTAAAAAAAAAATCCCAGCTGGCATATTGACTTTAGCATATGTAGTATGCTAGTACTGTTGAATATCTCTTTCAGTTTTGGATAAGCATTTAATGTTCAATATTATAATTAACAGGTCTGAATATAACAAGAAAATGCTAGTCTGAACAAGAGAGAGGATTTCTTGTCCCAGTCTATCTGGCAACCTATTTTCTTGTATTTTCACAAACCAATATGAACTAGGAATAAACAGCTTTTGTTTGTTTTCATTTCTAAACAGTCAGAGGAGCTTTAGTAGTGATTGTTCCTAGTCACGTACCTACGCTCATATTTTTAGGAAACATATTTCTTGAAAAGTAAACAGCTATACAATACTTCCATAATGACAGAAAACACACAGCAAATAAGTGACCGAAGAAGGGCAGAAGGGCAGAAGGGAAGTGCTTCTTTCAAAGTTTAAGGTTTTAAAATTAAAATATTTTCTGTAATACATACAGCAAGATGGAGCTAACTTACCCTTTCTTATTGTAGAAGAAGACAAACACAGCAAACAATGCGATGATCACCAGGAGGATAATAGGTAATACTTTGAGGAGCATGTACAAGTTATCAGACGGCTCATCCACTGTAGAAATCAATGATGATTCTTAGTAAACCAAAAAATTTCCCTTTGATATATGAAGTATGGATCAATTCATTTTTTTCATACTTACAAGCACCAAGTATTAAAAATACAATCGGATCTGTCCATGAACCATTTCCAGCTAACGAGGTAGCTCTGATCCAGGCTGAATAATTCCCAGGTTGTAGCAGAGTGAGATGCACCCCACCATATTTTTGAAAGCGATGACGTGAGACGCACACAATTGTTGATGGCCCCTCCTAAAACATATAAATAGAAACAATTTTTGGTGGGATATCTCTGTACACATGTAATATTAATGGTATCTGTGCACATGTAATGAATACATTAAAGGGTCATAATAATGAATAATAAAAATAATTGCATGCTTTTATTTGTTAGAGCATGTAATTTTAACACCAGGGAAGCCACAATCCAGATGCGCAACTACTAGTGAAGAGTGGGTGACCAGTAGTGTCCACTCGGGATCAGCAGTGCTCTGCGACTCCCAAGTGATACTTTAATTTTACCAACAAATTGGGGAGTCACTAGTGTCAGAATGACATTTTCTAACTAATTAGAGCATGTAATTCTTTTCATTATTATGCAAATGCATACAGAAAGAAAAACCAGGAACCAACAACAGCTCAGTTGATTCTTCTAGTTACCACCCAAGAGTAGCCTCTTTTAGCCAATTGTGCTTTTCACAGAGGAGGTGATACCACCCCCAGAAATACCAGGCAATGCTCCTCTGAACAAGGAACATGACAACCCCAGATGATTGTTTCAGCCTTCTGTTGGCCTCGTCAGTGAGGTGCAGCCACATCCCTCTAAGCAGTTTGGGCAAGGAGTCCACATCTGGTTTCCCCCCTGACCCTTAGGGAGACTGTTCAGAATAGAATTGCCTGGTATTTCCGGGCTTGACTGACCTTGTTAAGCGGGATAAGACTGATGTTCTTCAGAAAAGTTTTCCTCTGTGAAAAGCACAATTGAGCTAAAAGAAGCTACTCCCAGGTGGTAACCAGGCCATAGAACAAGCCACTGAGCTGTTGTTCGTTCCTGGAAGACTGCATCTCTTGCAGTATTTTTCATTATTACGGCCCTTTAATAGTTAGAACATTTTAGGGCATAACAATAGGACACATATACATATCAATTAAAATTTATGAAAATGTGTAATTCTATAGACTATTTTCACAGCACAGCATTTTACTATGAATGCCTAAAATGAGAATAGTATATAGAAAAGTATAACATCATGTATGGATTCTGTGTAAAGACCACAAATACTAAATAGCCATGATAGTTTGCAGAAGATGGTCTCTATAAAAACTGTTAAACTGTCATCAGATACCTCCGAATCATAATTAATTGTTTATTGTATGTATTATTAAATTAATACAACTGTATTAATTGAGACTTGGAGCTTCATTTATCAAAGGCCGGGCAGACAAGGTTCGCTGTCTTAAACCTCGGCTGTCCAGCCTTGCGGCAAGCAGGCATCAGTATTCTGCCAACATTTAATATTGCACAATTCACTGATTTTGCAATGCCGCCCCCTGCTTGTGTGCAGCCATTCATGTGCAAGAGGGGGATTTCAATCATCCCAGTCCAATCGGATTGAGCTAATTGCTATCCACCACCTAAAGTGTCACGGATAGGTTTAGGAGCAGCGCTTAACTATAGTTTCAGGCTCGCTGCTTAGTAAATGGAGCTCTCGGAATTCTATCAATTACTTTTTAATATATTAATGTTTTTGGGTAACAGGACATTAGAACTGATTCATACCTCTATGAGAAGCCTTTTACTAACAATCATCAGTTGCTAGTAATAGCCTTAGGATATATAACAGCTCCCAATACAAGTCATCAGGTATGTTTGGGCTTTTTCTAAGCCTTTCCAATACATTAGAAAAGCTTTCAAATGACTTGGCAACATTTCTCAAGTTACTGAACAATATAACAGGAAAATCTAATTTATTGCAGCAAAAAACAAATGAAAAAACTGTACAAAACAGGCATATCTCAGGATTTTGTAAGCAAAGCTAGTTAATATAATACTGATATTGTATGCCTAATGCGTTAGAATGTGGTTTTTCACTTAATTTAAATTCATGACGTACAGCTAAAAAGGTTATATTAATACATTGAATTAAGAATTGACATTTTAGAAAAACTACAAAAAAATGTGCTATACTCAAACATTGTTATGTCTGTATTTAAGATGTGTGAAAGTCATAAAATGTAGAATTGTAATTTGAGCAATAGTTTAAACTTTTTATCAAACAATAAAAAACAACAATCCTCTTTATTACCATTTAAATAAAGAATGCACAAAAATATTAGAGGCACATAAAAGTAAAAATATGACATGCTCTAACATACTTCTACTGTGTATTTAACCACTTTGGGGGGTTAGTGCTCTTTCAAATACATAACATTCTTGCAAAACTGCTGCAAAATAGTGCTGCTGACACATGCCCTCTCCCAAGCGTACCTCCCTGCTTTTCAAAAAAAGGATATCAAGAGACCAAAGACAATTTGGTAATAGAAGTAAATTGGAAAATTTCATACTCCATCTGAATCATGAAGGAACAAAATTTCGCTTTTGTCTCCCTTTAATATTAAGGAATGTTGTTGTGCTCCATAATCTGTTTGAAAAGCTTGTAATAAGTGTTATTGTAGGGTTTTCCAATGGATTAGATATCTGAAAACCTTGCTAGGCATGTTGCACATGAATTCTGATGGACTTGAATAGACCTCAAAACTTCTTACCTCATGTTGTCGCCTGTATTTAATTTCATACTTTAGAATGAGTCCATTAGGATTTTGAGGTTCCACCCATGTCAGCACAATAGTATTTTTTCCCAATGGATTCCATGTGATGTTGCCAGGGATATTATCTGCTTGATCTGTGAAAGTATTAAGCCATAGTAAAACAGTGATCCGTCATTTTCCTTGTAAATAACAGCAAGAACCAGTAGCTCATTATAAAGCATAGAAATACATTTCACAAGCAATCGGGTAGATTTGATTTATTGTGCTTTAGCGAGAAAAAGAGTTGTCAGAAGTGAGCATGTTTTGAGAACTATTTTATGGTAGCTATTTTGCAAATAGCTACCATAAAATGCTTAAAAGGGACAGTAAACACTTTATAAATAACAGATAGAATGATGCATTCAAAGAAAAGATTAATATGAGAATAACACGTAGATGCATTTTTCAAAATGTTTCATTAGTTGTTAAAAACTTTACTTATTTTATCAATATTTAGTGTCTATAAAACAATGGGAGCTGTCATGTTGTAACTAACTAGGTTACCTTCTCTGCTGTGGCCAATTAGGGGCAGTTATAAATAGGTCACTAGAGTGTGCAGCCAATGGCTGTGTATAATATAACAGTGTTCTGCATTTTTATTTCTAACAGGAACTGAAACGCTCACAATTTCAGAATGGAATTACAGGAAAAGGAGACAAAATAAATAATGAAAATATATTGCAGAGTTGTTTACATATATGATTTATCATTTTATATTACCATTCCAAAATGTTTAATGTCCCTTTAAGGCACGTGAACATTTCTGAGCCTAAATATGGTCTCATGGAAATTCTACAGAAAGAGAGTTTATTTTTTATTATTTTTATTATCTAAATGATAAAAGTTTAAGTTTGACCTCCCTATTCCTTTAAGAATTGTGTCCTTCTAATGCAAAATAGGAATTCCAACTTGCCAGACACAAGGCTACATTAAAGGGACAGTAAACGCCTTGTAATTACAAGATATTTCTGTTGTGCTATATCAGCCAAGTCTAAATGTTTTAAAATCAAAGTAACATCCTTTTTTCTACAATTGTTTTTCAATAGCCAAACTCCACCCAATGTTTAATTTACATCCAAAACACACTTTTTTATCCTTGCATTTTTCTATTAACATTATATCAAGGTAATGTTAGGATTAATATTGTAACACATTTAGGGCTTGATTACAAGTGGAGCGCTAATTTACTGCACGCCCGTAAACAGGCAAATTCGCCTGTTTATAGGCAAGCTATAGATAACCAGTAATTACAAGTGGCTGGTTTTTGCTACCGCGAGCTCGAGGTAACAATTAGAGCTCAGAAAATTAACCAGAGATTAGATCTCTGGTTCATTTTCTAAATGCCCCCCAATTTAAGTGTCTTGTAGTGTTTATTTAATCAAAAATTGTAGCATTTTTATTTTTAAGAAGCAGTTATGAGGGGTTAAAGTTGGCGGGTGTTGTGTGTTTGATAAAAAACAAAAACGGCACTGAAAAGTGCCCTTGAATTGCGGTCTATGGGGAACTGTGTGTTCCCTGTAAATATATATGTATATGGTTATATACATATATATTTATGTGTTAATATGTGTATACACATATATATATACATAAATAGTAAAACAGAGAAACAATGGGGTGTGTTAAGCGCTCGGAAAATTACATAAGGGTATATAATACAATAGAAATCCCAATATCGGCATTAAAACATTAGTCTCTTGTAAAAACAAACAAAACGAATGTGTCACTGAATAAAAATATGGTATTGAGAAAACAATGATTCCAACATAAACAAAAAGTTCAATGAGTTCTTGATTGGCAGAAATAAGTGTCCAAAGATACTGACAAGAGTGTAGAGCTGAAGCACACAGATAAATCTATCAGACGATCCCTAATGTGGGATTACTTACAAGCTGTACCCTCAATAATATGAGGTAATGAGACACTGATGGGTATTATCGTGGCTGAATACGTCAAACGGCGAGTGAGCCGACACCCCCCCTCTTGTTTACTCTCTCAGCTTTTCGATCACACTGTATTGCTTGTGACGTTTTCACTCCCTCTGTGAGCGATTTCCGTCAGACACTCTTCCACTGGGCACTCTCGGTAGTTGGAATCTCAGCGTGACCGGACAAGGCACTTCAATGGCAGGCTTCAGTATGCGCTCCTCCACACTCCTGCCCGGGGCTCCGTTTCACTTCCGGGTACACGTGATGCACACTCCTCCAGTTGATGTCCAATGATAATGCTCCGTAATTAAAATCTTTTTTGCTGGTGGTGTGGGTGTGTGCGCAGATAGACTTCCTTGATGCAGGGTTGACGTGAATGTGCGGGCTCAGCAGAAAGCTCACTGCCCACTGTTACTGTGCGTCCCTGTGTGCCTCCCAGCCTGTGTGTCTCCTCATATACACAGGTTTGTGGCAACCCTGCATCAAGGAAGTCTATCTGCGCACACACCCACACCACCAGCAAAAAAGATTACTACTCGCTGAAGGCTCGGATGATGGATAGCATTTTATCATTTTAATTACGGAGCATTATCATTGGACATCAGCTGGAGGAGTGTGCATCACGTGTACCCGGAAGTGAAACGGAGCCCCGGGCAGGAGTGTGGAGGAGTGCATACTGAAGCCTGCCATTGAAGTGCCTTGTCCGGTCACGCTGAGATTCCAACTACCGAGGGTGCCCAGTGGAAGAGTGTCTGACGGAAATCGCTCACAGAGGGAGTGAAAACGTCACAAGCAATACAGTGTGATCGAAAAGCTGAGAGAGTAAACAAGAGGGGGGGTGTAGGCTCACTCGCCGTTTGACGTATTCAGCCACGATAATACCCATCAGTGTCTCATTACCTCATATTATTGAGGGTGCAGCTTGTAAATAATCCCACATTAGGGATCGTGCTTCAGCTCTACACTCTTGTCAGTATCTTTGGACACTTATTTCTGCCAATCAAGAACTCATTGAACTTTTTGTTTATGTTGGAATCATTGTTTTCTCAATACCATATTTTTATTCAGTGACACATTCATTTTGTTTGTTTTTACAAGAGACTAATGTTTTAATGCCGATATTGGGATTTCTATTGTATTATATACCCTTATGTAATTTTCCCAGCGCTTAACACACCCCATTGTTTCTCTGTTTTACTATTTCCTTCATTAGAGACTGGTTGGAAAGGCTGGTCTCGCCTTTGGGAGTTTGTGTTTTTTGGCTGCAGGGAAGTTTCATAGGTGCCTGAAATATATATATGTATACACATTTATTTATTTATTTCGTTTTCCCTTATAAGTGTGAGCATTATTTAAGTGCTCCACTCTCCTATCTATAGCCACTTTATCACACCCATATGTGATTGATACATATATGTATTTATTTTTACGAGTTGGTGGTTAAGTATTTTTACTTTGTAATATTAGATACATATACATATACATACATCTACTACATCTAAGTGATTTTACATTCAACTTTTCTGATATCTATACTGGTTCTTGCACCCTCCTATACAGAAGCTGACCCATCTGCTTGTCTTAGGGGTCTTCTACTTTGTTTGTATATATACATAAATATATATGTATTTAAGCATATACATATATATTTAACTTTGCTGCTCATCTCTGCGCATGAGAACCTAGTGCACATTTGCTGCACTAGGTTCTCATGCCGTGTCTCATGGCATGAAAACGAGGCTCCCATTGGAGCCTATGTAAGCGCGCTCTTGTGAGCGCAAAGCTTCTGTGCAATGCGAACGCAATGTCGCATTCTCATTGCATCCAACTTGTAATACCAGCGCACATTTGCGTGCACTGTTATTACTAAGTGGAGCGCAAATATTGATTTTGAAAAAGCAATATTTTGCGTTTCACTTGTAATCTAGCCCTTCATTTCTTATATCTTTCATAAGTATATAAAATATATAAAATAATTCATTTATCTGGATGTAGGCTACATACGGTTTTGCATTGTCCGGGCAAAAACAAAGGTGGAAGCACTGCAGCCTACAGTGTCAGCGGCATGGTTGCAGGCATGGATATCAACCCGATACTCTGTGAAGTGTTTCAGATTAGATATGACCATACGGTCCCGGAAAATTTTGTCCTTGTTAGTATATGGCTTAAAATAGCCCCCTGTGTTGTTGATGGTGTGCCTTGCTGTGCCATCTGCAAAAGATGTGTTGCCATAGACCTCGCCATGTGTCCCTGGAGCATTTCTTCTCTTCTTTGGGGATCTGTGAATTTGAACAGAGCACTGTTATACTATGATTATTAAAGATTAAAGATCACTATCATGTAAGAAAGAAGTGTATCATTAGGGGTCATTTAGAAAAGGGCTTTGATAAAGCGAATTACATTTGCTCTGGATTTGTGCTTGTTAGCATAAAAGCTGAAAGTGGTCGTCTCTGTATTTAATACAGTTCAGGACAAAATGTTTTACTAGAAAATGCTATGCCAGCTTTTAAAAAATATTTTTTGTATGACCTCTATTGATACATCCTGTCCGTTTCCAACATGACAGCGTCTCAAAGTCAAACTGTCCTCTTATGACCTCCTATGATCCTCAAAATCATGTGAGTTCAAATAGAAAAGCTATTCACAGGAAGACTGACTGTTTTAAAAACATAAACCAGGAAATAATACTTCTGGCAATAACACGCTCTTAAAACAATGTCACAGAATATTCTGACAGCTAATTTGTTAGTAGAAAGATTGATTCAGAGAATCTTTCTACAAAGATCTAGAATTTTTGATTTATATAATTCAGAGCTGGGAAAATCTTCACCCACTGCTCCTTGATAATTAATAATTTAGCTACTTTTTTGGGTTATTTTAAGGCAAATTCTCTTAAGGAAAATTGCATTACTGTAATGTTTCTAAATTATTTCCATAAATACATTTTATAATAGTGTGAATATGTTAAAAAAAAAATAATACAAACTAGATCTACTATTTTTAAATCAGGGTGAAATGGTCCTCAGCTGAAGATTTTACACAGAATTGAAAGAAATATACCCTACATTACTCAAGGTATCTATCTTACGGCTAGATTTAGAGTTTTGTCGGTAACGACCCGCGTAGCTAACGCTGGCTTTTTTCTGGCCGCACCTTTAAAATAACTCTGGTATTGAGAGTCCACAGAATGGCTGCGTTAGGCTCCAAAAAAGGAGCGTAGAGCATTTTTAACGCAACTGTAACTCTCGATACCAGAGTTGCTTACGGACGCGGCCAGCCTCAAAAACGTGCTCGTGCACGATTCCCCCATAGAAAACAATGGGGCTGTTTGAGCTGAAAAAAAACCTAACACCTGCAAAAAAGCCGCGTTCAGCTCCTAACGCAGCCCCATTGTTTGCTATGGGGAAACACTTCCTACGTCTGCACCTAACACTCTAACATGTACCCGAGTCTAAACACCCCTAACCTTACACTTATTAACCCCTATTCTGCCGCCCCCGCTATCGCTGACCCCTGCATATTATTTTTAACCCCTAATCTGCCGCTCCGTAAACCGCCGCTACTTACATTATCCCTATGTACCCCGAATCTGCTGCCCCTAACACCGCCGACCCCTATATTATATTTATTAACCCCTAATCTGCTCCCCACAACGTCGCCTCCACCTGCCTACACTTATTAACCCCTTATCTGCCGACCGGACCGCACCGCTATTATAATAAAGTTATTAACCCCTAATCCGCCTCACTAACCCTATAATAAATAGTATTAACCCCTAATCTGCCCTCCCTAACATCGCCGACACCTAACTTCAATTATTAACCCCTAATCTGCCGACCGGAGCTCACCGCTATTCTAATAAATGTATTAACCCCTAAAGCTAAGTCTAACCCTAACACTAACACCCCCCTAAGTTAAATATAATTTTAATCTTACGAAATTAATTAACTCTTATTAAATAAATTATTCCTATTTAAAGCTAAATACTTACCTGTAAAATAAATCCTAATATAGCTACAATATAAATTATAATTACATTGTAGCTATTTTAGGATTAATATTTATTTTACAGGCAACTTTGTAATTATTTTAACCATGTACAATAGCTATTAAATAGTTAAGAACTATTTAATAGTTACCTAGTTAAAATAATAACAAAATTACCTGTAAAATAAATCCTAACCTAAGTTACAATTAAACCTAACACTATACTATCATTAAATTAATTAAATAAAATACCTACAATTACCTACAATTAAACCTAACACTACACTATCAATAAATTAATTAAATACAATATGTACAAATAACTACAATGAAATAAACTAACTAAAGTACAAAAAATAAAAAAGAACTAAGTTACAAAAAATAAAAAAATATTTACAAACATAAGAAAACTATTACAACAATTTTAAACTAATTACACCTACTCTAAGCCCCCTAATAAAATAACAAAGATCCCCAAAATAAAAAATGCCCTACCCTATTCTAAATTACTAAAGTTCAAAGCTCTTTTACCTTACCAGCCCTGAACAGGGCCCTTTGCGGGGCATGCCCCAAGAAGTTCAGCTCTTTTTCCTGTAAAAAAAAACATACAATACCCCCCCCAACATTACAACCCACCACCCACATACCCCTAATCTAACCCAAACCCCCCTTAAATAAACCTAACACTAAGCCCCTGAAGATCATCCTACGTTGTCTTCACCTCACCAGGTATCACCGATCCGTCCTGGCTCCAAAATCTTCATCCAACCCAAGCGGGGGCTGGCGATCCATCATCCAGTGGCTGAAGAGGTCCAGAAGAGGCTCCAAAGTCTTCATCCTATCCGGGAAGAAGAGTAGATCCGGACCGGCAACCATCATCTTCCAAGCGGCATCTTCTATCTTCATCCGATGAGGACCGGCTCCATCCTGAAGACCTCCACCGCGGACCAATCTTCATCCGGCGACGTCCAACTGAAGAATGACGGTTCCTTTAAGGGACGTCATCCAAGATGGCGTCCCTCGAATTCCGATTGGCTGATAGGATTCTATCAGCCAATCGGAATTAAGGTAGGAATATTCTGATTGGCTGATGGAATCAGCCAATCAGAATCAAGATCAATCCGATTGGCTGATCCAATCAGCCAATCAGATTGAGCTCGCATTCTATTGGCTGATCGGATTGAGCTCGCATTCTATTGGCTGAACTTCAAAGGGCCCTGTTCAGGGCTGGTAAGGTAAAAGAGCTTTGAACTTTAGTAATTTAGAATAGGGTAGGGCATTTTTTATTTTGGGGGTCTTTGTTATTTTATTAGGGGGCTTAGAGTAGGTGTAATTAGTTTAAAATTGTGGTAATATTTTTCTTATGTTTGTAAATATTTTTTTATTTTTTGTAACTTAGTTCTTTTTTATTTTTTGTACTTTAGTTAGTTTATTTCATTGTAGTTATTTGTACATATTGTATTTAATTAATTTATTGATAGTGTAGTGTTAGGTTTAATTGTAGGTAATTGTAGGTATTTTATTTAATTAATTTAATGATAGTATAGTGTTAGGTTTAATTGTAACTTAGGTTAGGATTTATTTTACAGGTAATTTTGTAATTATTTTAACTAGGTAACTATTAAATAGTTCTTAACTATTTAATAGCTATTGTACATGGTTAAAATAATTACAAAGTTGCCTGTAAAATAAATATTAATCCTAAAATAGCTACAATGTAATTATAATTTATATTGTAGCTATATTAGGGTTTATTTTACAGGTAAGTATTTAGCTTTAAATAGGAATAATTTATTTAATAAGAGTTAATTAATTTCGTTAGATTTAAATTATATTTAACTTAGGGGGGTGTTAGTGTTAGGGTTAGACTTAGATTTAGGGGTTAATACATTTATTAGAATAGCGGTGAGCTCCGGTCGGCAGATTAGGGGTTAATAATTGAAGTTAGGTGTCGGCGATGTTAGGGAGGGCAGATTAGGGGTTAATACTATTTATTATAGGGTTAGTGAGGCGGATTAGGGGTTAATAACTTTATTATAATAGCGGTGCGGTCCGCTCGGCAGATTAGGGGTTAATAAGTGTAGGTAGGTGGAGGCGACGTTGTGGGGGGCAGATTAGGGGTTAATAAATATAATATAGGGGTCGGCGGTGTTAGGGGCAGCAGATTAGGGGTACATAGCTATAATGTAGGTGGCGGCGCTTTGCGGTCGGCAGATTAGGGGTTAATAAATATAATACAGGGGTCGGCGGTGTTAGGGGCAGCAGATTAGGGGTACATAAGTATAACGTAGGTGGCGGTCGGCAGATTAGGGGTTAAAAAAATTTAATCGAGTGGCGGCGATGTGGGGGGACCTTGGTTTAGGGGTACGTAGGTAGTTTATGGGTGTTAGTGTACTTTAGAGTACAGTAGTTAAGAGCTTTATGAACCGGCGTTAGCCCAAAAAGCTCTTAACTCCTGACTTTTTTCTGCGGCTGGAGTTTTGTCGTTAGATTTCTAACGCTCACTTCAGACACGACTCTAAATACCGGAGTTAGAAAGATCCCATTGAAAAGATAGGATACGCAATTGACGTAAGGGGATCTGCGGTATGGAAAAGTCGCGGCTGAAAAGTGAGCGTTAGACCCTTTTTTGACTGACTCCAAATACCGGCGGTAGCCTAAAACCAGCGTTAGGAGCCTCTAACACTGGTTTTCACGGCTACCGCCAAACTCTAAATCTAGGCCTTAGAAAGCAAACTATTAGAAATGAAACGTTCTCTGTGTGAAAAACTGGGTAATATATAAATATATTTACTTATTTTATATATATATATATATATATATATATATATATATATATATATATATATATATATATATATATTAAAATGCACAAAAGTCACACTGGTTAATTATGTAAAATCACAAAGAAAAAATGGTTGGGAACCATGATAAAAGAGCTCATCTATGATATGCTGCAAAATACCCCAACATTAATCAAACAGCAGTACACGATACTAAGAAGAACTACTATGTTACATTTTATAAGTTGTGCAAGCTATTATTTAATAATAATAACAAAAGAAATTGTAATTATGATTAAAATGAAGGTAGACAGTTATAAAAACACTCAGCAGATGGATGACTTTGAATGTTTTAAACACAAGTGTTTGTTGTTGTTTTTTCCATTAAATATTAGTGATGTCAAACATTAAAAATAAAATTTTAGTTTTAGCACAGTAACTCCACAATCCATACAAAAAGTCATACGTAATTGTGTCTATTCAATCAAAATATATACAGCAGTATTATGGATACTGGCTGAAACCACAAAGCCATGAATGTTTACCTACATATCTGAGCAGTAATGCACAAAAACTATGTAATACTTTAGTAATATTTTTATTAAAAGAAATGGTAGAAAATATCACAATTCTATGTTAGTTTAAAGGTTTTCCTTTCAGCTTAATGTTAAATATTGTAATAGTGATGAAATAACGGCCTTCACAAAAATACATTATTCTGTAGATTGTTATTAAAGAAACATTGCTTAGTTTTTTATGGGGTCCTGAATATATACATGGCTTTATACTGGTCATGCTTTTCTTAACTGTAATATAAAATAAAGTCAAATAAACTAAACAGCATTATTATACAGGCCACTGTCTTAGAGGGGGCTCCATGGCAGTAATCTTCCCCTTTGTTGGAAAGGCATTAAAATAAAGTGAAGAAAAGCAGTTTAGTAGCATCTACTTTTTGCAGCTACTTGGAACCTTACAAAATTGATGTTCCATTTCTTACCATTGGTTATTTATTCTGTATAGTGGGGCACTATTGTGTTAAAAACAGGGCTAGATTACGAGTGGAGTGGTAAGTACCACTCCCACGCTAACTCCGCTCGACTTCTGCTCTTTGCGCAAGTCGGGTAGCGTGCGTATTACAAGTTGAAAGTAAAAATGTATCACTTGTACGCTACCCAACGAGCGCAAAGAGCAGAAGTTAGAATATTGGGATTGGGTTAACGTACTCTCCCATTGACTATAATGGAGAGAAAGTGTGTGTGTGGGGGGGAATAACACCCATACTAATGCGCTAACCTGGAACTCCATAAGCCCCCTACTCTAATAACCCCTAAACCATCGCATAACCCCTACACCGCCACAGCCCCCATCGCAAAGTTTGATCGGTAAATGTGATTGCATTTGAGCAATCGCATTTACTTTCAACTTGTAATACGAGCTGACATTACCGCTCAACGCCACCCATAGAAAATATGGGGAGAGTAAATTACCGCGATTTAAACAGCACGCCACTTGTAATATGGATTGCAATTACGCTCCTTGCGCTAAAGATAGTGCTCCACTCGTAATCTGGCCCTGTGTTAGCAATTTGATAATACCATTTTTATTAATACAAAAACCTTACTGTGTGTACTTGAAATGACATGCAGATTTAATAAAATTTACTACAAAATGTAAATGAATATGGATCTATGATAATGGACATATAAATCCCTGAATGTCTTATTCATAATGCAATTTATTAACTGGAAAGATTGCTGGAGATCTGAGCCAGTTTTTCCTACCCATCTAGGTCAGTGTTTTTCAACCAGTGTGCCGTGAGAGATCCTCAGGTGTGCCACGGCAGACTGACAACAGTGTGACATATTTTTTAAACTTTGCTTGTTTTTTACTCCTAGTGCAGGGGTAGTTTGTAGGAGGCATGGCATAACAGCACAATACATACAGTATGTGTGTGTTTGTGTGTATGTGTATATATATATGCTGTATTAGGCTACAATGTGTGATTTCTTTTAAATTTTGGGATGGTGGTGTGCCACAGGATTTTTTAATGTAAAAAAGTGTGCCACGGCAAAAAAAAGGTTAAAAATCACTGATCTAGGTAAATGCCCAAGATCACATAAGGGTGGGGACACCAGCACTTTCTATATTATACATTTGGCGTTTCCCATCTCTAAACAATAACTTTTAAAATATAATATTAATATAGACAATTCTATGGCTCCGTTAAAAACACAGGGTTTTTTTAAAGGTAAAAATAAGCTACAGCAATGCACAATAATGTGGTTTATGAAGTGGAATCACATCACCTCTCTTTTCACATTAACCCCTTAACGACCAAGGACGTACGCCACACGTCCTCAAAAAAAATACAGTTAATGACCGAGGACGTGTGGCGTACGTCCTTGGTCTGGAAAGCATCTGGAAGCGATCCTGCTCGCTTCCAGCTGCTTTCCGGTTATTGCAGCGATGCCTCGATATCGAGGCATCCTGCAATAACCCCCCTTGGACATCCGATGCAGAGAGAGCCACTCTGTGGCCCTCTCTGCACCGGACATCGGTGGCCGGTATCGTTGGTGGGTGGGAGCAAGTCTGGGAGGCGGGTGGGCGGCCATCGATGTGCCGAATGAAGTGGAGGGGGGCGGGATCGGGGGCGGGACAGACGGGAGCGGGGGGCGGCGGGCGGGCGCGTGCACGGTGCGGGAGCGGGAGGGAACCGCAACACTGCAGAAAAATAAAGGTCAATAAAAGTAAAACAACAAACATTTAAAAAAAAAAAAAATCTAAGGGATCTGGAAGGGGTGGGGGTTGATCTGGGGGGGGGGAAGCTACACTACAGAAAAGGGCAATTAAATAAAAAAAAAAACACTTTTTTTACTAAACTGGGTACTGGCAGACAGCTGCCAGTACCCAAGATGGCGCCTATTAAGGCAGAGGGGGAGGGTTAGAGATCTGTTTGGTGGGGGATCAGTGAGGTTGGGGGCTAAGGGGGGATCCTACACAGTAGCATATGTAAATATGCTAAGAAAAAAAAAAAAAAAAAAAAAAATATAGCTTTTATTTTAGTACTGGCAGTTTCTGCCAGTACTTAAGATGGCGGGGACAATTGTGGGGTGGGGGAGGGAAGAAAGCTGTTTGGGAGGGATCAGGGGGTCTGATGTTTCAGGTGGGAGGCTGAGCTCTACACTAAAGCTAAAATTAACCCTGCAAGCTCCCTACAAGCTACATAATTAACCCCATCACTGCTAGCCATAATACACGTGTGATGCGCAGCGGCATTTGGTGGCCTTCTAATTACCAAAATGCAACGCCAAAGTCATATATGTCTGCTATTTCTGAACAAAGGGGATCCCAGAGAAGCATTTACAACCATTTGTGCCATAATTGCACAAGCTGTTTGTAAATAATTTCAGTGAGAAACCTAAAGTTTGTGAAAAAGTTTGTGAAAAAGTTTGTGAAATAGGGAACGTTTTTTTTTATTTGATCACATTTGGCGGTGAAATGGTGGCATGAAATATACCAAAATGGGCCTAGATCAATACTTTGGGTTGTCTACTACACTACACTAAAGCTAAAATTAACCCTACAAGCTCCCTACAAGCTACATAATTAACCCCTTCACTGCTGGGCATAATACACGTGTGGTACGCAGTGGCATTTAGCGGCCTTCTAATTACCAAAAAGCAATGCCAAAGCCATATATGTCTGCTATTTCTGAACAAAGGGGATCCCAGAGAAGCATTTACAACCATTTGTGCCATAATTGCACAAGCTGTTTGTAAATGATTTCAGTGAAAAACCTAAAATTGTGAAAAATTTAACGTTTTTTTAATTTGATCGCATTTGGCGGTGAAATGGTGGCATGAAATATACCAAAATTGGCCTAGATCAATACTTGGGGTTGTGTACTACACTACACTAAAGCTAAAATTACCTCTAAAAGCTCCCTACATGCTCCCTAATTAACCCCTTCACTACTGGGCATAATACACGTGTAGTGCGCAGTGGCATTTAGCAGCCTTCTAATTGCTAAAAAGCAATGCCAAAGCCATATATGTCTGCTATTTCTGAACAAAAGGGATCCCAGAGAAGAATTTACAACCATTTATGCCATAATTGCACAAGCTGTTTGTAAATAATTTCAGTGAGAAACCAAAAGTTTGTGAAAAAAATAGTGAAAAAGTGAACGATTTTTTGTATTTAATCGCATTTGGCGGCGAAATGATGGCATGAAATATACCAAAATGGGCCTAGATCAATACTTTGGGATGTCTACTAAAAAAAAATATATACATGTCAATGGATATTCAGAGATTCCTGAAAGATATTAGTGTTCTAATGTAACTAGCGCTAATTTTGAAAAATAATGGTTTGGAAATAGCAAAGTGCTACTTGTATTTATGGCCCTATAACTTACAAAAAAAGCAAAGAAGATGTAAACATTGGGTATTTCTAAACTCAGGACAAAATTTAGAAACTATTTAGCATGGGTGTTTTTTGGTGGTTGTAGATGTGTAACAGATTTTGGGGGTCAAAGTTAGAAAAACATAATTTATGCTTACCTGATAAATTCCTTTCTTCTGTAGTGTGATCAGTCCACGGGTCATCATTACTTCTGGGATATTACTCCTCCCCAACAGGAAGTGCAAGAGGATTCACCCAGCAGAGTTGCATATAGCTCCTCCCCTCTACGTCACCCCCAGTCATTCGACCAAGGACCAACGAGAAAGGAGAAACCAAGGGTGTAGTGGTGACTGGAGTATAATTTAAAAAATAATTACCTGCCTTAAAAACAGGGCGGGCCGTGGACTGATCACACTACAGAAGAAAGGAATTTATCAGGTAAGCATAAATTATGTTTTCTTCTGTTAAGTGTGATCAGTCCACGGGTCATCATTACTTCTGGGATACCAATACCAAAGCAAAAGTACACGGATGACGGGAGGGATAGGCAGGCTCTTTTATACAGAAGGAACCACTGCCTGAAGAACCTTTCTCCCAAAAATAGCCTCCGAGGAAGCAAAAGTGTCAAATTTGGAAAATTTGGAAAAAGTATGAAGCGAAGACCAAGTTGCAGCCTTGCAAATCTGTTCAACAGAGGCCTCATTCTTGAAGGCCCAAGTGGAAGCCACAGCTCTAGTAGAATGAGCTGTAATTCTTTCAGGAGGCTGCTGTCCAGCAGTCTCATAAGCTAAACGTATTATACTACGAAGCCAAAAAGAAAGAGAGGTAGCAGAAGCCTTTTGACCTCTCCTCTGACCAGAGTACACGACAAACAGAGAAGACGTTTGTCGAAATTCCTTAGTTGCCTGTAAATAAAATTTTAGGGCACGAACTACGTCCAGATTGTGTAGTAAACGTTCCTTCTTCGAAGAAGGATTTGGACACAAAGAAGGAACAACAATCTCTTGATTGATATTCCTGTTAGTGACTACCTTAGGTAAGAACCCAGGTTTAGTACGCAGAACTACCTTATCGGAATGAAAAATCAAATAAGGAGAATCACAATGTAAGGCTGATAACTCAGAGACTCTTCGAGCCGAGGAAATAGCCATTAAAAATAGAACTTTCCAAGATAACAATTTATATCAATGGAATGGAGGGGTTCAAACGGAACGCCCTGTAAAACGTTAAGAACAAGGTTTAAACTCCATGGCGGAGCAACAGTTTTAAACACAGGCTTAATCCTCGCCAAAGCCTGACAAAAAGCCTGAACGTCTGGCACTTCTGACAGACGTTTGTGTAACAGAATAGACAGAGCTGAGATCTGTCCCTTTAATGAACTAGCAGATAAACCCTTTTCTAAACCTTCTTGTAGAAAAGACAATATCCTAGGAATCCTAACCTTACTCCAAGAGTAACCTTTGGATTCACACCAATATAGGTATTTACGCCATATCTTATGGTAAATCTTTCTGGTAACAGGCTTCCTAGCCTGTATTAAGGTGTCAATAACTGACTCAGAAAACCCACGTCTTGATAAAATCAAACGTTCAATTTCCAAGCAGTCAGCTTCAGAGAAGTTAGATTTTGATGTTTGAAAGGACCCTGTATCAGGAGGTCCTGTTTCAGAGGTAGAGACCAAGGTGGACAGGATGACATGTCCACCAGGTCTGCATACCAAGTCCTGCGTGGCCATGCAGGTGCTATCAGAATCACTGATGTTCTCTCCTGTTTGATTCTGGCAATCAGTCGAGGAAGCATCGGGAAGGGTGGAAACACATAAGCCATCCTGAAGTCCCAAGGTGCTGTCAGGGCATCTATTAAGACTGCTCCTGGATCCCTGGATCTGGACCCGTAACGAGGAAGCTTGGCGTTCTGTCGAGACGCCATGAGATCTATCTCTGGTTTGCCCCAACGTCGAAGTATTTGGGCAAAGACCTCCGGATGAAGTTCCCACTCCCCCGGATGAAAAGTCTGACGACTTAAGAAATCCGCCTCCCAGTTCTCCACTCCCGGGATGTGGATTGCTGACAGGTGGCAAGAGTGAGACTCTGCCCAGCGAATTATCTTTGATACTTCCATCATTGCTAGGGAGCTTCTTGTCCCTCCCTGATGGTTGATGTAAGCTACAGTCGTGATGTTGTCCGACTGAAACCTGATGAACCCCCGAGTTGTCAACTGGGGCCAAGCCAGGAGGGCATTGAGAACTGCTTTCAATTCCAGAATGTTTATTGGCAGGAGACTCTCCTCCTGACTCCATTGTCCCTGAGCCTTCAGAGAATTCCAGACGGCACCCCAACCTAGAAGGCTGGCGTCTGTTGTTACAATTGTCCAGTCTGGTCTGCTGAATGGCATCCCCCTGGACAGATGTGGCCGAGAAAGCCACCATAGAAGAGAATTTCTGGTCTCTTGATCCAGATTCAGAGAAGGGGACAAGTCTGAGTAATCCCCATTCCACTGACTTAGCATGCATAATTGCAGTGGTCTGAGGTGTAAGCGAGCAAATGGCACTATGTCCATTGCCGCTACCATTAAGCCGATTACCTCCATGCATTGAGCCACCGACGGGTGTTGAATGGAATGAAGGGTGCGGCAAGCACTTTGAAGTCTTGTTAACCTGTCCTCTGTCAGGTAAATCTTCATTTCTACAGAATCTATAAGAGTCCCCAGGAAGGGAACTCTTGTGAGTGGAACGAGTGAACTCTTCTTTTCGTTCACCTTCCATCCATGTGACCTTAGAAAAGCCAGTACTAACTCTGTATGAGACTTGGCAGTTTGAAAGCTTGAAGCTTGTATCAGAATGTGGTCTAGGTACGGAGCTACCGAAATTCCCCGCGGTCTTAGTACCGCCAGAAGAGCACCTAGAACCTTTGTGAAGATTCTTGGAGCTGTAGCCAATCCGAATGGAAGAGCTACAAACTGGTAATGCCTGTCTAGAAAGGCAAACCTTAGATACCGGTAATGATCTTTGTGAATCGGTATGTGAAGGTAAGCATCCTTTAAATCCACTGTGGTCATGTACTGACCTTCTTGGATCATGGGTAAAATTGTCCGAATAGTCTCCATTTTGAATGATGGAACTCTTAGGAATTTGTTTAGGATCTTTAAATCCAGGATTGGTCTGAAAGTTCCCTCTTTTTTGGGAACCACAAACAGATTTGAGTAAAACCCTTGTCCCTGTTCCGACCGTGGAACTGGATGGATTACTCCCATTAACAATAGTTCTTGTATGCAGCGTAGAAACGCTTCTTTCTTTGTTTGGTTTGTTGACAACCTTGACAGATGAAATCTCTCTCTTGGAGGAGAGTATTTGAAGTCCAGAAGGTATCCCTGAGATATTATCTCTAGCGCCCAGGGATCCTGGACATCTCTTGCCCAAGCCTGGGCGAAGAGAGAAAGTCTGCCCCCCACTAGATCCAATCCCGGATCGGGGGCCCTCAATTCATGCTGTTTTAGTGGCAGCAGCAGGTTTCCTGGCCTGCTTGCCCTTGTTCCAGGACTGGTTAGGTCTCCAGCCTTGTCTGTAGCGAGCAACAGATCCTTCTTGTTTTGGAGTAGTGGAAGTTGATGCTGCTCCTGCTTTGAAATTCCGAAAGGAACGAAAATTAGACTGTCTAGCCTTAGGTTTGGCCTTGTCTTGAGGCAGGGCGTGGCCCTTACCTCCTGTAATGTCAGCGATAATTTCTTTCAAACCGGGCCCAAATAAGGTCTGCCCCTTGAAAGGTATATTAAGTAATTTGGACTTAGAAGTTACATCAGCTGACCAGGATTTTAGCCACAGTGCTCTGCGCGCCTGAATGGCGAATCCGGAATTCTTAGCCGTAAGTTTAGTTAAATGTACTACGGCTTCCGAAATGAATGAATTAGATAGCTTAAGTATTCTAAGCCTGTCCGAAATGTCGTCCAGCGTAGCTGAACTAAGGTTCTCTTCTAGAGACTCAATCCAGAATGCCGCTGCAGCCGTGACCGGCGCAATGCATGCAAGGGGTTGCAATATAAAACCTTGTTGAACAAACATTTTCTTAAGGTAACCCTCTAACTTTTTATCCATTGGATCTGAAAAGGCACAGCTATCCTCTACCGGGATAGTGGTACGCTTAGCTAAAGTAGAAACTGCTCCCTCCACCTTAGGGACCGTTTGCCATAAGTCCCGTGTGGTGGTGTCTATTGGAAACATCTTTCTAAATATCGGAGGGGGTGAGAACGGCACACCGGGTCTATCCCACTCCTTAGTAATAATTTCAGTTAGTCTCTTAGGTATAGGAAAAACGTCAGTACTTGTTGGTACAGCAAAATATTTATCCAACCTACACATTTTCTCTGGTATTGCAACTGTGTTACAATCATTCAGGGCCGCTAACACCTCCCCTAGTAAAACACGGAGGTTTTCCAGCTTAAATTTAAAATTTGAAATATCTGAATCCAATCTGTTTGGATCAGAACCGTCAGCCGCAGAATGAAGCTCTCCGTCCTCATGTTCTGCAAGTTGTGACGCAGTATCTGACATGGCCCTAACATTATCAGCGCAGTCTGTTCTCACCCCAGAGTGATCACGCTTGCCTCTTAGTTCTGGTAATTTAGCCAAAACCTCAGTCATAACAGTAGCCATATCTTGTAATGTTATTTGTAATGGCCGCCCAGATGTACTGGGCGCCACCATATCGCGCACCTCCCGAGCGGGAGATGCAGGTACTGTCACGTGAGGCGAGTTAGTCGGCATAACTCTCCCCTCGTTGTTTGGTGAAATTTGTTCAATTTGTACAGATTGACTTTTATTTAACGTAGCATCAATACAGTTAGTACATAAATTTCTATTGGGCTCCACTTTGGCGTTAGTACAAATAGTACAGGTCTCATCCTCTGAATCAGACATGTTTAACACACTAGCAAATAAACTTGCAACTTGGAAATATTATTCAAGTAAAATACAATGAAAAAACGAACTGTGCTTAAGAAGCACTGAAGATATATAACAGTTGAAATCAATAAACTTTTTAAAACAAAACACAATTTAGCAAAGGCTTGTTCCCATTAGCAAAGAATAACTAACCCTGATGGCATAAAAAAGTTAAAGAATAAACATTTTTTATCACAGTCAACTACAATCTCACAGCTCTGTTAGATTACTTCCCTCAAACAAGCTTTGAAGATCCCTGAGTTCTGTAGAGATAAACCGGAACATGCAGGAAAAAAACAATGAGCTTCTGACTGAAATTTTTGATGCGTAGCAAAAGCGCCAAAAAAAAAAGGTCCCACCCCCTCACACACAACAGTGAGAGAGATCAGTAAACTGTCATAATTAGATCAAGCAACTGCCAAGTGGAAAAATAGTGCCCAAACATTTTATTCACCCAGTACCTCAGAAAATGAAAACGATTTTACATTCCAGCAAAAACGTTTAACATAAATTAAGAGTTATTAAAAAGCCTGTTGCTTTGCAATTAGGCTAAAGTCTTATATACACAGTGTAATTCCAGTGAAGTACCATTCCCCAGAATACTCAAATGTAAAAACATAATTTATGCTTACCTGATAAATTCCTTTCTTCTGTTGTGTGATCAGTCCACGGGTCATCATTACTTCTGGGATATAACTCCTCCCCAACAGGAAATGCAAGAGGATTCACCCAGCAGAGCTGCATATAGCTCCTCCCCTCTACGTCAGTCCCAGTCATTCGACCAAGAATCAACGAGAAAGGAGTAACCAAGGGTGAAGTGGTGACTGGAGTATAATTTAAAAGATATTTACCTGCCTTAAAACAGGGCGGGCCGTGGACTGATCACACAACAGAAGAAAGGAATTTATCAGGTAAGCATAAATTATGTTTTCTTCTGTTATGTGTGATCAGTCCACGGGTCATCATTACTTCTGGGATACCAATACCAAAGCAAAAGTACACGGATGACGGGAGGGATAGGCAGGCTCATTATACAGAAGGAACCACTGCCTGAAGAACCTTTCTCCCAAAAATAGCCTCCGAAGAAGCAAAAGTGTCAAATTTGTAAAATTTGGAAAAAGTATGAAGCGAAGACCAAGTTGCAGCCTTGCAAATCTGTTCAACAGAGGCCTCATTCTTAAAGGCCCAAGTGGAAGCCACAGCTCTAGTGGAGTGAGCTGTAATTCTTTCAGGAGGCTGCTGTCCAGCAGTCTCATAGGCTAAACGTATTATGCTACGAAGCCAAAAAGAGAGAGAGGTAGCAGAAGCTTTTTGACCTCTCCTCTGTCCAGAATAAACGACAAACAGGGAAGAAGTTTGGCGAAAATCTTTAGTTGCCTGCAAGTAGAACTTGAGGGCACGAACTACATCCAGATTGTGTAGAAGACGTTCCTTCTTTGAAGAAGGATTTGGACACAAGGATGGAACAACAATCTCTTGATTGATATTCCTGTTAGTGACTACCTTAGGTAAGAACCCAGGTTTAGTACGCAGAACTACCTTGTCTGAGTGAAAAATCAGATAAGGAGAATCACAATGTAAGGCTGATAACTCAGAGACTCTTCGAGCCGAGGAAATAGCCATTAAAAACAGAACTTTCCAAGATAACAATTTTATATCAATGGAATGAAGGGGTTCAAACGGAACACCCTGTAAAACGTTAAGAACTAAGTTTAAACTCCATGGCGGAGCAACGGCTTTAAACACAGGCTTGATCCTAGCTAAAGCCTGACAAAAGGCCTGGACGTCTGGATTTTCTGACAGACGCCTGTGTAACAAGATGGACAGAGCTGAAATCTGTCCCTTTAATGAACTAGCTGATAAACCCTTTTCTAAACCTTCTTGTAGAAAGGACAATATCCTAGCGATCCTAACCTTACTCCAGGAGTAACCTTTGGATTCGCACCAGTATAGGTATTTACGCCATATTTTATGGTAAATCCTTCTGGTAACAGGCTTCCTAGCCTGTATCAGGGTATCAATAACCGACTCAGAAAAACCACGTTTTGATAAAATCAAGCGTTCAATTTCCAAGCAGTCAGCTTCAGAGAAGTTAGATTTTGATGTTTGAATGGACCCTGTATCAGAAGGTCCTGTCTTAGAGGTAGAGACCAAGGCGGACAGGATGACATGTCCACTAGATCTGCATACCAAGTCCTGCGTGGCCATGCAGGCGCTATTAGAATCACTGATGCTCTCTCCTGTTTGATTTTGGCAATCAATCGAGGAAGCAGCGGGAAGGGTGGAAACACATAAGCCATCCCGAAGTTCCAAGGTGCTGTCAAAGCATCTATCAGAACCGCTCCCGGATCCCTGGATCTGGACCCGTAGAGAGGAAGTTTGGCGTTCTGGCGAGACGCCATGAGATCTATCTCTGGTTTGCCCCAACGTCGAAGTATTTGGGCAAAGACCTCCGGATGAAGTTCCCACTCCCCCGGATGAAAAGTCTGGCGACTCAAGAAATCCGCCTCCCAGTTCTCCACTCCCGGGATGTGGATTGCTGACAGGTGGCAAGAGTGAGACTCTGCCCAGCGAATTATCTTTGATACTTCCATCATTGCTAGGGAGCTTCTTGTCCCTCCCTGATGGTTGATGTAAGCTACAGTCGTGATGTTGTCCGACTGAAACCTGATGAACCCCCGAGTTGTTAATTGGGGCCAAGCCAGAAGGGCATTGAGAACTGCTCTCAATTCCAGGATGTTTATTGGAAGGAGACTCTCCTCCTGATTCCATAGTCCCTGAGCCTTCAGAGAATTCCAGACAGCGCCCCAACCTAGTAGGCTGGCGTCTGTTGTTACAATTGTCCAGTCTGGCCTGCTGAATGGCATCCCCCTGGACAGGTGTGGCCGATAAAGCCACCATAGAAGAGAATTTCTGGTCTCTTGATTCAGATTCAGAGTAGGGGACAAATCTGAGTAATCCCCATTCCACTGACTTAGCATGCACAATTGCAGCGGTCTGAGGTGTAGGCGTGCAAAAGGTACTATGTCCATTGCCGCTACCATTAAGCCGATCACCTCCATGCATTGAGCTACTGACGGGTGTTGAATGGAATGAAGGACACGGCATGCATTTTGAAGCTTTGTTAACCTGTCTTCTGTCAGGTAAATCTTCATTTCTACAGAATCTATAAGAGTCCCCAAGAATGGAACTCTTGTGAGAGGAAAAAGAGAACTCTTCTTTTCGTTCACTTTCCATCCATGCGACTTTAGGAATGCCAGAACTAACTCTGTATGAGACTTGGCAGTTTGAAAGCTTGAAGCTTGTATTAGAATGTCGTCTAGGTACGGAGCTACCGAAATCCCTCGCGGTCTTAGTACCGCCAGAAGGGCACCCAGAACCTTTGTGAAGATTCTTGGAGCCGTAGCCAATCCGAATGGAAGAGCTACAAACTGGTAGTGCCTGTCTAAGAAGGCAAACCTTAGATACCGGTGATGATCTTTGTGAATCGGTATGTGAAGGTAAGCATCTTTTAAATCCACTGTGGTCATGTACTGACCCTTTTGGATCATGGGTAAGATTGTCCGAATAGTTTCCATTTTGAACGATGGAACTCTTAGGAATTTGTTTAGAATCTTTAAATCTAAGATTGGCCTGAAAGTTCCCTCTTTTTTGGGAACCACAAACAGGTTTGAGTAGAACCCTTGTCCTTGTTCCGACCGCGGAACCGGATGGATCACTCCCATTAATAACAGATCTTGTACACAGCGTAGAAACGCTTCTTTCTTTATCTGGTTTGTTGACAACCTTGACAGATGAAATCTCCCTCTTGGGGGAGATAATTTGAAGTCTAGAAGGTATCCCTGAGATATGATCTCTAGCGCCCAGGGATCCTGAACATCTCTTGCCCAGGCCTGGGCGAAGAGAGAAAGTCTGCCCCCCACTAGATCCGGTCCCGGATCGGGGGCTCTCGGTTCATGCTGTCTTTGGGGCAGCAGCAGGTTTCCTGGCCTGCTTGCTCTTGTTCCAGGACTGGTTAGGCTTCCAGCCTTGCCTGTAACGAGCAACAGCTCCCTCCTGTTTTGGTGCAGTGGAGGTTGATGCTGCTCCTGTTTTGAAATTCCGAAAGGGACGAAAATTAGACTGTCTAGCCTTAGCTTTGGCTTTGTCTTGAGGTAGGGCGTGGCCCTTACCTCCTGTAATGTCAGCGATAATTTCTTTCAAACCGGGCCCAAATAAAGACTGCCCCTTGAAAGGTATATTAAGTAATTTGGACTTAGAAGTAACATCAGCTGACCAGGATTTTAGCCACAGCGCCCTACGTGCCTGTATGGCGAATCCTGAGTTCTTAGCCGTAAGTTTGGTTAAATGTACTACGGCCTCCGAAATGAATGAATTAGCTAGTTTAAGGACTCTAAGCCTGTCCGTAATGTCGTCTAGCGTAGATGAACTAAGGTTCTCTTCCAGAGACTGAATCCAAAATGCTGCCGCAGCCGTAATCGGCGCGATACATGCAAGGGGTTGCAATATAAAACCTTGTTGAACAAACATTTTCTTAAGGTAACCCTCTAATTTTTTATCCATTGGATCTGAAAAAGCACAGCTATCCTCCACCGGGATAGTGGTACGCTTAGCTAAAGTAGAAACTGCTCCCTCCACCTTAGGGACCGTTTGCCATAAGTCCCGAGTGGTGGTGTCTATTGGAAACATCTTTCTAAATATTGGAGGGGGTGAGAACGGCACACCGGGTCTATCCCACTCCTTAGTAACAATTTCAGTTAGTCTCTTAGGTATAGGAAAAACGTCAGTACTCGCCGGTACCGCAAAGTATTTATCCAACCTACACAGTTTCTCTGGTATTGCAACGGTGTTACAATCATTGAGAGCTGCTAAGACCTCCCCTAGTAATACACGGAGGTTCTCCAATTTAAATTTAAAATTTGAAATATCTGAATCCAATCTGTTTGGATCAGAACCGTCACCTACAGAATGAAGCTCTCCGTCCTCATGCTCTGCAAGCTGTGACGCAGTATCAGACATGGCCCTAGTATTGTCAGCGCACTCTGTTCTCACCCCAGAGTGATCACGCTTGCCTCTTAGTTCTGGTAATTTAGACAAAACTTCAGTCATAACAGTAGCCATATCTTGTAATGTTATCTGTAATGGCCGCCCAGATGTACTAGGCGCCATAATATCACGCACCTCCCGGGCGGGAGATGCAGGTACTGCCGCGTGAGGCGAGTTAGTCGGCATAACTCTCCCCTCGCTGTTTGGTGAAATTTGTTCAAATTGTACAGATTGACTTTTATTTAAAGTAGCATCAATACAGTTAGTACATAAATTTCTATTGGGCTCCACCTTGGCATTGGAACAAATGACACAGATATCTTCCTCTGAGTCAGACATGTTTAACACACTAGCAATAAACTTGCAACTTGGTTATAATCTTTTTTAGCAAAAACGTACTGTGCCTCAAAGAGGTACTAAACGATTAAATGACAGTTGAAATAATGAACTGAAAAACAGTTATAGCATCAAACTTTAAAACAACACAACTTTTAGCAAAGGTTTGTTCCCATTAGAAAAATAACAATAATTAAATTTGACATAAAAATTACAGAGCAACGTTTTTATTCACAGTCAATATAAAATTCTCACAGCTCTGCTGAGAGAATCTACCTCCCTCCAAAGAAGTTTGAAGACCCCTGAGATCTGTCAGAGATGAACCGGATCATGCAGGAAATATAAGAGTAACTGACTGGAATTTTTTGATGCGTAGCAAAGAGCGCCAAAAACGGCCCCTCCCCCTCACACACAGCAGTGAAGAGAAACGAAACTGTCACAATTAAAACCAAACAACTGCCAAGTGGAAAATAATGCCCAAATATTTATTCACTCAGTACCTCAGAAATGTAAACGATTCTACATTCCAGCAAAAACGTTTAACATGATAAATACTTATTAAAAGGATTAGTGACTTTTAACAGAGTAGTTCCGGTGAAATACCATCCCCAGAATACTGAAGTGTATACATACATGTCATTATAACGGTATGGCAGGATTTTCTCATCAATTCCATTCAGAAAATAAAAACTGCTACATACCTCAATGCAGATTCATCTGCCCGCTGTCCCCTGATCTGAAGCTTTTACCTACCTCCCTCAGATGGCCGAGAACAGCAATATGATCTTAACTACTCCGGTTAAAATCATAGTAAAAAACTCTGGTAGATTCTTCCTCAAACTCTGCCAGAGAAGTAATAACACGCTCCGGTGTTATTGTAAAATAACAAACTTTTGATTGAAGTCATAAAAACTAAGTATAATCACCATAGTCCTCTCACACATCCTATCTAGTCGTTGGGTGCAAGAGAATGACTGGGACTGACGTAGAGGGGAGGAGCTATATGCAGCTCTGCTGGGTGAATCCTCTTGCATTTCCTGTTGGGGAGGAGTTATATCCCAGAAGTAATGATGACCCGTGGACTGATCACACATAACAGAAGAAATATTCATACATGATATTATGTCGGTATGGCAGGATTTTCTCATCAATTCCATTGTCAGAAAATAAAAACTGCTACATACCTCTTTGCAGATTAAACTGCCCGCTGTCCCCTGATCTGAAGTTTACCTCTCCTCAGATGGCCGAGAAACAGCAATATGATCTTAACAACTCCGGCTAAAATCATAGTAAAAACTCTGGTAGATTCTTCTTCAAACTCTACCAGAGAAGGAATAGCACACTCCGGTGCTATTAAAAATAACAAACTTTTGATTGAAGAAATAAACTAAATAAAATCACCATAGTCCTCTCACACATCCTATCTAGTCGTTGGGTGCAAGAGAATGACTGGGGGTGACGTAGAGGGGAGGAGCTATATGCAACTCTGCTGGGTGAATCCTCTTGCACTTCCTGTTGGGGAGGAGTAATATCCCAGAAGTAATGATGACACGTGGACTGATCACACTTAACAGAAGAAAAGTGTGTTTTTTTCCATTTTTTCCTCATATTTTATATGTTTTTTTATAGTAAATTATAAGATATGATGAAAATAATGGTATCTTTAGAAAGTCCATTTAATGGCGAGAAAAACGGTATATAATATGTGTGGGTACAGTAAAAGAGGAAAATTACAGCTAAACACAAACACAGCAGAAATGTAAAAATAGCCTTGGTCCCAAACGGACAGAAAATGGAAAAGTGCTGTGGTCATTAAGGGGTTAATCATCTGTACTTCTCTCTCTAATCCAGCAAAGCACTAAAGCCAGCAAGGCAAGCAGACAGAATTATAAAGCACAGTCAGCATAAAGTCAGTAATAAGCTGGTTTAACGCTTTCAGTATTGGAAGAGGCTCTAAGACAGAAGAGGTTAATATCACTTTATCACCTATCTCACCTCTGATAGGTCTTGTTGATTAATGTCAATTTCCAAGGAGGCCTATAAACAAACAAATACACATTATATAATATATACAAATGTTGGTTTTGGGTCAACTGCAGACTCTTACCAACAGAGACACTAATTTGCAAATTGGCATTCTAGATGACACAATGTGGGCAAAACATTTTTTTTGTAATGGAATGTTAAAACTGTGATAACCTACTGTCTATCCAGTACTTTAATGGAATAGCCTAGTCAAAATGAAACTTTCATGATTCAGATAGAGGATGCAATTTTAAGCAAATGTCTAATTTACTCCTATTATTAGTCTTTGTTCTCTTGGTATCTTTATTTGAAAAGTAGGAATGTAAGCTCCCAGGGTATTGCTTGCTGATTGGTGACTACATTTAGAAACCAGTTCATGTATAAACACACAAAGAAGTTAACACTTCACTTATTAGTATCCAATCCAAAAATTTCTGGTGCACACCTGACGTACCCCCCTTCCAAAGGTCCATAGCGAAGTACTTGTAGTAGAACACCCAGGTGGCACACACGATAGATAACAGAACCTTTTAATACAGTGAGCAACGTTTCGGGGCTCCTGCCCCTTTATCAAGCTTATGAGCTTGATAAAGGGGCATGAGTCCCGAAACATTGCTCACTGTATTAAAAGGTACTGTTATCTATCGTGAGTGCCACCTGGGTGTTCTATTATAAATACATTTAGACACCAATCAGAAAGCACTACACAGGTGCTGAACCAAAAATGGGCCGGCTCCTAAGATTACACTCTTGCTTTTTCAAATAAAGACAACAAAGAAAACATTTGATGATAGGAGTAAATTGGAAAGTTGCCTAAAATTGAATGCTCTATCTGAATCATGAATGTTTAATTTTGAATAGACTATCCATTAAAGTAATTGTTTCATTAAGAAGTATAACTCTTTCAATATTTTTCTTAGTAGCTGGGATGGTAGGTTTTGATTTGCAAGAGTTTTCTCTCACTGGTGATATCTATATCTAGTTCATACTATAATACATTGGAAAATAGGTTATGTTTTTGGATGTGGTCAGACTGTCAACCTATTATTTAACCAATGTTTAAAGTGAATGATGTGTTTAGTTATTAGGATTTGTAACATACTATATTCTACATTTACCATTTCTAAGAGATATAGGGCCCTATCTATCAAGCTCCGAATGAAGCTTGACGGCCCGTGTTTCTGGCGAGTCTTCAGACTTGCCAGAAACAGCAGTTATGAAGCAGTGGTCACAAAGACCGCTGCTCGATAACCCTGTCCGCCTGCTCTGAGCAGGCAGACAGGAATCGCAACAATTCAACCCTATCGAGTACGATCGGGTTGTTTGACACCCCCTGATGGCGGCCCATTGGCTGCGAGTCTGCAGGGGGCGGCGTTGCACCAGCAGCTCTTGTGAGCTGCTGGTGCAATGTTAAATGCGGAGAGCGTATTGCTCTCTGCATTCAGCAATGTCTTGCGGACCTGATCCGCACTGTCAGATCAGGTCCGCAAGACATTTCTTAAATATGCCTCATAAACTGCACCAATCTGTGATCATTTAAACCAGCGGTTGCCAACCTGGGGTACGTGTACCCCTGGGGGTACTTGGCAGGCCGGTTAGGGGTACACAAAAATATTGTTGGTAATGGCGGAAGATGCGGGGGGAGGGTCGGGGGGGCACTCTCAATGGGTCATCAACTAATAAGCATCCTGGAACTGTAGAAGGAAGGAGCATTTAGCTTGAAAGTGACAAATGAAGTCCTGGCCTGGCATATAGGCAGATGGGAGCCCCTGCACCTGAAATATGTGGACCGGTGTGGATGACTCCGGTCCACATATTAATGATCACCCTGTGTCACCAGACAGCTTAGCCTCCTGCTCCACCCACCTCTGTCCCATGCACACAATTTTGACTGCAAGTGCTCAAATAGAAGCGGCACTGCAGCAGCATAGCTACGTGGACACGTGTGATAGAGCCGTTGAGATTGCGCGTCACACAGGCGAGGCAGGTCTGCATCCCCAAATAAGTTATAGTCAGTGCCGGTAAGTAAAGTACTGCTTCTAGTGCTTGCTTGATTCAGACTGCTTCACTTCCAACTAAAAACGTTCATAGTGGCTGGGTGGTTAATATCGATCTGATCTCACAAATTTAAATATTTATTTTTATGATCATTAACCCCCCCAGGGCCTTGTTTAGGAGCAACCAGGCAGCTGCCAGGGGCACCAGCCACACAGCAGGACTCCTGAGAATAAGATCTGAGCTTTAATCCTGTTGATACACGTACAGTCGTATGCAATTCAGGTATCGCTTACCTCCCCTATAAAAAAGTGCTTCCTTTATTTTGAGGGATGGGTGGGGGTAATGAAGAGAGGGGGTACTCATAAATGAAAAGCCTAATCAAGGGCTACAGAAGAGAAAAAAGTTGGGAACCGCTGATTTAAACTATGTCCACTCCTGCTGGGCATAGCAAGAAAGAGATTTTTTAAAGTACATATTCGATATAAGGGATTTTCTGCTACTTTACCTAAAACCAGACATGAATAGAAACATTGCTCCCTAGATTACAAAAACCTGTTTCTGAAGAAGAAAAACTAGACATACTATAGTTTCAGTTTTGAATAAGAAGCAGCCTTTACATACTTTGGAATGAATATTGTGTTCCGTAGAAAATTCTCAAACTTCTTCTGGAATGAGCTCTCGTCCAAATCTATGACCTGATCTCCATTTTTGTGGCATGGGCAGCACTTATCTTCAGAGTCCAGACTAAAATCTTGGCTGTTACCATCATCATTATCAAACCTGGTGTCAGCACTGCTCGTAGGAAGCTTTAAGCCTGAGGAAAGACAAGGAAAATAATCTCTTCAAAAACAGCTAGCAAAGCCCTCATGGCAAATGTATCTTATAAATCCTACTTATCTATGTATTAATCCATTTCATTTATTTAATTATTATAAAGCATGGGATTTTTATAAACTAAAGCTTAAAGGGACACTGAACCCAATGTTTTACTTTCGTGATTCAGATAGAACATAAAATTTTAAGCAACTTTCTAATTTACTCCTATTATGAAATTTTCTTCATTCTCTTGGTAACTTTATTAGAAATGCAAAAATGTAAGTTTAGATGCCGGCCCATTTTTGGTGGGAAAAAAAAAAAAAGCTTAGATGCCTTCTTTTTCAAATAAAGATAGGAAGAGAACGAAGAAAAATGAATAATAGGAGTAAATTAGAAAGTTGCTTAAAATTGCATTCTCTATCTGAATGCACGATAGTGTCCCTTTAAAGGGACATTAAACACTTTGAGATGGTAATATAAAATGATAAATTGTATATATATAAAACAACTCTGCAATATACTTTCATTATTTATTTTGTCCTCTTTGCCTGTAATTCCATTCTGAAATTGTGAGCTTTTCAGTTCCTGTTAGAAATGGAAGTGCAGAACACTGTTACATCCAGCACAGCCATTGGCTGCACACTCTAGTGACCTATTTATAACTGTCCCTAATTGGCCACAGCAGAGAAGGTAACACAAGTTACAACATGGCAGCTCCCAGTGTTTTATAGACACTAAAACTTTGCACTTATTTTGTCACTTTTTAAACAACTAATGAAACTTTAAAAAATACATCTGCATGTTACTCATGGACTAATCTTTTCTTTGAATGCATCATTCTATCTAGCATGTATTTAGTGTTTAATGTCCCTTTAAGAGATACACAATGTTGCCATTGTATGGTGGAAATGCCTTTTTTAGGCAAATAATGTCTTATTGGCATAACCGCAGTGTTATTCTGGTTAGGTTTCCTCTCATATATCAAATACACCATCTACCAGATTTAGCAATACTGAAAAACTCTTCACATGCTAACAAATGTCTGCTATTCTACAAAGCCCCAAGAAAGGAAAGATGCCTAAGCTTTAGTAGGAGCTGGAGGGACTGGAGAGGAGCATCAGATTTTAAGAGATTGTTTTACTTCTATTAACAAATGTACTTTATTCTCTTGTTCTAATTAGTTTAAAGCATATCTAGATAGGCTTAGGAGCAACAATGCACTGCTAGCTCATTATTGATGGTTACACACATATGCCTCATCAGATGTGCTCAGCTAGCTCCCAGTACTGCATTGCTGCTCTTTTCAAGGATACAAGTAAATTGAAAACTTTCTAAAAATTCAATGTTCTATCTAAATTATGAAAGCTTAATTATGACTTTCATATCCCTTTAATTTTGACTTCCATGGCCCCTTTATGTTTAAAGGGATAGTCTAGTCAAAATCAAACCTTTATGATTCAGATAGATCAGCAATTTTAAGCCACTTTCTAATTTACTCATTTTATCAATTTTTATTTGTTCTCTTGGTATTTATATTTAAAAAAGCAAGAAGCTTAGGAGCCGACCCATTTTTGGTTCTGCACCTGGGTAGCGCTTGCAGATTGCTGTACATAGGTAGTTTGCGATGTGGGGGGCTGTCGGTTTAGGAGTTAATAGTGTAGTGCAGCCTTTGCAGTGGGCTATATGGTGGTTTAGGGGTTATAAGAGTAGGGGTTTTATGGTGATTTGGGCTAGCGCCACTTTTTTGCTCCATTGACTTCTATGGGGTAGTAGGTTATCGTGCATGCACTATAGTGTAAGTTCGGCTTTTTTGCGCGAGTCAGGTTAGCGATGGAGCAATAACTGTTTGCTTTCAACTTGTAATACCAGCGCAACCCGACTCGCGGAAACAGTTTACTGCTAGCACAGTTAGCGAAAGCGCTAATTAGCAATCCACTTGTAATCTAGCCCAAAATAATTAATTTAAGAGACTAAAATTGCAATATACTTTAATGAACTATTATTTTCCTGCTTTTACTGGAAACTACCTAATGGTACCTATGTATGATTACCTTTTTAGCTGACCCTGCAACATTCTACACAGTCATTTCTTAGATCAGAACACAAGATCATTTACATCTATCCCAGAACAGTCACAGGAAAGGCGACCAGAAACATGAACTCCACCACCCAGGTGATAAAGCTTTCTACAGCATCCCTGAACTGCTTGATTTGTAAATTGTTCTAACAAAATAACTGTATGAACGATTTTAAAGCATTTCTTTTCTATGCATATATTTTACAGTGCAGTGCTTAAGAGATATATATTAAAGTGCTTTCATGTTCCTTTAAAGACATCCTCTAGGTCTCTGTGTTATGGGAGAAACAGATATTTAACCACAATAATTTTAAAAGCCAACAAGCTATTGCTTAACAAGAAATCTGACTTGGGCAGATGATCAACAAACCATAAATCTGTTGTATCAGTTCTCTGATACCTGAATGTTACCATTAAGATTACAGTTTTTATTTTGAAAACAAACATTTCAGGGTTATTGAGTTTCTCTTCGTTTTGCTTGAGGCAGATTTAAAACGTGCTTTTAGAATCTATGCTTGTTCAACTCTACAAATATTTTGAAGTACAGCATTGAGAGTAAGTTTGTTTTCGAGGCAAACTGTGTCAATATTTCATGGGTTAAAAAAAACATCTTGCATAAAAAAAAGAGTTTGACTCCAAAATAATTATGTGTGAAACAGTGTGAATAGTTTAGAAAGTATAGTATAAAATTGATTATTTTTTACCTGTATTTATGTTCTCAGAGGGATTGCATGGAAAGGGAAATTAATTTACTTACAAGTAAGCGTCCCTCCCACTTGAAAATTGGTATATCGGAAATGAACACAATTAGTCTCACACTACTCATATCTAGTCTCAGTCCATGCTTAAGGTACACTGTACACTAGATTTTTCTTTGCATAAATGTTTTGTAGATGATATATTTATATAGCCCGTCCATGAGTGTTTTTGTAACAATGTATAGTTTCGCTAATTTTTTTTAATAACATTGTGCTGATTTTCAGACTCCTAACCAAGCCCCAAAGTATCATATGTAGACCCAAGTCTATAGACTCCTTCTTGCTCCTGTTTCTGTAAAGGGTATTTTCATATGCAGGGGAAAAGGGGAGGGTCTGCTCTTTCTGCTTTCTAAGCCCATTTTAGTGGGTATCGAAGTCTAACCTCATCAACAGTGCTGAAAACAAAATTTATGCTTACCAGATAAATTCCTTTCTTTTCTGGGAGGGAGAGTCCACAACTTAATTCATTACTGTTGGTAATATCAACACCTGGCAACCAGGAGAAGGCAAAGACACCCTAGCCAAAGGCCATAAATATCCCTCCCACTTCCCCTATCCCAGCAGTCATTCGGCCGAGGGAACAAGGAAAAGCAAGAGAAACATTAGGTTATAGAGGCGCCAGAAGAAAAAATAACAGGGAAACCGCCTAACAAAAAAATGATTAAGGTATTTATCTAGTAAGCATAAATTTTGCTTTCTTTCCAAAGGCAGGGAGTGGCCACGACTTCATTCATTACTGTCGGGAACCAATATCCAAGCTCCAGAGGAAACTGAATGAATAAAATGGGAGGGCAAAAAAGGAAAGGCAGACCCTAATCTGAGGGCACCACATCCTGTAACACTTTTCTCCCAAAAGCTGCCTCCACAGAAGCAAAAACATCAAATTTATAGAACTTTGAAAAAGTATGTAAGGAGGACCAGGCAGCCGCCTTACAAATCTGATCCATAGAAGCGTTATTCTTGAAAGCCCAGGAAGAAGAAACTGCTCTAGTGGAATGAGCCGTTATCCTCTCAGGAGGCTGTTGTCCAGCCATCTCAAAAGCCAAACGGATGACACTTCTCAGCCAGAAAGATAATGAAGTTGCAGTGCCCTTCTGACCCCTGTGCTTACCAGAGTATAGCACAAACAAAGAAGAGGATTGCCTGAAATCCGTAGTAGCCTGAAGATAGAATTTTAAGGCACGTACAATGTCCAGATAGTGGAGCAAACATTCCTTTGAAGAAGAAGGATTGGGACAAAGGGAAGGAACAACAATTTCCTGATTGATGTTGCAATTCGAGACTACCTTAGGTAGGAAACCTAACTTAGTTTGTTAAACCAACTTAACAGCATGGAAAATAAGGTAAGGCGGAACACACTGTAAAGCAGAAATCTCAGAGACTCTGCAAGCTGAGGTGATAGCCAACAAAAACAAAACCTTCCAGGATAGAAGCTTAAGATCAACAGAATGCACAAGCTCAAACGGAGCCTGCTGGAAAACATGAAGAACCAGGTTGAGGCTCCAAGATGGAGCAGCAGGTTTAAACACAGGCCTGATTCTAGCCAGATCCTAAACAAAGGACTGCACGTCAGAAAGATCCGCTAATCTCTTGGGCAGTAAGACCGACAGGGACATGATCTGACCGTTCAGAGAACTGGCAGATAAACCCTTTTCCAAACCATCTTGGAGAAAGGATAGATTTCGGGTAACCCTCACCTTGTGCCATGGAAGACTGCGTTCCTTACACCAATGAAGGTAAGTACGCCATACCTTGTGGTAAATATGGCGAGTGACCGGCTTGCGAACCTGGATTAAAGTGTCTATCACACTATATGAAAAACCTCTCTTCGATAAGACTAAACGTTCAATTTCCACGCAGTCAGTCTCAGAGAATTGATATTTTGATGTAGGAACGGACCCTGAGTCAGGAGGTCCGCACAGCAAGGTAACACCTCTATCATTGCTAGGGAACTTCTTGTTCCTCCCTGGTGGTTGATGTAAGCCACTGAGGCTATATTGTCTGATTGGAATCTTATATACCGGGCAGAACAGAGCAGAGGCCATGCCCTAAGAGCATTGTAAATTGCCCGAAGCTCCAAGATATTGATCGGAAGAGCTGATTCTTATTGGGACCACGTCCCCTGAGCCCTCCTTGGACCCCAGACTGCTCCCCAGCCTGAGAGGCTAGCGTCCGTAGTCCACAATCTCCCAGGATGGTCTCAAGAAACACATGCCTAGGGCCAGGTGATCTTGACAAAGCCACCAAGGGAGAGAGTCTCTTGTCAGATTGTCCAGAACAATCTGTTTAAACAGATTTGTGTGATCTCCATTCCACTGCCTCAACCTGCATAGTTGTAAAGGTTTGAGTTGGAATCGAGCAAAAAGAATAATGTCCATGGAGGACACCATGAGACCAATTACCTCCATGTACTGAGCCACCAAAGGATTTAGCGTGGTCTGAAGGAATATACATGCTGTCACAAGCTTGGAGCATCTCTGATCTGATCCTCGGTCATTAACTGTATTTTTTTGAGGACGTGTGGCGTATGTCCTTGGTCGTTAAGGGGTTAAAAGAAGAAAGGTCAGACAAACCTTGGGTTGGCATATATGCAAAACCAATCTGAACATTTTTTTATGGCACATTTATTTATGAACATTTTTTTACAGTCCACTTGATGTGAAATCTTTCTTCTAAAACTCCATTGAGAGATGTAAACACATTAAACTGTAAAATGTATGCAAACAGGCTCCCTCTGGTCACAACTAAATAGCCATGATGATGTTAATGTTCTAAAAGAATCTCTGTGAATTAAAGGAACATTAAAATCAAAACTGAATTACCTAGTGGAAAAAAACTGTTGCCTTGGACTTCCAATATTTATTTTGCCTGCTTTTCCCATAAAATCTGAAAATTTTAGTTTTTACTTCACCTCGTGCATCCATGGCATTCAGAACCCTCCCCCAATACTGCATTTATATATATATATATATATATATATATATATATATATATATATATATATATATACACTTGCAATATAGCCCAGAGTGTAACATTTAAAAAAAAAAAGATTCGTAATTATTTCTATCATGTTTCCTTTGTTCTCTTGGTATCCTTTTTTAAAAAGAAGGTAGAAAGATTTAAGAAGTGTGCACATGTCTGGAATGCTTTTAACAATGTTATACATTTGCAAGAGCACTAGATGGCAGAGTTCCCATACAGTGCTCCAGATGTGCACACTACCTACATAGGTATCCTATTCAACAAAGAATATCATTTGAATAAAGCAACATTTAATAATAGTGGTAATTTGAAACGTTTTTTTAAAAGAATTGTATGCCCTGTCTGCATTATAAAAGAAAAAAATGGAGGTTTTGTGTCCCTAGTTATTTTTTTTGTTTGTGTTGCAGTCATCAGATTTGAAATGATTGTATATTTTCAAAAATACATTAAATTCATACATTAAACCATCAAATAATGTAGTAAACAAGAAAATTGTAAATCCAAGATAGTCCAGCTCATGTAGATAAAAAAACAAAACTTTTATTAATATCAAGCCAGATCCCATCAAGGTCTTCCCCTTGCAAGGAATCGCTAAAAGCTTAAACTTAGAGCATACATCTGTAGAACAGACTCTAACCCTAAGACTCTGTGAGCTGGAACAGAAAACCCTGAAACCTATGCTCCCAGAATTATAACTTGAAGGAAAATTCAAAATAAAGGAAGTAACCAACTCAAAGGCTTTCATCCTATCCTGGGTCCTTATCCAGGGGAGATTCTGACTCAGCAGTATCAGAAAAAGCATCAGACCCATATGCCGTCGCACTAGTGATGGTAGAAAAGTACACAGCTGGTTGCCATTATAAGCCCTGGTGTATGTCCCCTTCTACTTCTTTTCCATAGGACCTTTGAACCCAACTATCCTCTAAAGGAATCGTAGTTCTCTCGGCCAAGCTGGAAACTACTCTTTCCACCCTAGTGAATGCTTGTCCAGCCTCCATAGCAAAGCCCACTATGGAAAAAATCTTTTTTCTTTTTTTTTTAATTATAGGGAATGCGGTTCCATCCATTCCTTAAAGGGACAGTCAACACCAGAATTTGTGTTGTTTAAAAAGATAGATAATCCCTTTATAACCCATTCCCCAGTTTTGCATAACCAACACTGTTATATTAATACACTTTTTACTGCTGTGACTATCTTGTATCTAAGCATCTTCTGACCGCCCCTAATCACATGACTTTTAGTTATTATCTATTGACTTGCAGTTTAGCCAATTAGTGCAGTGTCTGCCACAACCCACGGGCGTGATCACAATGCTATCTATATGGTTTACCTGAACTACTCTCCCCTGTTGTGAAAAGCAAATACAAAAGCATGTGATTAGAGGCGGCCTTCAAGGGCTTAGAAATTATCATATGAGCCTTCCTAGGTTTGCTCTCAACTAGAATACCAAGAGAACAAAGCAAAATTGTTGATAAAAGTAAATTGGAAAGTTGTTTAAAATTACATGCCCTATTTGAAAAATAAAAGTTTTTTTTGGCCTTGACTGTCCCTTTAATAACCTACTGGACGCACTAGATAACACCAGCAGAGTCAGAGTCGCCCAGGGTAGCTAAAACCTCCTAAAGTAACAAATGGAGGTAATCAAGCTAAAAAACTGAGAAAAAAACAACCTCAGGATCAAATAAAGATATTAATGCATCTGAGCCTGAGAATTCTCTATCAGATAATCCCAAAGTATCTTCCTCCTTTCGTTAATAGGGAAGAAACGGCTGGGATAGCAACTATTAAATCAATCACCCTGATTGAAATTAATTCCTCTAGTAATGTATATTACCTTGTGGTAAAACATTTTTTGGGACACTATAGGAGAAATGTGTGGTATAGATTAACCATAGTTAACAGACTCCCATAATAGGAGAAGGTTCAGAAAATCCAGAATCCTTTTTTTTTTTCTTTTCTTTTAAATTTACACAAACGTTAATGTCTCTTTAAAATTAAAAAGTAACTCATTTATGTGTGTTCTTGTTCCATCCTGAGACCCAAAGGATGGATTAAGCAAATAAACAGCAAAATTCCTTTAATAAAGATAAACAGATAAAACTGTTACTGTCTCTTTAAATTTAACAGGAAACTCATTTTTTGGGGAGTACTAGTTCCATCCTACAACACAAAGGATGGATTAAACAAATAAACAGTGAAAGCAATTCAATTAAGATTAACAGATAAAAACCTTACTGTTCCTTTACATTTTAAACAGCAATCTTTTTATTCTTGCGAGAAGAAAAAGGCTTAGATTAGCACACAAACAACTACTGAAAAACTCAGTTAACTTGCTGACGTTCCTAATGTTCATACATCCCTAAAACGTCATGTACCTCTTCTTAAGAAAGACATGACAGATTGTAAACAGATCCGAAGCGCGCCTGTAGCGCTATCCGGACCCACCTGGGATATTGCTTAGCTAGAAGAAATAAGGACACTTGCTGAGGCTCCCACTTAGAAACCGCTCTAACTCTGATTAAACGGAAGAGCAAGTGCAGGCTAAGTCTCAAACATAGCTCTGCCCTTCGCGGGCGTGATAATTACATCCCGAGTCTGAAGCATAGCCAAAAAGACATATGCTCTACCGGGAGAGGTCACTGAAACCCTCTCTGAACCTGGGGGCAAACTGCAATACCGGACAAAATGTGCACAACACAAACGGCTCATACAACTTAACTGAGCCAACCCATAAAAACAATATTATAAGTGGTTTAGCCCCTGCCACAGGGCATATCCCTCATGTTGTCCACTCGGTTCAAGTGCCCCCTAAAGCTACTCTCCTCAGCCCCAGTGCCTGCTATAGACATGCTGTCAGAAAATCCTCCTAAAACAGTATATAGGAGATATATGTCCCAGTAAAGTGCTATACCTCCTCTGTCCTGAATCCTTCTGTGTGCTTCAAACCCAGAATAAAAGATAGCACTTACCTTTATATTCTGCCTGACAGCAGGGCAGCTCAGCAGGTTTAGGAGGTCCTCTCCCTCCCATAGCCCTGTGGAAGATGATAAAGCCTGAGTTAAGTGTTGCTTTGGCTATCAGGAGAAGGGCAGCATAAATCTATGGGAGGCGCAGTGAGAATTATGTCCCACCAGTTCCGATTGCTCTAAAGCCACCAATAGCTCTACTATAGAGACTGATATGGACTACGGCTACACCCTAGAACAAAGCAGCACACGCTGGCACTACTTTAAAAATAATAAACTCTTGATTGAAGAATCTAATCTAACATCTCACTTTACCTCTTCCTATCACTAACGTAGGCAAAGAAAATGACTGGAGTGGGATGGAATGGAGGAGCTATTTATCAGCTCTGCTGTGGTGCTCTTTGCCTCCTCCTGCTGACCAGGAGGTGAATATCCCATAAGTAATGAAGATGATCCGTGGACTCATCGTGTCTTTAAGAAGAAAAGAACAAAGTGACAGCGTCTGACTGCACACAGGGAGTATTAAGCCCCCCAAAAAACATGGTCTAGACAACGATACTAAGGGGTGAGTCTGATAACCCTGCTCTGAGTATACATTGTCTTCCGAAGCTTTATTGAAATTATACAAACTGACATCTGGAGGGGGATAAGAGGGAAGATCTGCCTGTCTTGCATGGTTTCTATTTGGTCTAAGTCGGCGCCGATATAAGCAGTTTGCTCGGTGAGAAATGGGATGAGCTAAGGCTCCGGTACTTTCTTACTGACTTTGTGATGCGTACTTGGATACAGACACAAAACACTCCCTCTGTTTTCTATGTATATTATATTCTATACCTCCTACAACCTCTGTAAGTGTGCTTATATACAGAGTATAGAATGTTGCTGAGAGGTTATTATTGAGAGAATATACATACCTAGTGAGGGCCTTTCTTTCTGTCAGTCCTATGATCATGTGGAAGGATTTGAATCCTCATCCCTGCATTTTTGTGTGATTCTGCACTTACATCACTTCATATTGGGCTTTGGAGTAAGGCACCCTATTGCCTAAGGATTCCTTGAACTCTCTTTACAGATATAAAGCCCCTCATATACATCCCTCCTCTCTCTTAGAACAAAGCAGTCATAGTCCTTTCTCAGGGGATATATCCCCATTGGATGAATATTTCCTCTCATCAAATAATGTGTTAATAATGTGTTTTCAATATAGTACAGAGTGAATTGAATTTTCAAATGACTCTTTTTGTTTGTACTTTTGCATGTTCCATACTGTCCCAACTTTTTCAGAATTGGGGTTGTATATATCACCTATTCTCCCTAATAAGCAGTGCAACTGCTCATTGTTTCAGGTAATGGTCACAGCAACTGTCACTATTGTTTGTATTTCGCAGTTCTGGACTGGTGAGTGTGTTATATATGCAAGTACCCTCAGGCTGTGCCCTCACTCCTGCGACTGTTGTGGCCACACAGCCCTAGTCTCCAGGACAGCCTGGTCTCCAGCACTATTCCCGGGACAATAAAATACAGGGACAAAAAGCAAAATCCTGGGATTGTCCCGAGAATTAAGACTGTTGGCAACTATTGGTAAAACATAACTAAAGTCAGCTCCAGAGCAGCATTACACTACTGGGAGCCAAATGTGCATAGCTACCAATTGCCAGCTCGCTCCCAGTAGTGCATTGCTGCTCCTGAGTCAACCTAGGTATGCTTTTCAACAATGGCTACCAAGAAAACAAAGTCAATTTGATAACAAAAGTAAAAAAATCCCATAAAATTGCATACTCTATCTGAACCATCAGTTTGATATTTACTTTTGTGTCCCTTTAAGCAACAGCGATGCCATGAGAAATGTCTTCTTTAGTTGTGGATTACATGATGAATACTGGACTTCTTGCATTCAGTTCCTTTGGAATCTTGGGTTGTATAGTGGAGACAGATTGGACATGGTGCAAATTGGCCTCAAACAGAATCTCAGTATAAGAACTACCCAAAAAAGTTTAATCTCTCCATCTTTTTAGTGCAAAGCAAACTTAAAGAGACAGACAAGGAGGTTGACAGGTATAATATCACAACCGTGGTCAACATGTCAATCCATTACAAGAGCTATGCAAAAACACTGCATGCAGGGGGGTGGAGCCAACTAGTAAAGAGAGCAGATGTGCATACCTGCAGCTCCTCTGCCACAATTACTTACAAATGGACAAATACCTCACTTTTTAATAACCTAGTGACTGAACTTGGGCAGAGTCTAAAGATAAGTACACCTAATACCTTCTTAGGGTGCAAAAACTGGATTTATGGACTTTTGGACCTATCTTGGTAGCAGCTCAATCTAGGGCCTATAACGGCTCACCAAGCGGTGTGGACGCAACTCACTCTATCATATGAGTGACATCTCATTCCTAAAATTAACAAAATGGATCCAGAGGCAGCACTACACGTATTTGAGGATCGTGTCTGTGGGCTGCTAGAAGACCACTACACAGAAATTGGCCAGCTATTTGCGCATCTCCTTGAACAGATTGACAGCTTATGTGGCGCGCAAAATGGCGGTGACAGCCCAGAAACAACCGGAGTAACCCAGACGAAATTCTTATCTGTAACCGACAACCCCATTCCTTTCAGAGCGGCACATGTTCTAGCAGAGGAGACCGATCCTTACTCTGATGACGAGAACCTACCAGAGAGCATACTAAAGCCGGGCATTTCTCACACCGGAGATCCGGAGGAGGGAAAAGATGCAGAGTCCGGCACTTATGTCTTCATGAGAGCGACACCCCACATGCTGACCTGCATAGCTGATTCGGTCATTACTACTCACTTAAGGTTGGATTTCCTACCTGCTGCTCAGGCGAGACCTGGACTACTATTACCTTCGCACGGCGAGATCTGGCTGCAGGACTTGATCTCTGATGACGCCCTCCGCTTGTGGAGACATGTTTGCGATAACACTAAGTCACTGGGAAACCGCGGAGGTTCGGAGGTGACTGCTCAGGAAAATGGGGTAACATTTGCTATGGGCATAGGCTGAAGAGCCGGCGGAATAACATTTGACATCAGCCTGCATTCTTGTGAAGTGCGGGATGGGACTCCCCTGTTTTCACTGACATAGAGGATATATGGCTGAGATCTGGACACTGGACATAGCGTATGAAAATTTAGTTTTAATTAGGGTATATTTATGCCCACATTTGACGTTATTACACATGGGTCAGGTTTGCTGCGTTTAATTGACTCAATACTGCTTATTATACTATTTGTTGCTTGTCTGTATGCCATCAAACATCCTGCTACTCTCCCTATCTAAATGCATAGAAGTCCCTATATATATACCTCTACTTAGCCCGAGGAGTGATAGAATACCACTTAGCTTATATGCATGAATGAAATATAGCAGCTTAAATTGTTTTCACTTACTAATCCCGCGATTTCCCTCATTAGCCTATAAGAGCTGATAAGATTTCCAGTACTTACTTCTCTATCTATGCTTCTAAATGTTATGACAAATCTCTCTTATAACAGGTGTTATTTACAAATGGTGATTTAAGGTTTGGGATATAGAATTACATCCACGCATGCTCCTAATAATCTTTATAATATGTAGCATTTATGTTTATTGTGCATTGCCTATATAGGGAACATTTCAACTATTGCTAAACTATTTATATGGCATGAGATATCTGTAAAGATATATTAAGTCCCGCCTTGCTAGTGACAGGTGCATGTTTTTCAGAGTCTATATCTTTTGTGTCATATTCGTATACATCACATCAAGCCATGATATTAGCCTTTAGCTGCTATATGGACACATATAATTACCTCTTGTCACATGGTATATGCCTACATATATACGTATATTGTCTGTGTTTTTATTAGTTTATTTGAATCTATCCTCAGAGAGATTGTGCAGTTCTCATGAATATGCAGTGAGGATTTACCATACCACGAACCATTATCCAAGTTGTATATACTATGTCCAAGTCAGAGTAGTTTAGTTATTCCTTACACTTTACATGTTTAAATTACTTAGCTTGGGTTTTTGCCTTTTTGTATGGGATAATATTTTTTTTTTCTACATTATCATATACTAGGTATACCTCTCTCTGTTTGTTTACATCAGATAGCATACAACTAATAGTAGTTCTCCTCTACTGATAAATGACACTGATATTTACCATACCTACTAAATGACATTGGTTACAATAGGTATATGTAATTAACAATATTTTGAGTACATATTGCTCAATATCATTTTGACAATTATACCATTTGCTCGTAGATATAGTAAAGTTATTTAGGCTGCCTAATATTCTTCTTTAGAGAAGTTCTGTTTATATAATTCTCAGAAAAGGTGGCTCTGATCTGTATATATTCCCCTGAGCTGTCCCATTTCACGTATAGCCTTTTAGCACTTTGCCTCTTACAAGCTATCAGATTTGTACTGGGATTTCGGATGTCTAAAATAAGTCAGACAGCAATATTTAAACACTAGATATGAATTTTAGAAGCCACATTCCAGTCAGCTTTAGGCCTCAGGCCCAAATTCCAATTAGCTCCCACATAGTAACAGAGGCAGAATATTTAGTATGTACGGTTTACTCAGGTAAACTACCTACAGAAACTAGATTAGATAGATTACCTTTAGTCTTGCATCTTTATGTTCAGAATCGCTTGTTTTAACACACAGTATGTTCTGTTAACATTAGTTCAACGGGTACCATATAGTACCCAGAGAGGTTCCTTAATACGAAAAATGAGCTAGAGTTATAGGAACTTCATTTCTGATACCTCCGCCCCCCCCCTCCTTTCCCCTTTCTTCCATGCTCCGAGCGGTGCTTACCCGCTGACTTTTTCCCTATTTCCCCCCAGCTATCATAAAGCCCAAAAGCGGCTATTCTCCAGACTAATATACAGATTCATTTATTACACCTAAAAGGGTCCATGAGTGGCCTTCTAATTAGTCTGACAAATTAAGATTGAAAAATTATAAAATAGAGGTTGATTTGCCTCGCTCTCCTAAATTTGTACGCTTTTTTTGTTCTATATTTGTTGACATGTTAACTATTGGCAATATGAGGTGATGTTTGTTTTCTTTTCTTTTGTATGTATTATAAAACCTCAATAAAAAATTAATTAAAAAAAAAACAAACAAAAAAAAAACACTGCATGCATGCTCGGTGATTTTTGACAAACATTCTCTAAAACAATTGGACAGTAAAAGTTAATTAAAACAATTAAAAGCCTGTAAGATGCCCGTTTATAATTTTTTCCAAAACTTTAATGGGTGCAAAATATCTGTGGCCAAAGTTAAGCTGTACAATACAGCTAATTGTTTCAGTATTGATGATAAGTGGCTAAAGTGTCTGAATACAGTTTTTTATATACATCTCACAGAGGGAGGACATTGTATACAGTGCCACAATTGAAGCCCTTGTTCTTGGAGTTCTAAGGAAATTATACAACCTCTAGAACAGGGAGTCTCAACTTAATTTATAAATGAACCCTAATAGATCAGATCCAGAAAAGATTTACATTATTTTACTGCTTGAGTGCAGCTGAGACTGTTACATCAGTTGAGCTACTGAATGTCCAAATGAATAAAATCTGGCCTTTTGGGGTTCCCTGAAGGCTGTAATTGAGGAACCTGCTTTAGAAGATACCTTGTGCTTTTCAGTAGTAAGCTTAAAGCTGAATACCCCTAGTAATGCTCCTGCCTTACAGCATGTATGAATATATACATATGAACAGTCAGACAGTATAAAATCATATATAAATAATATTATAAGCAAAGTTATATTCTGTTATAGGATGACAAACAATCTGTCACAATGTGCATACAATCACAATGCTTGCCTGAGAGCAAATGTGGGGAAGGAGCAGGAAAAAAGCTGAGTCTGGATGTTCTAGGTTCACTGTCCATCCCTATGGGGGTGGGGGAGGCAGAATACAAACATATTGTATATTGCAGGGAGATGAGGATTTTTATACCCACCAGTCTGGCTCCTATTTAAGTTGTCATTTGTTGTGTTAAGTATTAGTAACAAACCAGGCCCTTGCATAAGACATAGGTCCATGGTTTCTTAAATTTGTTCTAAGATATTAGGCAAACTATGGCCTAGATTACGAGTTTTGCGTTAGCCTTAAAAAGCAGCGTTGGCCGGTCCTAACGCTGCTTTTTAACGCCTGCTGGTATTACGAGTCTTGCAGGGACAGGTGTACCGCACACTTTTTTGGCCAGACTCGGAAATACCGCAAATCCACTTACGTCAATTGCGTATCCTATATTTTCAATAGGGCTTGCATAGCGCCGGTATTACGAGTCTGCCAAAAAGTGAGCAGTAGACCCTCTCCTGTAAAGCCTGGTACCGCATTTTAAAGTCAGTAGTTAAGAGTTTTTCACTACAACGCAGTAGCATAAAACTCTTAACTAAAGTGCTAAAAAGTATACTAACACCCATAAACTACCTATTAACCCCTAAACCGAGGACCCCCACATCGCAAACACTAAAATACATTTTTTAGCCCCTAATCTGCCGAAACGGACATCGCCGCCACTATAATAAATATATTAACCCCTAAACCGCAGCACTCCCACATCGCAAACATTAGTTAAATATTATTAACCCCTAATCTGCCGTCCCTAACATCGCCGACACCGACCTACATTTATTAACCCCTAATCTGCCGCCCCAACGTCGCCACCACTATATTAAATTTATTAACCCCTAAATCTAAGTCAAACCCTAACACTAACACTCCCTAACTTAAATATAATTTAAATAAATATAAATAAAATTACTATAATTAACTAAATGATTCCTATTTAAAGCTAAATACTTACCTGTAAAATAAAGCCTAAGCTAGCTACAATATAACTAATAGTTACATTGTAGCTATCTTAGGGTTTATTTTTAGTGTACAGGCAACTTTGTATTTATTTTAACTAGGTACAATAGTTATTAAATAGTTATTAACTATTTAATAACTACCTAGTTAAAATAAAGACAAATTTACCTGTAAAATAAAACCTAACCTAAGTTACAATTACACCTAACACTACACTACAATTAAATTAAATACAATTAATTACAATTAAATAAAATTATCTAAAGTACAAAAATAAACAAACACTAAATTACAGAAAATAATAAAGAAATTACAAGAATTTCAAACTAATTACACCTAATCTAATCCCCCTAACAAAATAAAAAAAACCGCCAAAATAAAAAAAAAGCCCTACCCTACACTAAATTACAAATAGCCCTTAAAAGGGCCTTTTGTGGGGCATTGCCCCAAAGTAATCAGCTCTTTTACCTGAAAAAAAAAGCCAATAGGATTGAACTGGCATTCTATTGGCTGATTGGAACAGACAATAGAATGCCAGCTCAATCCTATTGGCTGATTGGATCAGCAAATAGGATTGAACTTCAATCCTATTGGCTGATTGCATCAGTCAATAAGATTTTTTCTACCTTAATTCCGATTGGCTGATAGAATTCTATCAGCCAATCGGAATTGAAGGGACCCCATCTTGGATAACGTAATTTAAAGGAACCTTCATTCTGTGTTTAGCCGTCATTTGAAGAGGATGCTCCACGTCGGATGTCTTGAAGATGGACCCGCTCCGCGCCGGATGGATGAAGATAGAAGATGCCGTCTGGAGGACCACTTCGCCCGGCTTGGCTGAAGACTTCTCCCGGCTTTGTTGAGGACTTCGGCCTGGTTGGGTAAAGACGTCTCCCGGTAAGTTGATCTTCAGGGGATTAGTGTTAGGTTTTTTTAAGGGGGGATTGGATGGGTTTTAGAGTAGGGTTGGTTGTGTGGGTGGTGGATTTTAATGTTGGGGGGGGGAATTGTAATTATTTTTTTCAGGTAAAAGAGCTGATTACTTTGGGGCAATGCCCCGCAAAAGGCCCTTTTAAGGGCTATTTGTAATTTAGTGTAGGGTAGGGCTTTTTTTATTTTGGGGGTGCTTTTTTTATTTTGTTAGGGGGATTAGATTAGGAGTAATTAGTTTAAAATTCTTGTAATTTCTTTATTATTTTCTGTAATTTAGTGTTTGTTTGTTTTTGTATTTTAGATAATTTTATTTCATTGTAATTAATTGTATTTAATTTAGGTAATTAATTTAATTGTTGTGTAGTGTTAGGTGTAATTGTAACTTAGGTTAGGTTTTATTTTACAGGTAAATTTGTATGTATTTTAGCTAGGTAGTTATTAAATAGTTAATAACTATTTAATAACTATTGTACCTAGTTAAAATAAATACAAAGTTGCCTGTAAAATAAAAATAAACCCTAAACTAGATAAAATGTAACTATTAGTTATATTGTAGCTAGCTTAGGGTTTATTTTATAGGTAAGTATTTAGTTTTAAATAGGAATTATTTAGTTAATTGTAGTAATTTTATTTAGATTTATTTAAATTATATTTAAGTTAGGGGGGTTAGGGTTAGACTTAGGTTTAGGGGTTAATATGTTTATTATAGTGGTGGCGACATTGGGGGCGGCAGATTAGGGGTTAATAAATGTAGTTAGGTTGCAGCGACATTGGGGGCGGCAGATTAGGGGTTAATAAATATAATGTAGGTGTCGGCGATGTTGGGGGCAGCAGATTAGGGGTTCATAAGTATAATGTAGGTGGCGGCGGTGTCCGGAGCGGCAGATTAGGGGTTAATAATATTATGCAGGTGTCGGCGATGTTGGGGGTGGCAGATTAGGGGTTAATACGTGTAAAATTAGGGACGTTTAGACTCTGGGTTCATGTTAGTTTGTTAGGTGTAGACACAAATGTATTTTCCCCATAGGAATCAATGGGGCTGAGTTAGGAGCTTTACGCTGCTTTTTTGCAGGTGTTAGGTTTTTTTTCAGCCGGCTCTCCCCCATTGATTCCTATGGGGAAATCGTGCACAAGCACGTTTAGCCAGCTCACCGCTAACGTAAGCAGCGCTGGTATTGAGGTGAGATGTGGAGCTAACTTTTGCTCTCCGCTCATTTTTTTGCGGTTAACACCGGGTTTGTAAAAACCCGTAATACCAGCGCTGTCTGTAAGTAAGCGGTGAGCATAAACTGCTCGTTAGCACCGCACAGCCTCTAACGCAAAACTCATAATCTAGGCGTATTTTTTTTAAAGAGTGACTAAACCAGGAGTTTTTTTCCCCTCAGTTTAAAGAAGCATGCATTTTTAAGAAACTTTTTAGTTGACTTCTATTATAATAAATTTGTAATATTATAATTTGTTCTCTTGAAAAGCATATCTAGGCAGCAATGCACTACTGGGACCTAGCCGGTTACTGGTGCCAACACACAAACCTATTGCTATTGGCTCAACAGATGTGTTCCACAAGGAATCTGGCAGAGCCAACACATTAGCAGGTCATTTTAAAATGCAGATTTAATAAATACAGCCATTACAACAAATACTGGATGTGGGAGCCATGAAGTAGTGATCTTTTTCCCATCTCCAAAGACAACAAATACAATATGATCAACTAATGACTAATCAGCACAACCTGATATATGATAATGGTACTAAGAAGTAGGATATCTTCTTAACATATTTGGCTTTGGGGGGGTCTGAAATTTAAAAATATATATATATAAAAAGTTTTTTAGGGAGTTAAATCTCCAATAGATCTCCTTTCTGTAAGCAAAGACATTGGGGGATATTTATGAAAGTGTCAATCTCGGTGCAAAAAAAACAATCAAAAACACGCTCATCAAGTACAGCGCGATGAGCATCGAACTGTTGTTAACTAACAGTCATCGATGTTGCGGTTATTCTGTTTTTTCCCAACTTTATTTATACCATTTCATTACTGTCCATGAACAAGCACATTTCTCTAAAGCTAATCTTTTATTTTTCATCTGTTATTGTCCAAGAAATAGCTACATTGATACCTCAACAAACAATATCTCATAGAAAGTTATTTTTATATTTATTTGTTATACAAAAAAAATCTGTTATATGATACTTTCACATAAATTAATGTGTATTTGTATTTCTAGAAGTCATGATATATTTATTTATATATATATATATATATATATATATATATATATATATATATATATATATATATATAGTGTAAATGTATTATTATTCTGAGCAGGAATAATTGCAAATATAACATGTAATCAGAGTATCATATGTATTTATTTGAAATCAATGGATATTTTAAGAGCTGGGCCAGTTTTCTCTCTGTACCTGTGTAACTCCTCCTGATTGCAATCTAGTTTTAAAAACCACCCCTACACAGGTGTTACAAAATGGGCTGGCATATAAGATGACATTTCTTACTGAAAAAGAAATTCAAGAGAAGGAAGAAATACACTGAAAATAGCATGACAGTAAAGAGGTGATTTTAATTTCTGCTGTATCTGAATAATGACAGTTTAATGTTAGATGGGCTATCCATTTGAGCTATCAGTTTAAGATTATATTGAATCAAACATCATTCGAATTTTAAAATCATTCAGGTAGATTACGAGTTATGTGCGCTATAGGGAATTTAATGAATGCAACAAAAGTTGCGTTATTTAAAGGGACATAAAACCCTATTTTTTTCTTTCATGATTTAGACAGAAAATAAAATTGTAAGCAACTTTCTAATTTACTTTTATTATCACATTTTCTTTGTTTTCTTGTTGTCCTTGGTTGAAAAGCAGAAATGTAAGCTCAAGAGTGTGCACATGTCTGCAGCACTATATGGCAGCAGTTTTGCAACAATGTTATACATTGGCAGGTGCACTAAATGGCAGCACTATTTTCCTGTAATGTAGGGCTCCAGGTATCTCTTCAACAAAGAATAACACCAGAATGAAATAAATTTGATAATAGAAGTAAATTGGAAACTTTTTAAAAAGTGTATTCTATATCTGAATCATGAAAGAAAAAATGTGGGTTTAATGTCCCTTTAACCCTCTATAGCATAGCCATTAAACGTTTTGAAACAGTCCGCTTGTGGGTGCGATATGGTGGTTTTAAGCTCCATACCGCACAAAATACAAGCGCTGTTTTGACGTGCTCGTGCACGCTTTCCCCATAGACATCAATGGGGAGAGTGGGTAAGAAAAAAATCTAACACCGTAACGCAGCCCCATTGATGTCTATGGGAGAACATTTTTTTATGTTTAAACCTAACACCCTAACATAAACCCCACATCTAAACACCCCTAATCTGCTTCCCTGACATTGCCGACACCTACATAATGTTATTAACCCCTAATCTGCCGCTCCTGATATCGCTATACTAAAGTTATAAACCCCTATTCCCCTGCACCCCAACATCACCCACACTATAATAAATCTATTAACCCCTATTCCGCCGCTCCCCAACATCGCTGCCACTAAATAAATCTATTAACCCCTAAACCGCCAGCCCCCCACATTGCAACAACCTAAATTAAACTTTCTTTCATGTAATTGGCAAGAGTCCATGAGCTAGTGACGTATGGGATATACAATCCTACCAGGAGGGGCAAAGTTTCCCAAACCTCAAAATTCCTATAAATACACCCCTCACCACACCCACAATTCAGTTTTACAAACTTTGCCTCCTATGGAGGTGGTGAAGTAAGTTTGTGCTAAGATTTCTACGTTGATATGCGCTTCTCAGCATTGTTGAAGCCCGATTCCTCTCAGAGTACAGCGAATGTCAGAGGGACGTGAAGGGAGTATCACTTATGAATACGATGATTTCCCTAACGGGGGTCTATTTTATAGGTTCTCTGTTATCGGTCGTAGAGATTCATCTCCTACCTCCCTTTTCAGATCGATGATATACTCTCAATTTACCATTACCTCTACTGATAACTGTTTCAGTACTGGTTTGGCTATCTGCTATATGTGGATGGGTGTCTTTTGGTAAGTATGTTTTTTATTACTTAAGAGTAAGACACCTCAGCTATGGTTTGGCACTTTATGCATTTATATAAAGTTCTAAATATATGTATTGTACTTATATTTGCCATGAGTCAGGTTCATGTATTTCCTTCTGCAGACTGTCAGTTTCATATTTGGGGAATATAAACATTTTTTGAAGAAATTTATTTCTTACCTGGGGTTTAGTCTTTTTTTTAATACCCCATTGATGTTTGCCTCTTGCCTTTTTCTCTATCAGAGGGCTATGCTATTTGCATTTTTTCCCATTCCTGAAACTGTCATATAAGGAAATAGATAATTTTGCTTTATATGTTGTTTTTTCTCTTACATATTGCAAGATGTCTCAATCTGATCCTGCCTCAGAAGTTTCTGCTGGAACATTGCTGCCTGACATCGGTTCTAACAAAGCTATGTGCATTTGTTGTAAAATTGTAGAAATTATTTTGCCGAATGTCATTTGTAATAGTTGATAAACTTTTACATGCAGATAGTGTTTCCATCAGTAATAGTACATTGCCAGTTGCAGTTCCTTCAACTTCTAATGTGCATGATATACCTGTAAATTTTAAAGAATATGTTTCTGATTCTATCCTGAAGGCTTTGTCTGCATTTCCACCTTCTAATAAACGTAAAAGGTCTTTTAAAACTTCTCATTTAGTTGATGAAATTTCAAATGACCAACAACATAATAATGTATCCTCTTCTGATGAGGATCTATCTGATACAGAAGATCCTTCCTCAGACATTGACACTGACAAATCTACTTATTTATTTAAAATAGAGTATATGCGTTCTTTATTAAAAGAAGTGTTAATTACTTTGGATATTGAGGTCACCAGTCCTCTTGACGTTCAGTCTAATAAAAGTTTTAAATGCTGCTTTTCAACCTCCTGTGGTTTCTCCAGGGTTTTTTCCTATTTCTGGTATGATTTCTAAGGAATGGAATAAGCCAGGTACTTCTTTTATTCCTTCTTCAAGGTTTAAAAAATGGTATCCTTTATCAGCAAAATCTATAGAGTTTTGGGAAAAAATCCCCAAAGTTGATGGGGCTATTTCTACTCTTGCTAAACGTACGACTATTCCTATGGAAGATAGTACTTCCTTTAATGATCCTTTAGATAGGAAGCTTGAATCTTATCTAAGGAAGGCCTATTTATATTCAGGTCATCTTCTCAGACCTGCAATTTCTTTGGCTGATGTTGCGGATGCATCAACTTTCTGGTTGGAGAATTTAGCGCAACAGGAATTGGATTCTGACTTATCTAGCATTATTCGCTTACTGCAATATGCTAATCATTTTATTTGTGATGCCATTTTTGATATTATCAAAATTGATGTTAGATCCATGTCTTTAGCTATATTAGCTAGAAGAGCTTTGTGGCTTAAATCTTGGAATGCTGATATGACATCTAAATCTAGATTACTATCTCTTTCTTTCCAAGGTAATAATTTATTTGGTTCTCAAAGGGAGTTTTTCTGCCTCAGGATAAAAAACCTAAGGGTAAATCTAAGGCTTCTAACTGTTTTCATTCCTTTCGTCAGAATAAGGAACAAAAACTCAATCCTCCCCCCAAGGAATCTGCTTCCAATTGGAAGCCTTCCTCAAATTGGAATAAATCCAAGCCATTTAGGAAACCAAAGTCAGCCCCTAAGTCCGCATGAAGGTGCGGCCCTCATTCCAGCTCAGCTGGTAGGGGGCTGATTAAGGTTTTTCAAGGATATTTGGATAAATTCTGTCCAAAATCAATGGATTCAGAGCATTGTCTCTCAAGGGTATCAAATAGGATTCAGAGTAAGACCTCCTGTGAGAAGATTTTTTCTCTCACGTATCCCAGCAAATCCAGTAAATGCTCAGGCTTTCCTGTAATGTGTTTCAGACCTGGAGTCTTCAGGGGTAATCATGCCAGTTACTCTTCAGGAACAAGGTTTGGGGTTTTATTAAAATCTATTCATTTTCCCAAAAAATGAAAATTTATTCAGACCAGTTCTGGATCTGAAAATTTTGAATCGTTATGTAAGAGTACCAACTTTCAAGATGGTGACTATAGACTTGCAGGATGCATACCTTCATATTCCGATTCATCCCGAACATTATCAGTTTCTGAGATTCTCTTTTCTAAACAAGCATTACCAATTTGTTGCTCTTCCATTTGGCCTATCAACAGCTCCAAGAATCTTTTCAAAGGTTCTGGGTGCCCTACTCTCTGTAATCAGAGAACAGGGTATTGCAGTGTTTCCTTATTTGGACGATATCTTGGTACTAGCTCCGTCTTTACGTACTGCAGAATCTCACACAAATCAACTAGTGTTGTTTCTTCGGAAACATGGTTGGAGGATCAATTTACCAAAAAGTTTCTTGACTCCTCAAACAAGGGTCAACTTTTTAGGCTTCCAGATAGATTCAGTGTCCATGACTCTGTCTCTAACAGACAAGAGACGTTTAAAATTGGTTACAGCCTGCCGGCACCTTCAGTCTCAGTCATTCCCTTCAGTGGCAATGTGCATGGAAGTTTTAGGTCTCATGACTGCAGCATCGGATGCGATCCCCTTTGCTCGTTTTCACATGAGACCTCTACAGCTTTGTATGCTGAACCAATGGTGCAGGGATTATACAAAGAAATCACAATTAATATCCTTAAATCCCAATGTACGACACTCTCTGACATGGTGGATGGATCAACATAGTTTAGTTCAAGGGGCTTCTTTTGTTCGGCCAACCTGGACTGTGATCACAACAGATGCGAGTCTTTCAGGTTGGGGAGCTGTTTGGGGATCTCTGACAGCACAAGGGGTTTGGAAATCTCAAGAGGCGAGATTACCAATAAATATTTTAGAACTCTGTGCAATTCTCAGAGCTCTTCAGTTTTAGCCTCTGTTAAAGAGAGAACCGTTCATTTGTTTTCAGACAGACAATATCACAACAGTGGCATATGTCAATCATCAGGGTGGGACTCACAGTCCCCAAGCTATGAAAGAAGTATCTCGGATACTTGCTTGGGCGGAATCCAGCTCCTGTCTTATATCTGCGGAACATATCCCAGGTGTAGACAATTGGGAGGCGGATTATCTCGCCCACCAGACTTTACATCCAGGGGAGTGGTCTCTCCATCCAGATGTATTTTCTCAAATTGTTCAGATGTGGGGTCTTCCAGAGATAGATCTAATGGCCTCCCATCGAAACAAGAAACTTCCCAGATACCTGTCCAGGTCCAGGGATGTTCAGGCGGAAGCAGTGGATGCGCTGACACTTCCTTGGTGTTATCATCCTGCTTACAGTTTCCCGCCTCTAGTTCTCCTTCCAAGAGTAATCTCCAAAATCATCATGGAACAATCATTTGTGTTGCTGGCCACACAGGTTTTGGTATGTAGATCTGGTTCGGATGTCCAGTTGCCCGCCTTGGCCACTTCCGTTAAGGCCAGACCTACTATCTCAAGATCCGTTTTTCCATCAGGATCTCAAATCATTAAATTTGAAGGTATGGAAATTGAACGCTTAGTACTAAGTCATAGAGGTTTCTCTGAGTGATTAAGCTTGTAAATCTGTCTCTAGAAAGATTTATTATAGAGTTTGGAAGACTTGCATTTCATGGTGTTCTTCTCATAAATTCTCCTGGCATTCTTTTAGAATTCCTAGAATTTTACAGTTTCTTCATGATGGTTTGGATAAGGGTTTGTCTGCAAGTTCCTTGAGAGGACAAATCTCTGCTCTTTCTGTTTTATTTCACAGAAAGATTGCTATACTTCCTGATATACACTGTTTTGTACAGGCTTTAGTTCGTATTAAGCCTGTCATTAAATCAATTTCTCCTCCTTGGAGTCTTAATTTGGTTCTGAAGGCTTTACAGGCTCCTCCATTTGAACCTATGCATACTTTGGACATTAAACTACTTTCTTGGAAAGTGTTGTTCCTTTTGGCCATCTCTTCTGCTAGAAGAGTTTCTGAGCTATCTGCTCTTTCTTGTGAGTCTCCTTTTCTGATTTTTCATCAGGATAAGGCAGTTTTGTGGACTTCTTTTCAATTTTTACCTAAGGTTGTGAATTCTAACAACATTAATAGAGAAATTGTTGTCCCTTCTTTATGTCCTAATCCTAAGAATTCTTTGGAAAGATCCTTACATTCTTTGGATGTGGTAAGAGCTTTGAAATATTATGTGGAAGCTACTAAAGATTTCAGGAATACTTCCAATCTATTTATTATATTTTCTGGTCCTAGGAAAGGTCAGAAGGCTTCTGCTATTACCTTGGCTTATTGGTTGAAACTTTTGATTCATCAAGCTTATTTGGAGTCGGGTCAGGCCCCGCCTCAGAGAATTACAGCTCATTCTACTAGATCAGTCTCCACTTTGTGGGCTTTTAAGAATAAAACTTCAGTTGATCAGATTTGCAAAGCAGCAACTTCGTCTTCTTTGCATACATTTACTAAATTCTACAGTTTTGATGTATTTGCTTCTTCGGAAGCAGTTTTTGGTAATAAAGTTCTTCAGGCAGCTATTTCAGTTTGATTCTTCTGCTTTTTATTTAAGGTTTTTTTCTTTCAATTATGAAAATAAATTTATTTTTTTGGGTTGTGGATTAATTTTTTCAGCGAAAAATGGCTGTTTTTATTTTATTCCCTCCCTCTCTAGTGACTCTTGAGTGGAGATCCACATCTTGGGTATTGCTATCCCATACGTCACTAACTCATGGACTCATGCCAATTACATGAAAGAAAACATAATTTATGTAAGAACTTACCTGATAAATTCATTTCTTTCATATTGGCAAGAGTCCATGAGGCCCACCCTTTTTATGGTGGTTATGATTTTTTGTATAAAGCACAATTATTTCCAAATTTCTTTTGTTGATGCTTTCTACTCCTTTCTTTATCACCCCACTGCTTGGCTATTCGTTAAACTGAATTGTGGGTGTGGTGAGGGGTGTATTTATAGGCATTTTGTGGTTTGGAAAACTTTGCCCCTCCTGGTAGGATTGTATATCCCATACGTCACTAGCTCATGGACTCTTGCCAATATGAAAGAAATGAATTTATCAGGTAAGTTCTTACATAAATTATGTTATATTAACCCCTAAACCTAACCCTAACGTAACCCTAACCCTAACGTAACCCTAAACCTAACATTTCCTAACTTTAACATAATTAAAATAGAGTTAAATTATAGTTATAATTATGAACTAAATAATACCTATTTAAAACTAAATACAAACTTACCTGTGAAATAAAACCTAAGCTAGCTACAATATAACTAATAGTTATATTGTAGCTAGCTTAGGTTTTATTTTTATTTCACAGGTAAGTTTGCATTTATTTTAACTATGTAGACTAGTTAGTAAATAGTTATTAACTATTTACTAACTACCAAGTTAAAATAAATACAAACAGCCAGATTACGAATTTTGCGTTATGGCTGGCTCGCTACTAACTTGCAAATTATTTCCACCGCTCACCTTTAATAGTGCTGGTATTACAGGTTTTCCAAAAACCGACGTTTGTGGTCAATATGGCAGCGTTGCGCTCTATACCGCACACAAATATCAGCGCTGCTTTGACGTGCTCATGCACGATTTCCCCATAGACATCAATGGGAAGAGCCGGCTAAAAAAAAAAGCCTAACATCTTCAATGGCGTAAAGCTCCATAACGTAGACCAATTGATTCCTATGGGGAAAGAAAATTTATGTTTAAACCTAACACCCTAACATAAACCCAAGTCTAAACACCCCTAATCTGCAGCCCCCGACATCGCCAACACCTACATTACACTTATTAACCTCTAATCTGCTGCCCTTGACATCGCCGACACATACCTACACTTATTAACCACTAATCTGCCGCACCCAACGTTGCTGCCGCCACTATACTAAAGTTATTAACCCCTAAACCTCTGGCCTGCCACATCACTAACACTAAATAAATATATTAACCCCTAAACCTAACCCTAAGTCTAAACCTAACCCTAGCACCCCTAACTTTAATATAATTAAAATAAATCTAAAAAAAAATACTATTATTACCTAAATAATACTTATTTAAGACTAAATACTTACCTGTAAAATAAACCCAAGTCTAAACACCCCTAATCTGCCGCCCCCGACATCGCCAACACCTACATTACACTTATTAACCTCTAATCTGCTGCCCTTGACATCTCCGACACCTACCTACATTTATTAACCACTAATCTGCCGCACCCAACGTTGCTGCCGCCACTATACTAAAGTTATTAACCCCTAAACCTCTGGCCTCCCACATCACTAACACTAAATAAATATATTAACCCCTAAACCTAACCCTAAGTCTAAACCTAACCCTAGCACCCCTAACTTTAATATAATTAAAATAAATCTAAAAAAATACTATTATTACCTAAATAATACTTATTTAAGACTAAATACTTACCTGTAAAATAAACCCTAAGCTAGCTACAATATAACTAATAGTTACATTGTAGCTATCTTAGGTTTTATTTTTATTTTACAAGTTTGTATTTATTTTAACTAGGTAGACTAGTTAGTAAATAGTTATTAACTATTTCTAGCTACCTAGTTAAAATAAATACAAAGTTACTTGTAAAATAAAACCTAACCTGAGTTACACTAACACCTAACATTACACTAAAATTAAATAAATTTAAAAAAAAAAACATTTATCTAAATTACAAAAAATAATAAAAACTAAATTACACAAAATAAAAAAGAAATGATCAAATATTTAAACTAATTACACAATCTAATAGCTCTATCAAAATAAAAAAGCCCCCCCCAAAATAAAAAAAACCCTAGCCTACACTAAACTGCCAATGGCCCTTAAAAGAGCCTTTTGCGGGGCATTGCCCCAAAGAAATCAGCTCTTTTACCTGTAAAAAAAAAAAAAAAAACCAACAGTAAAACCCACCACCCACACAACCAACCCTCCCAAATAAAAACCTACCTAAAAAAATCTAAGCTCACCATTGCCCTGAAAAGGGCATTTGGATGGGCATTGCCCTTAAAACGGCATTTAGCTCTTTTACGGTGCCCAAAGTCCCTAATCTAAAAATAAAACCCACCCGATAAACCCTTAAAAAAACACTAGCCCCCTTAGATCCACTTACAGTTTTTGAAGACCGGACATCCATCCTCATCCAGCCGGGAGAAGTCTTCATCCAAGCGTCAAGAAGTCCTCAACGAAGCCGGGAGAAGTCTTCTTCCAAGTGGCAAGAAGTCGTCCTCCAGGCGGGCAAAAGTCTTCATCCACACAGCATCTTCTATCTTTATCCTTCCGACGTGCAAAAGATGGTCCGGCTCTTAAGCTTACATTCTTGTTTGTTCAAATAAAAATAGCATGTGAATGAAGAAAAATTAATAATAGGAGTAAATTAGAAAGATGCTTAAAATTGCAAGCTCTATCTGAATCATGAAAGAAAAAAATTGGGTTTAGTATCCCTTTTTTTGTTCCATATCAAGATATCCTGGGTACATATATATATATATATATATATATATGTCAAGTCTTGTTTTTTCTATATATAATATACAACCCCATATAACTGTAACTTAATACTGGCTGTCTCCCACATATTGATATTCCAGAGTCTATGTAGTCTTGCTGCACTAAATATATATATTTTTTTACTTGAATAGAGGTCCCAAACAATGTTCCCTCTAATTTTTTTTCTTTGTGTGCAATTATTTTTTTCTGTGTGTGGACTTGATACTGTGTACTCGGTAGTACGTAACTCCACGGGCATGACCACAATCTTATCTATATGGCACACATGAACTAATAGCTGTGAAAAAACATCAGATGCATTCAGATAAAAGGCAGCCTTTAAGGGTTTAGAAATCAGTTTATCAGAATACTTGGGTTTAGCTTTCAACAAAGAATACCAAGAGAACAAAGCCAATTTGATGATAAAAGTAAATTGGAAAGTTGTTGAAAAACTACATGCCCTATCTGAGCCATGAAAGTTTAATTTGGACTAGGCTGTCCCTTTAAACCTTGTCCACCTGAGCCAACCTAGGTTTAATCTTTAGCAAAGGATTCCGAAAGAACAAAGCACAATTTGATAATAGGAGGTAATTGTAACGAATTGCATTCTTTATCTGAATCACAAAAGTTCAATTCTCTTTCACACACACACTGGCTGTAAGGATCTGTTCTGTTACTCCCCTTGTCACTCCGTTACTCCCACTGATCTCTGATTTGCTAAACTCTCCTTAAGACAGGTGCTCATTCTGCACTCTGTGCTTAGTATTGAATTCACTTCAGACAGATTGGATTAAAAACCTGTGTCTTACCTTTCCTGATCTTCTAAAAACTTGCTGGGAATAATACCTCGCTAATATCATTACCTTGCTAATCTTCCTTGAAGGACTTCCTCATATTTATATGCTCTCAGCAGTGGGATAAATAACTAATTTGGATTACACATTTTTGTTACTTTCATCTTCCCGCTGAACCTACGTGCAGCGTCTCTACTATCAGAGGCTTCCAGCAGCCCAGCAAGGAAATCCCAGCTCTGACGTCACATACACACCAGAACCGGCGTCTACAAACGTTCTCCTTACTTGCGGTAACAACGAACAACGTTCTAAAGGCTTTCCATCTACATAACGGATTACAGGTACCGAATTGTATTACAGCATAACCGCTACACTGTTCTACTGATTTCTAATTACTGCCGGACTTTAATTCCGCTACTTTGCTTGATACAAACCAGCCATTAATTCTAATTACCGCTTAAGTACTAATGCCTGTTTGAAACTGCTGCATTTTTGGATTAACAAGACACAACTTCTTTCAACCACTTATGCTTACTAAAGACTGTTGCTTTTCTTTACATCAGCTATCATAACTCCTTAACATAACCTGCTGCTTTCTAAATCTCTGAGATATCTTTCAATGATATTCATCAGTATAATAATACTGTAGCATTTATCACATGACTGGTTGCGTTCCTTATCAATATACAATTTTGAGCAAAATTCACAAATCTGAAGGAAGCCACTTTGCAATAGTGGTTTTAGACAGATTTTTGTAACAAACAATTAGTTTTGAGCTGCAGTTGTGTTCCACACTCTAGAGTTTTCTCTGAACCCTGATATAATACTAAGCCATTAAAACATGGAACCAGCAGACTTGCGCCAAATTGTTTACAACCTAACACAAAAGGTTGATCAGCTCTCACAAGGCCTGCATGAGTTAAAGATTGAAAATGGAGCTTTACGTAACATAATAAAGGACTCCATTGCTTTAAAAGGTAATCAGCATGACAATATTATTGAACCACAAGTCTCCCTCCCGGATCTTTTTTCTGGTAATAGAAAAGCTTATAGAGCATTTAAAAATGCCTGCCAACTTCTTTTTTCTATGAGACCTAGAACTTATCCCACTGAGAGAGTGAGAGTTTTGACTACTATATCCTTTCTCAGGGGGGACCCGAGAAACTGGGCAGATAAATTCATTGAAAACCAGGATCCTATCCTGGCATCCCTTGATGATTTCTTTACTGCTATGGATGAAATGTTTCAGGATACTGATGTACAGCTCACTGCTGAAATGAGTTTAAGGAGTCTTAAACAAGGGAAAAGACCCGTGGAAGAGTACATCACTGACTTTAAACAATACTCCACAGATGCACTCTGGACCCCAGTTGCTCTCCGCAACCAATTCCGTCTCGGACTTTCGGAAACCCTAAAAGATGAATTCGCTAGAATTGAACTACCCCAGACTTTAGAAGCATTTATGAAGATGGCTATTCAGATAGATCGTCGCTTACGAGAAAGGAAAGCTGAAAAATACGCTATTGAATTGAAACCCAAAAGCTCTCTCTCCTCCTCTATATCCATTCCATCAACTTCTCCTAAAACACATGTTGAACCCATGGAGATCGGCTTCCTCAGAGGTCCTTTGAGTCAGGAGGAAAAACAAAGCAGACGCATAAAAAATTTATGTATGTACTGTGCTAATCCGTCTAATACTGTTCAGGACTGTTCACTCCTATTAAAAAATAAGAAAAGTAAGTCAAACTACCTGTTTACTTCACTTCAATCACCTATACAACCTACTTACTGTACTTTATCTGTTTCCTTACAGCTGCATCAAAGTCAAGTCACGATGAATGATGCTATTATCGATTCTGGGGCTTCTGGGAACTATATGGATCATGATTTCTGTCTTAAAAAGAAAATACCTCTCATCAAGAAGAAGACTCCTATACCTATTAGGGTCATTGATGGATCACTTATGTTTTCTGGTCCTATAATATATGAGACTGTTCCTATAATGCTTATAATTTCTGGACATTTTGAAATGTTGTCTTTTGACGTTCTTCCCTCGCCCCATTTTTCTTTAGTTTTGGGTTTAAAGTGGTTACAACTTCATAACCCCACTATTATTTGGCATCCTTTTCAAATAAAGTTTTCTTCTGATTATTGCAGATACGTGTTTCCCTTGTCCATTATTATTACATTCAACCTCTCAGTCTGATTCTTTACCTTCTCAATATATTGAATTTGAAGATGTCTTCAGTAAGACCGAAGCTGAGAATCTTCCCCCTCATAGGGTATACGACTGCCCTATAGATCTTCAACCAGGAGCAAAAATTCCTTTTGGTCATCTCTATCCTTTAAGTAATCCAGAGCTCGAAGATCTTAAATTGTACCTTGAAGATAACCTAAAAAAGGGATTTATTAGGCCTTCCATGTCCCCAGCTGGTGCTGGTTTTTTCTTTGTTCGCAATAAAGATGGCAGTCTTAGGCCTATTATTGCTTATCGTGAACTGAATAAGTGTACTATCAAAAACCGTTATCCTTTGCCTTTAATTCCAGAGATGATTGAAAGGCTTTCTGATGCTACCATATTCACCAAGCTTGATTTAAGAGGGGCATATAATCTCATCAGAATCAAAGAAGGCCATGAATGGCTGACGGCATTTAGGACCAGGTATGGTCTATTTGAATATCTAGTAATGCCATTCGGCCTTTGTAATACCCCTGCCACCTTTCAATACTTCATAAATGATGTATTTTGTGATCTCCTTGACGTTTGTCTTGTTATCTATCTGGATGACATTCTTATTTACTCAAAAACTATGGAAGATCATATCAGACACGTACGACAGGTGCTTGCTCGCCTCAGAGCACATAAACTTTACGCTAAACTGGAAAAGTGCAAATTTCACACAACTGAAGTTTCTTTCTTAGGATACAACATATCACCATCCAGGATCCAAATGCAGAAAGAAAAAGTGGATACTGTTCTAAACTGGCCTGAACCAAAATCCAGGAAAGAATTACAACGTTTCCTAGGATTTTGAAACTACTACAGGAAATTTATAAAAGGTTTTTCCAAAATCCTCTTACAATTCTAACTGGTTCTTCCATTCCTTTCTCCTGGGGGATTGAAGCTAGAGAAGCCTTCCAACACTTAAAGAATAGGTTCACGTCTGCACCTATCCTTCAATTTCCCAATCCCTCTTACCAGTATACCTTGGAGGTTGACTCCTCTGATTTTACTATTGGAGCTGTACTCTCCCAACAAAAATCTTTTTCAGAACCTCTTCATCCAATTTCTTATTTTTCCAAACTTATGACACCTGCAGAACGCAATTATGCCATCGGAGATAAGGAATTACTGGCTATTCGTCGCTCTCTTGAACATTGGAGACATCTCCTTGAAGGTACAACTTTACCAGTTATCATTTTCACAGACCATAAGAATTTACAGTACCTACAATCTAACAAAACTCTTTCCGCAAGACAGGTTCGTTGGAGTCTTTATTTTGATCGTTTTAATTTTTCTATTATCTATGGGCCAGCCAATAAAAATGCAAAAGTAGATGCTTTATCCCGACTTCCAGTACGACCAACTGACTTACCTAACAGGAAGGATATCGTTTCACCTGAATGTTTCATTGGTATTACTACCTCTATTTTTTTAGAATTAAGAGAATTCTGTAAAAGGCAACCAATTCCTCCTGAACCTAATTTGCTCAAGACTCATGGCATGTATTTCCATGGTCAGAAGATCTACGTACCTAATTCTTTGAGAATGCGCATCATTCAGACTTGCCATGATACACCTTTAGCTGGTCACCCTGGTCTGAAACGGACACATGAACTTCTTTCTCGAACATACTGGTGGCCTCAGATGAAATCATCTATTGCTGATTACATTCGCACCTGTAGGATTTGTGTCACCTGTAAACCTGAACGAAAACCACCATTTGGTTTACTTATGCCTCTACCAGTTCCTAACAAGCCCTGGCATCATGTTTCAATGGATTTCATTGTTGATTTACCTCCATCTAAGAACCAGACCACTATACTCGTAGTCACTGATTTATTTACTAAAATGGCTCATTTTCTACCATTTCATAAACTACCAACTTCCTCTGAGACTGCTCAATTATTCATTGATCACATTATTAATTTACATGGGATTCCTTCAATCATAACAACTGACAGAGGAACTCAGTTCACCTCAAAATTCTGGACTAAATTATGTGAAATAACTAACATTGAACATCGTTTTACCACAGCTTTTCACCCCCAAACTAATGGACAATCAGAGAGATTAAACCAGTGGCTCGAACATTATCTGCAATGTTATTGCTCCTACCACCAAAATGAATGGATCAAATATCTTTCAATGGCAGAATTTGCGTATAATAATTCAATCAACTCCTCCACAAAAATGACTCCATTCTTTGCAAATTATGCATATCACCCTAAGTTCTCTTTTATATCCTTCACTTCCTCAGATTCTCCTTTACTCGATGAGATACACAATTCCCTACAAGAAAACTTCAAAACTATTCAAGAAAACATCCTAGATGCTCAGAAGTCCCAAAAAAACTATTATGATCTTCGAAGACGGAAACCTCCTGAGTACACTGTTGGTGATTTAGTTTGGCTTTCTACAAAAAATTTAAGACTGCAAATCCCATCTAAGAAAATGGCCAGTCTCTTCATTGGTCCTTTTCCCATTCAGAAAGTCATTAATGCCAATGCTGTCAGACTAGAGCTCCCTAGCTCTCTAAAGATTCATCCCACTTTTCACGTCTCTCTGTTAAAACCTTACATCGCTACAAGGCAGAACCAAGTTCTTCTACCTCCTTCGCCTCTGCCTTTGAATGATAATGAATATGAGGTTGACTCCATACTGGATTCCAGGATTTCCAACGGTGTTCTCCAGTATTTAGTGAGGTGGAAGAATTATTCTACTGAAGAAGACTCGTGGGAACCTCTCTCTAATCTCAACTCTCCACGACTTCTGTCATTGTTCCATCACCGCCATCCTGATCGACCTCGGCCTCTCGCTGTGGAACAGCTTCCTTAAGGAGGGGGTCCTGTAAGGATCTGTTCTGTTACTCCCCTTGTCACTCCCTGTTACTCCCACTGATCTCTGATTTGCTAACCTCTCCTTAAGACAGGTGCTCATTCTGCACTCTGTGCTTAGTATTGAATTCACTTCAGACAGATTGGATTAAAAACCTGTGTCTTACCTTTCCTGATCTTCTAAAAACTTGCTGGGAATAATACCTCGCTAATATCATTACCATGCTAATCTTCCTTGAAGGACTTCCTCATATTTATATGCTCTCAGCAGTGGGATAAATAACTAATTTGGATTACACATTTTTGTTACTTTCATCTTCCCGCTGCACCGACGTGCAGCGTCTCTACTATCAGAGGCAATCCCAGCTCTGACGTCACATACACACCAGAACCGGCGTCTACAAACTTTCTCCTTACTTGCGGTAACAACGAACAATGTTCTAAAGGCTTTCCTTCTACATAACGGATTACAGGTGCCGAATTGTATTACAGCATAACCGCTACACTGTTCTACTGATTTCTAATTACTGCCGGACTTTAATTCCGCTACTTTGCTTGATACAAACCAGCTATTAATTCTAATTACCGCTTAAGTACTAATGCCTGTTTGAAACTGCTGCATTCTTGGATTAACAAGACACAACTTCTTTCAACCGCTTATGCTTACTAAAGACTGTTGCTTTTCTTTACATCAGCTATCATAACTCCTTAACATAACCTGCTGCTTTCTAAATCTCTGAGATATCTATCAATGATATTCATCAGTATAATAATACTGTAGCATTTATCACATGACTGGTTGCGTTCCTTATCAATATACAATTTTGAGCAAAATTCACAAATCTGAAGGAAGCCACTTTGCAAAAGTGGTTTTAGACAGATTTGTGTAACAAACAATTATTTTTGGTTTTGAGCTGCAGTTGTGTTCCACACTCTAGAGTTTTCTCTGAACCCTGATACTGGCCTAACAAATGGATTTAAAATCTGTTTCTAAAGATCCGATACAAAGACACACATAGATACTGTACATATATATCTTGCTTAAAATTATATATATAATATATATTATATATATGTATATATCTCACATATATATAATATATATATATCTCACATATATATATATATATATATATATATATATCAATATATATATATATATATATATATATATATACATATATGTATATATATATATCATATATCATATCTATATCATATGTGTATATATATATATATTACACTTTCAGGTTTCATTCTTGATGGACTGCTTTACTATTGAAGCACTTTACATACTGAGTATTTGCTGCAGGACTATACAGTGGTCACAATCTGACCATTGCATACAATGTAACTGAATTACATTGAATTAATATAGCTCTGATACTACGGAGAGATAAACAAGGCACTACTCCAATTAAAGAAGAGTCATTACAGAGCACAGTATGTGAGATGATCGGACAGCACTGCAAAGTTTTATCTCTCTAGAATAGAATATAGCATAGAGTGAGAGACTATAATTTAATTCAGCGGATCCCATGAGCTGCTTAACACAGATTCCCCATGCAACACATCACAGTATATCTCAAAACCAATAAGAGTAATACATAAATAACAGCTTACATACAATGTCATATATCGTGTCACACACAAAGTCACAAAAGTCAGAGTGCAGTCATATGTAACAGTATTAAACGTAAGACGTTGTGACATAAGTTTGGCACAAGAAAACACACATCAGCTTGTTAGCCAAACACACGGTTACACTATCAGATCGTGTTGATTCACTCACAGTTCTCTTGCAGAGTTTCCAGCCGCTCTGATCTTTGCTGTAAGATAACAATTTCTCAGCTGCAGACCTGGCTAACTCTGTATACTCCATCACTGCGCAGGTATCTCAGGGCAGAAGGAATTAGAAATAACAATAACCCTCACAGATGTGCACAGCCAGTGTGTTAGGTTAGCCTCTGCCCTCCAGTATTATTAAACGTGATGTCACTGACTGAGAGAAGCGCATAAGTAGAGTGGAGACAGTCACAGCAGGAGTCAGTGTCTTAGCCTCCGGTGTTGCGCGGCCTGATGTGCTGGCTGCGCTACACCGAGAGGGAAGGTGCGCGGCCGCCCTACCGCGCACCTTAAAGGGAACAGTGGTCCCAAAGTGAAATACCTTAAGCTGATACTAATATATAAGTACTTTGTTAGTACAGTTTTTGATAAATATATAAAATAAGGATATCATTTAAGACCCAAAAGTTGTCTTTTTTGTTGGTAAAAACCTCCTATAATTTTAATATATATTTTTGAGGTCCAAAAGTGGCCTCATGTGCCATTAAGGAGGAAAAAATAACAGTAGGCATTCGATTTATATACTATACCTGTGAATTTTTCTTTTAAGAATATACTCTGTATAAGATTTTTATACATTATATTTGTTTTCCACTACTGTTATGTTATATTGCTTTATATTACATGTATGCCTTATTTCAATCCTCAAATAAAAAAATAAAAAAACACCCCAAAATAAAAAAACCTAATCTATAATAAACTACCAATAGCCCTTAAAGGGGCCTTTTGTACGGCATTGCCCTAAGTTAAACAGCTCTTTAACCTGAAAAAAATTTACAAAGACCCACTAACATTACGAACCCCCACCCCCAAACCCACAAAATAAAAAAAACTATCTAAAAAATCTAATCTACCTATTGCCCTGAAAAGGGCATTTAGCTCTTTTCTGAAAAGCCCAAACCCTAAACTAAAAAAAAAACACCCAAAAAAAGTTTAAAAAAATCATAACACTAACCCCTGAAGATCCACTTACAGTTGCTGAAGTACCGCTTGAAGGATCTTCATCCCGGCGGCTCCATCTTCATCCAGGCAGCATCTTTTATCTTCATCCCGGCGATGCGGAGCAGGTCCATCCTGAAGACATCCGTCGCGGAGCATCCTCTTCATATGGTCGCCGGCGTATACTGAATCTTCAATGCAAGGTACGCAATTCAAAATGGTGTCCCTTGCATTCCTATTGGCTGATTTGATTTGAGCTAATTTCAGTAGCTCTCATCCTATTGGCTGATTTGAACAGCCAATAGGATTTCAGTAGCTCTTATCCTATTGGCTGATTTGAATTTCAAAAATCAAATCAGCCAATAGGAATGCAAGGGACGCGATTTTGAATCGCGTACCTTGCATTGAAGATTCAGTAAACGGTGGCGACCGTATGAAGAGGATGCTCTGCGCCGGATGTCTTCAGGATGGACCCTCTCCGCGCCACCGGGATGAAGATAGAAGACGCCGCCGGGATGAAGATAGAAGATGCCGCATGGATGAAGATGGAGCCGCCTGGATGAAGATAGACCCGCCGGGATGAAGATCCTTCAAGCGGGACTTCAGCAACTGTAAGTTAATCTTCGGGGGATAGTGTGTTAAAAGAGCTAAATGCCCTTTTCAGGGCAATGCAAAAGAGATAAATGCCCTTTTAAGGGCAATGCCCATACAAATGCCCTTTCCAGGGCAATGGGTAGCTTAGGTGTTTGTTAGTTAGGTTTTTTTTTGGGGGGGGGTTGGTTGGGTGGTGGGGTTTACTGTTGGGGGGGTCTTTGTATTTATTTTACAGGTAAAAGAGCCATTTAACTTAGGGCAATGCCCTACAAAGGGCCCTTTTAAGGGCTATTGGTAGTTCTTGTAGGCTAGGGTTTTTTATTTTGGGTGGGCTTTTAGATTAGGTGTAATGATTTTTTATTTTTGATAATTTCGTTTGATATTTTTCATAATTTAGTAATTTTTATAGTATTGTTAGGATTTTTTTAATGTGTAATATAGTTTATTTAATTGGTAGTTAGCTTAATTTTAGTTTAATAGTTATATCAGTTTATCTGTTAGTTTAAACTTATTTTTTTTTTTATCTGATAGGTAAGTTTTAATTTAATTTAAGATATGGAAATTGTAATTTTTAATATAAAGTTAGGGGGGCATTAGGTTTAGGGGTCACAAGTTTAAATTAGTTTATTGCAATGTGGGGGGCTTTTGGTTTAGGGGTTAATAGTTTAATTTAGTATATTTCGTTGTGGGGGGCTTGCAATTTAGGGGTTAATAGGTTTATTATAGTGGCGGCGGTGTAGGGCTTAATAACTTTAGTATAGTGGGGGCGATGTGGGCGGGCGGCAGATTAGGGGTTAATTATATTTAAATAGTGTTTGCAATGCGGGAGGGCGGCGGTTTAGGGGTTAATAACTTAATTATAGTGGTGATAATGTTGGGGAGCGGCGGAATAGGGGTTAATACATTTTATTAGTGGCGGCAATGTCAGGAGCAGCAGATTAGGGGTTAATAAGTTTAATATAGTATTTGCGATGTGGGAGGGCCTCGGTTTAGGGGTAGTTTATGGGTGTTTAGTGTACTTTGTAACAGTTTAATTATGAGTATGTAACAGTTTTGTTGCGTAAAACTCAGAACTACTAGTCTCAGATTGCGAAACGGATCTTGTCGGTATAGGCTGCACCGCAAGCTTTTTAGCCTCACCGCAAAACTCGTAATACCGGCGCTATGAAAGTCCCATGAAAAAACTTCATTTTTACGTGTGCGGGACTGACGTTGCGTTACAGGCTAAAAGGCTTGTGGTACAGCTATACCCACAAGACTTTTTAATGGCTGAGGCACTGTTTTAATGCTGATATTACCATTTTTTAGCTTTAAAACCCGAACGCAAAACTTGTAATCTAGGTGATTGTCTAAAATATTACACTGTGTGTCCTAATGTCAGTATCAAGGTTTATCTTTAATACTAATTTCACATATACAAACTTTCGAAATATAATACACAATGTAACAAATGGCACTTACAAGTTCTGATGAGTGATCAATGACACAAGTATCAAGCAATTTCATTTGTTAGTGATAGTTTAAAATGTATATTTGAATCAGATTGGCTGATGTCATAAATCGTGTGAATCATGATGCAAATAGATTTATCAAAAAAAAATAAAAAGGAAGTTAGCTATATTATGTTGTGTATTTATTTCATTTTTATCTCTATATCTATTAGTGCAACAAGTTTGGGGCAAAACTTTGCACCAAATTTGAAGAAATAATATTGTCCCTTTGCTTTGTAATGCGAGACAAAGATGTAACATAATCCATAAGTAGTAATGTATTTTTCATTTTTATCCCTATATCTACTAGTGCACCAAATGTGGAACAATAATATTGTTTGCTTTAGAAAGGGTATACAATTTTAATAAAGTTTCTAATTTACTTTGATTATGTAATATGCTTCATTCTCTTGCAGCATCGAACATAAGCTTTCTGTGTTTTCAGACTCCCATTGATTTCTATGGCATCCCATTGATTTCTAGGTACGCTGCGTTGGAATAGACGCAAGCGTACCTGTTAAATGTTTGATAAATTGGGAAAAGGGTCAAATAGAGTCAAATGTGAATTCAAGACATCTGTAATGACGCAAGCATCGATCTGCATCGGATTGAGATCGCGGGAGCGTATATATTTCGTCACACATTTCAACATTTGACAATCTTGATGCTTTGTTAACTATGGTGGATCAATTTTGCGTCAAATACGACGCAGGATTCCAGCGCATTATCAGTTGACGTTTTGATAAATATCCCCCAAAGAATCACTACAATATTGTTACACCACCAAAGAAGTGTACAATGACTCGTATCCAACCTCCGTAGCTGCAAAAATGTTGCATGAAACTGAGTGAAGTTGGAGTTCCTAAACCTATAAGATGAAAGACATAATTTACAGCATTAAGCAACTTATTTATAAAAATCTCCAATTCATAATCTATATAAGTAAAAGACAAACAAATCTATTTTTTTCACTAATAGTAATTGTTAAGACGCCCATTTATCAAGCTCCGAATGGAGCTTGAGGGCCCGTGTTTCTGGCGAGTCTTCAGACTTGCTAGAAACAGAAGTTATGAAGCAGCGGTCTAAAGACTGCTACTCCATAACCCTGTCCGCCTGCTCTGATGAGGCAGACAGGAATCGCCGCAATTCAACCCGATCGAGTTAATTGACACCTCCCTGCTGGCGGCCGATCGGCCGCGATTCTGCAGGGGGCGGCATTGCGCCAGCAGCTCACAAGAGCTGCTGGTGCAATGCTGAATACGGAGAGCGTAACTGTTTATTGGAATAATAGCTGTTGACTGGTAAAGCATAACATTCCAAGCAGGTTTAGGAGGACTTCCTTTTTAAGATCATGCAGACACACTAAACAAAGTGACATTTAGGGCTGATTGAAATATAGCAATATTCTTCCATTAGCTGACCTTTGGTACAGTAGTCATTGATGTATAATTCTGCATCCTCTGACATCTGCTGCCACAGAACCAGGTAGTATGTGATGTTGCCATTCCGTTGGGTTGGGGGTTTCCACCGTACAATAAGGTTTGATGAGGAATTGGATATAATTATGACATCCTGGGGCACTGTAGGGGCTGTAGAAATAAGTTAAAGAATGAAAATTACTTTAAAAATGTTTACAAATACATATTTATGAAAAGAAGCATATGTAGATTTGTATTCAAATTTTAAAAAGGTGTCCAATATGTTCAATGGGATACATGTGAGTAAAATAAACAAGTTACAGCGAACAAGCATGAAGAGGTTCTTACATTGGAGTAAGGGCTGCAAACATAATAGATCGTAACCAAAGTACATAGGAAAGATGCTTTTGATTTTCAAAGCCTCCAAAAGATAGATTGTTACCCCAAGAATAGTGCATTATGGTTAGAAACACTATATCTAGTAGAAGAATAAATCACATAGACACTCACTTAATATGATTCTAAACAAAGTTTAAGAGTATATAAAGGTGCAACAGTAAAAATGCTCAAATTCACTAGAGCAATTTACTAGTTCAGTACTGTGTGCCTCCATGTGCTTAACCCCCTCTGCCTTATTCCCAACATGCACAGCAACAGGCAAGACAACCAAAATTAAATTTACTGGCCCTCATCCCAATACTCCTCCTATATTAACCATTAACTATCCATGCTCTCCCATGGCAGCTTTCCTAAACTGAAACTCCACAAAAAAAAGTATTGCCCCCCCCAACTCAAATTATCCTTAGCCGCATTCCTCCAATCAAAGTAAAACCATTCAGAAAAGGGTCGAGTTTAATGTTGCTTGCCACGGCATTCTAAATTTGTTACCACTATTAACCGAAAAGCCAATACATTTAGATGTTGATTCATACATCTAAACATAGAAGTAGTGAAAAGATACAGCCGAAAAAGCTGAAGATAAGGATAGAGGTCATACATCAATATAGAAGGACCCTATGCTTGGAGGAGAAGGTGAGCATTCATGACTTAAGCCGAGTTTGAAGAAGCAAAAGAACTAAGCTGGTGCATGAATTAAAGGGACATTGTACACTAGATTTTTCTTTGCATAACTGTTTTGTAGATTATCCATTTATATAGCCCATCTGAGAGTGTTTTTCTAAAAATGTATAGTTTTGCTTATTGGTGTTCAGACTCCTAACCAAGCTTTAGATGTATACTGATGCCTACAGACTCCTGTTTGTGTAATGAGTCTTTTCTTATGCAGGGGAAGGGGGAGTGTCTGCCTGTTCCTGCTTTCCCAGCTCCTTTTACTGGGTGACCCAACCTAACCTCATCAACGGTGCTAAACTGGAATCTTCTAAGTACGTTTTAAAAGGTTTTATACTGGATTTTTATATCAGTATCTGTGCATATTCTTCTTTATAGTAGTGTCTATTATTATATGAAAATTGGTGTTTCCTTTAAGATGGGAACTTACATTGGCCTTGGGTTATCCCTTTGATGAGGAAGAATACTAGGTAATGGGATTAATTAGGTTTAAGTTAATTTTTAGATGGTGAGGTTGTGCTGTGTGATGATACTTGTGGAATTATAGCAATAGGTGTCCTTGAGTACTAGTACGGAAGGTGTTAAAGCTTAGTCTTGTGGGAATCACAGATAGGGCAAATTAGTAAAGTTTATTGTGGCTAAAGTAAATTGAGTTTAGGGGGCCTGTGGGTTATTTGTTATAGAGATCCACAGTTGGAATTAAATATGGTGGAGTTTGTGGTTGGTGAATTGAATTGGGGGTAGGTATTTGCAGTGGAGGTGTCACAGGAAGTCACAATGTAATGCAATAGAGATGATGATGGTTTAGGGGTCACTTAAATTAGGGAACTCCTGTAACAGTGTATCAGATAATTCTGTTCTCAATATGTCAATATGACCCTGAAATTTGTTATGCAATATTGATAGGAACACTGCTTTACCTAATCTAATATGGACTTAGATGTACTAAATATAGATGCTCTGAGAGATATTATAATTATAGATATCAAATACTTTTGCATTTTCAAAAACTTGTGTTATGGGACGATTACAATATTGTTCTAAGTATCAGTCATTATTTTTTTAGCATTATTTAAGTGCCCCTTTAATAAGCAGGTGTGTAGTTAATAACTCGTAAGCAATAACTTACTGTAACAACAATACCATAAAAGAATGTGAGTGAAGCAGAGATGTCCAATAAAAGAAAATAAAAAAGACATATATTGCTTTTTTTTAACCTGCTGGCTTTGTCCGAATGTAGACCACATCACTTTGGGCTCCAAAGTTCCGTCCCTCCTCTTCTGTTGTCAGTGTGATAGCACGTACATATATTGCATACTGAGTCCATGGTTTTAGATTCAGCAACGTCACACTTGGTTCTTGGTCATTATTTAGAGGCAGCTCCACATCTACAACATTCCAGTTATTGGCGCCACATGCATCCTGCCCTAGGTAATCGGTTACATTTTGGAATGGCCTAGTGCAAAGAGAGGATAAGATGCAAACTAGAATGAAGCTTAGATGGGTCATGTTTGTAGATAATGTAGATATCTAAGTACATATGTGTTGTCAGAGGCATTCAACTTTGGTTTATGCATACAGACCTGGATAACACACACATAGATACAATTAGATGCATTTGTTCTCATCACATTTTCCAGTTAAATCCTTTGTGTGATAGCATTTATGTGCAAAAAATGTAAAATGATGACATTTTACCAATACTTTATTTTATGTCAACATGTTACTTGCAATATTAGCCTGTATAATTCAACATCAGTAACTTCATTATATTTAGATTAAAATTCTTGTAGTTCTGCAGTGTTATCACCCCAATCAAAAGTACATACGATTCTTTGTAGTGAACAATGAAGCTCAGAAGATCCCTGTAATCTGGAGGCTGATATCGCTCCCATTTAAGGAAGATGCGGTCAGCTTCTGTCACATTGGTGACAAAATGCAGATGATGAGTTTTGCCTACAAAAAAAGAAATGGATTGCTTGAATCATTTGTTGTTTTTAGATAGGGTAAATCAATGTAGACAAAATGTGCATGTAAATATTTTAAAAATTATTTAAAATATAAAAAAAAATCAATATAGATTACACACTTTACATATGAGATACTTACAAGAGGCCCTGTCTCCATTGGTACGAGGATTTATGTCGGCCTTGTTCTGTCTTCCTTTAGTCCCAGTGATATCCTCTATGTGGTAGATCTCAGAAAGGCAGAGTTTTGGGTTGAAGGCAAAGTACAACTTCCCAACTGGGATAGAAAGGTTCTCATGACTGGGGTCCCAGAGTTGCTGGAGATTTTGATTGTCTAGGACATACAATGTGTAATTCCTGTGAATGTAAGAAAGCAAAAATGTTTACAATGTTCTGTTAAAGAAAGCTTCAACTTTCATATAGATGTCCTCCATACAGTTAACCTGGTTTTGGAGAGGACATACCTGTTATTGGCAATAAAATGCACATAGGTGAAACAAAAGCAGGAATTTAATTACATTTCCATAGTTTGCCGTATGCCCAAAAATAACATACACAAAACAGAAATCATAAAAAAATAAAATAAAAGTTTATGGTGACAGTAAAGTTAGAGAGATGGCTTTATAAATAATGATAGTTTTTATTGTTAAATATACTTTCTGTTTGGGTTTGTGAAATGCTTTTTTTTAAGTGTGTGACTGTGTGCATATTAGCATTTGTGTGGATTTTAGTTTGTTTGTTTGTTTGTTTGTACATATGTTTTTTTCAATAGCAACAGAAATTAAAGGGCCATAAGAGTAAAAAAAAATTAAGTGCTCTAAATAGTGTTAAACCCCCAGAAAGTAGAAGTATGCTTGTCCCAAGTGGAAACCTCCACTGATGCACTCAGCAGTGCTAGTCGCACTATTCAGCTGGGATTTCAACTTGGGACGAGCAGTACTTTGTGGGGGTAAAACACATATGCCTAGATTTAGAGTTTTGTCGGTAAAAACCTGCGTAGCTAACACTGCTTTTTTTCCCAGCGCACCCTTAAGACAACGCTGGTATTTAGAGTTGTCTGAGTGGCTGCGTTAGGCTCAGAAAAGGGTGCGTTGAGCATAATTTAGCTCCACTTCAACCCTCAATACCATCGTTGCCTACGGTAGCGGTAAGCTGGAAAAACATGCTTGTTCACGATATCCCCATAGGAAACAATGGGGCAGTTTGGGCTGAAAAAAACCTAACACCTGCAAAAAAGCAGCATTCAGCTCCTAACGCAGCCCCATTGTTTCCTATGGGGAAACACTCTCTAAGTCTGCACCTAACACCCTAACATGAACCCCGAGTCTAAACACCCCTAACCTTACACTTATTAACCCCTAATCTGCCGCCCCCCGCTATCGATGACACCTACATTATTAACCCCTAATCTGCCGCTTCGGACACCGCCGCCACCTACATTATAGCTATGAACCCCTAATCTGCTGCCCCTAACATCGTCGACACCTATATTATATTTATTACCCCCTAATCTGCCCCCCCCAACGTCCCCGCTACCTTACCTACACTTATTAACCCCTAATCTGCCGACCGGACCTCGCCGCCACTATAATAAATGTATTAACCCCTAAACCGCCGCACTCCCGCCTCGCAAACACTATAATAAATAGTATTAACCCCTAATCTGCCCTCCCTAACATCGCCGCCACCTACCTACAATTATTAACCCCTAATCTCCAGCCTGCAACGTCGCCGCTACTATAATAAAGTTATTAACCCCTAAACCTAACTCTAACCCTAACCCTAACACCCCCCCTAACATAAATATAATTTAAATTAAACAAAATAATATTCCTAAAATTAAATAAATTAATCCTATTTAAAACTAAATACTTACCTATAAAATAAACCCTAATATAGCTACAATATTACTAATAATTACATTGTAGCTATTTTAGTATTTATATTTATTTTACAGGCAACTTTTTATTTATTTTAACTAGGTACAATAGCTATTAAATAGTTAATAACTATTTAATAGCTACCTAGTTAAAATAACTACAAAATTATCTGTAAAATAAATCCTAACATAAGTTACAAATACACCTAACACTACACTATCATTAAATTAATTAAATAAATTACCTACAATAAGCTAAACTAAAATACAATCAAATAAACTATTCTATAATACAAAAAAAACACTATATTACAAAAAAATTACAAAAAAAAAGAAGTTTAAACTAATTACACCTAATCTAAGCCCCCTAATAAAATAAAAAAATACCCCCAAAATAAAATAATGCCCTACCCTATTCTAAATTACTAAAGTAATCAGCTCTTTTACCAGCCCTTAAAAGGGCTTTTTGCGGGGCATTGCCCCAAAGTAATCAGCTCTTTTACCTGAAAATACAATAGGATTCTATCAGCCAATCGGAATTAAGGTAGGTAAGGAAGTTCAATCCGATTGGCTGATCCAATCAGCCAATCGTATTGAGCTCACATTCTATTGGCTGTGCGTATTGAGCTCAGCCAACTACTGTGTGTGTATAAAAGGTCAATGAGTTTCTGGACTCCTGACAGACCCTTGCATCTTTCATCCAGTGCTGCACTGACGTTTCTGGATTCTGAGTCATGAGGAAATCAAAAGAATTGTCAAAGGATCTGCGGGAAAATGTAGCTGAGTGGTATAAAACAGGAAATGGATATAAAAAGATATCCAAGGAATTGAGAATGCAAATCAGCACTGTTCAAACTCTAATCAAAAAGTGGAAAATGAGGGGTTCTATTGAAACCAAACCACGGTCAGGTAGACCAACTATAATTTCAGCCACAACTGCCAGGAAAATTGTTCAGGATGCAAAGACAAACCCTCAAATAACTTCAGCTGAAATACAGGACTCTCTGAAAACATGTGGTGTGAATGTTTCAAGATGCACAATAAGGAGACACTTGAAGAAAGATGGGCTGCATGGTCGAGTCGCCAGAAGAAAGCCATTACTACGCAAATGCCACAAAGTATCCCGCTTAAAATACGCCAAACAGCAAGAGACAAGCCTCAAACCTTCTGACAAAAAGTCATTTGGAGTAACCAATATTTAGCTTTTTGGCCACAACCATAAACGCTACATTTGGAGAGGAGTCAACAAGGCCTATGATGAAAGGTACACCATTCTACTGTGAAACACGGAGGTGGATCGCTGATATTTTGGGGATGTGTGAGCTACAAAGGCGCAGGAAATTTGGTCAGAATTGATGGCAAGATGAATGCAGTATGTTATCAAGCAGAACCCCTCATTTTCCACTTCTTGATTAGTGTTTGAACACTGCTTATTTGCATTCTCAATTCCTTGGATATCTTTTTATATCCCTTTCTTGTTTTATACAGTTAAACTACCTTTTCCTGCAGATCCTTTGACAATTCTTTTGCTCTCCCCATGACTCAGAATCCAGAATCGTCAGTGCAGCACTGGATGAAAGATGCAAGGGTCTGTCACTAATTACACACACTAATTACAAGCAAACAGATCGCAGGTGAGGATGGATACCTTTAATAAGCCATTCAAACCCCTTTGTGTCAACTTGTGTGCATGTTATCAGGCCAAAATAACCAGGGTATGTAAACTTTTGATCAGGGTCATTTGGGTAGTTTCTGTTGTCATTATGATTTAAAAAGAGTAAACACAGTTGATCGATAATACATGAGCACAAATGTACATATTTACGTATAGCTGAGCAGAGGAGAGAGACAGAAAAAAAAGGTATGAAATACAGAAATCAGGGTTACAAGTTGCAAATAAGATCTGTCACCTATTTACAAAATTAGGGCAGGGGCTATGGACTCGTATCAGCCCTAAGGGAAAAAAATTATCGGTAAGTATAAATTCTGTTTTCCTTCTTAGCTAATAAGAGTCCATAGCTTAATAACATGTGGGAAAAAGTGTGAAGGGAAGACCAGAATGCTGCCTTACAAATCTGTTCCAAGGAGGCATCATCCTTGAAAGCCCAGGAAGTAGATACTTATTTTGTAGAGCAGTTACTCTCTTTGGTGGTGGATTTACCACAACCAAGTAAGCCTTACAAATAATCTGCTTGAGCCAGGATGCCAGGGCCTCCGCCGTAGCTTTCTGACCCTTCCTAGGACCAGAGTAGTGGACAAATAAACTGGAAGCTTGTCTTAAGTCTTTAGTAGAATATATAACTTTAAAGCTCTCACAACATCTAGGTTGTGAAGTAATTTTTTCTTTTGGATTAAAAGGCTTTGGCCACAAAGAAGGAACAACTACTTCCTTATTAATATTTTCTGAAGATACCACCTTAGGAAGAAAATCATATTTGGTCCACAGGATGAAAAGAACCTTCCAGGACAACAGTTTAAAGTCTAAAATATGCATAAGTTTAAAAGGAGAACCTTGTAGAAAATAGAGAACTAAATTCAAGTTCCAATGAGAAGAAATTGGTCTAATAACTGGAGAAATTCTAATTAGGGCTTGAACAAAAGTTTGAAGATCTGGCATCTTAGCCAACTTTTTGTGAAACAAAACAGTTAATTAGATATCTGACCTCTTAGAGAACTAGCTGATAGGCCCTTATCTATTCCATCCTAAAGGAACTGAAGTATTCTGAGATTTTTAAAGGATTTCCAAGAAAACAAAAATCCTCAAGCGCAACAGTAAAGAACGTAAACTTTCCATATGTTATGATAAATTATTTGCTTAACTGGCTTACTTGCATGAAGCAAAGTATAGATCTTGAGGTATAATCATTTAACCTTCACACCATCAAATTCAGCAAACTGAGTTCTGGGTGAAACAGAGGTCCTTGAGACAGAAGATCCTTCCTTAGGGGTAGGGTCCATTTTGGAAGAGAAGACACCTGAATTAGGTCTGCATACCAAGTTCCATACCAGGGCTATGAGAATTGCTGAAGCTAAATCCTGTTTGTTTCTTGCAATGACTCTTAAAAGAAGAACAAACTGGGAAAATAGAAATATTCAGGGACAAACAAGAGCTTTGGAGTCTCTATATCTGGCACAATATGGTTAAAGCTGTGATTCAGCTTGTACGCCATTAGATATATACATGGTAGAACACAATTTAGAATAAGCTGGTCAAATGTGTCTTGGTGAAGAACCCATTCTCTTGACTGAACAGATTAAAGTAGTCTGCTTCCCACTTGTTAACACATTGAATATGAAGTTCATAGAGAACAGCTTTCCTTCTCTATTCATAACAGAAGGAGAGACATTTCTTGCATGGTGAGAGAGATGCAAGTCCCTCCTTGATAGTTAATTAAGATGGAACTTGACTGAGAATGGACCATGGCATGAAGAGCTCTAAGAAATGCTCGGAGTTCCAGAATGTTGAGTGGTAACCTCGCCTCCAGAGGGAATCAAACTCCTTGCATCCCTTTAAGACCTCCAGATGGTGCCCTGGCCCAGTCGAGTGCTGATGTGAGCACTGAAAACATAGAAAGGAAAGCAAAAAAGGATGCATAAATGCTATAGAGCAAGGAAACAAACTACATTTGAGGTAGCCATAAGGAAAATATAGAAGCTTATCACACCTGCACTTGAGAATGAGTCTGTGATTCCTAGTTTACAGCCTCTGCTTTGTCCTTAAAGCACAGGAGGGCTGAGGAAAATACTTGCATCAGATACTTTCTATGTAACAAAAAATATGTTAAAACACACATATAAAAGATAATTGTAAAGAGGAAAAAAGGATCCACAGGTCTAATCAAACTATAGATTCCTTATTTGTAAAACTAGGTATGTTAACACTAAGCTTGAGATAGATAGTGTGTATTGAGACTAGCAATGTGTGTTGATGCAAGTACTAAAATATTTTCATAGATCCATGTTTGCATGTAGCTAAACATACAATTTAGTATCTGAGATAAATAAAATTAGCATGTTCTGTCAAAAACGGACTCTATACTACTCACAATAATGAGATTAGTTAAAGTACATATTAATGAGGTCAGTAGTAACCGGACCACAAAGCATACGTAAAAAAGTACATGTATTGGTAAATTTTGGCCATTACAGTATCCTGATCTATCAAAACAGTATCTCTGTTTTGTAACAGGAAAATTATAGAAAAAATATGCTGAAATGGAAACATTTGTACTGGTAATACAAAACTATATAACACAATACAAAACATGTCTGCATAATGATTACATTTGTAATTTGGTACATATATGATTTGTACTACATATATGATTTGTACTACTGTTGAATGCAAGAACCCTATTGTTTTGGCCAGGAAGGAACACAAGGAAGGAACCACAATCTCCTGATTGATGTTGCGATCTGACACAACCTTAGGAAGAAAACCTAATTTAGTACGTAAAACTGCCTTATCTGCATGAAAAATCAGATAAGGGGACTCACATTGCAAAGCAGAGATCTCAAAAACTCTGTACGGAGAGGCAATAGCCAATAAAAAGAGGACCTTCCAAGATAACAATTTAATGCCAACGGAACGCAGAGGCTCAAACGGAACCTGTTGCAAAACCCGAAGAACAAGATTTAGGCTCCAAGGAGGAGCCCCAGATCTAAACACAGGTCTGATCCTAATCAGAGCCTTAACAAAGGACTGCATGTCTTGAAGCTCAGCCAGTCTCTTGTGCAATAAAACCGACAAGTCCAAAATCTGTCCCCTCAGGGAACTAGCAGAAAGGCCCTTTTCCAGTTCATCCTGGAGAAAAGATAAGATCCTAGCAACCTTAACTCTGTACCAGGAAAAACCACGCTCTTCACACCCGAATAAGTAGGTCCTCCACACCTTGTGTTAGATACGCCGAGTAACTGGTTTATGAGCTTGAATAAGAGTATCAATGACACTCTCAAATAAACCTCTCTTGGTTAAGACTAAGCATTTAATCTCCACGCAGTCAGCCTCAGAGAATCTAGATTTTGATGAACAAATTCTATGTAAAAGCTACAGTCTGCCTTCTGCCTTGTCTGTCCATTTCTATGATTCTTGAAAGAGGTTTAAAGATACTAAAGTTACTTTTGCTGCTTGGATTAAGGCCTTAATCCTTAAGGCATACTTGGTTGCAGGGAGGACTGCCTGTAAGTGTATTGATGCTCATTCCACAGTACCCAGAATTTCTGAAATAGCAGCAAACTGTAGACCAAGGGATTGCCAGATAAATCCATATTTCACCTGGAAGGCCTGTGACATTCTCCACACTAGGTAAAGATTCTCTCTGCCCGGCTGTATGCCTGTCATTCCCTCTATTCAGGAAGCGGTCTTAGTGGGAAAATGGGTCTCAGATCAGTTAGAGAACCTCTATCAGACCACTTGAATTGATGCTCATTCCACAGTACCCAGAATTTCTGAAATAGCAGCAAACTGTAGACCAAGGGATTGCCAGATAAATCCATATTTCACCTGGAAGGCCTGTGACATTCTCCACACTAGGTAAAGATTCTCACTGCCCGGCTGTATGCCTGTCATTCCCTCTATTCAGGAAGCGGTCTTAGTGGGAAAATGGGTCTCAGATCAGTTAGAGAACCTCTATCAGACCACTTGAAGGGGAAAAAAAACAAAACAAAACTTTTTTTTGCCAATGTTGATGTCATGTAATAATTTAAGTTTCTCGTTTTTTTTTTTTTTTAATTAAAAAAGGTAAATAAATTGAAATTATGTGATTGCTATATTGTAGACATTTAATTTTAACAATGAATATAAAAACTTAAATTTAAATAAACAGTAAGGCCTAGATTATGAGTTGATTGCAAAATTGCACTTTCGCAAGCGCAATATTTGCACTCCACTCAGTAATACCAATGCACGCAAATGTGCACTGGTATTACAACTTAAGTGCAATGCGAACCTCGCGTTCGCATTGCCTGGAAGCCTTGCGCTCATGAGAGCGCGCTTCCATAGGCTCCAATGGGAGCCTCGTTCTGATGCCGGGAGACACGGCAAAGAACCTAGCACAACGCAGGGGGTAAGTCGTACAGCGTTGGGCAGCAAATTTAAAATATATATGTGTATGATTATAACCATATTTATTTATGTGTTTATATGTGTATATTAACACACATTAACACATAAATATATAAGTATATAAGTGTATACACATTTATTAACAGTATAAACACAGTCCCCATATACTGCAATGTAAAGGCACTTTTCAGTGCCGTTTTTTTCCCCAAACACCCCACATCTACTCATTTTAACCCCTTATAACTGCTTTGTGCATTTATTTATTTTTAAAAGATGCTCATATTTTTTATTTTAATAAAGTAACTGTACACTTTATTTGGGGTGCAACTGTGGGTCAATATTTGTAATTAACCAAGTCTGACCTCTGGTTAATTGTACTTAGCAAAGTGCTACTGCGAGCTCGCGGTAGCATTGACCAGCCACTTGTAATGGCTGGTTATTTAATTTGCGCCTGTAAAACGGGTAAACTTGCCCCTTTACAGGCGCACGCTAAAATAGCGCTTCACTTGTAATCTAGCCCAGATGTTTTATAATTATAAAATAACTATCAGTAATTAGGCCTTTAATAAATTAACCTCCCAAGGCAAAATTAGATTTTGTTGACCAAAATGTGCAGCTGAATATTTTAAAAGCTTATCAATATTTATCTTTTCAACAAAATACACTATTTCAGACTAAAGGCATTTTTGTAGATTGTACATTTATCCCAGTTGAATGTCTTATCACAGGATCTATATTAATTGCTGCCCCAGAATCTTTAACTACAATCATTCTTACCCATCTACCATGGAATCCCCTCGGATAAGCTTCAGGTTTTTAAAAAACGATAAGGAGACTAGAGCAAAGGAATGCTTGATCTTCAGGAAGCCAGTGATCGTCTCAATAAGCCCCAAGCTCCTCTGTAGCTCTGATGCCAAATTATCTGAAAGGAAAACAATTACAATTGATACAGAAATCTGCAGAGATTTTATTAAGAAGATACAGTAGTGCTTAGGGAAAAATTAACAAATTGGCTTAAAGATAAAAAAAAAGTACATTAACTGAATATAAAAATATTTATATTATTTTAACTACTTTTGAGCATAATTAATAACCCCTAATCAAATTACTACTCTTAAAGGGCATGATGTACTTAAGCATCAAGGTTCTTTAAATGGGATGGGCTCTCTCACACCCTCTGGTAAGATGAAAGCTACTGCCTCTTGTTTGCATATCTTTTCTGAAAGCTAACACTGCAGTATTGAAATTTTCTATATAGGTTGTAGTTTCAACTGGCAAAACAGCTATTTAAAATGACAAAATAAAGGTAAAAGGGGCTATTTGTAAATAATTTAATACACTCCAGCAGGAAAAATGGATCATGAGGGACATATTACGGGAGACCGTTTTACAGTAAAATGTACTTTCAACTATTCCTTTGAATACTTTGGAGACACTGCTTGTTAGGTAAATTGTCTAGAATTTGTTAATATACCCAGCAGGTTAGGCACAACAGAAGTTACTGCCCAATACAGAAGAATAGCTTTATATGTAAAGAAAGTAAGTAGGCTACCAGCTTGTTACAGTCTGGAGCATTTATAGAGCGGCAGATTTTAAAATAATGTTCTAATAAAAAAAAATACATAATACATAATTAGTGCATGCCGTATTTACTGACTGGAGAAAACGTGTCTGACTGCCCTGCTCAGAAGCTGCAGCGCTCGTGTCTCCTGTGGTACTTTACACATAGTAATTTAGAGTCAGCAATGCAAAACTTTACCAAATTAGAACATGTGATTTTTACATTAGAATGTTCCTTTCAAGTAGTATATAATCTCTGTTCAGCACCATAATGAAGACTGGTATAGATTTGTTTTTTTTTCACAAGAATACCTTGTGTTGTCACGACCACCTGCTTTTAAAGAAAAGTCACTACAATACAATACATTTAGGATATTGAGAATTCTTGCTTTGGTGCTAAAATTAAAAAAAATGCATTTAGAATAAGCACAAAAAAAACAAGAAAAATAAAAAAAGCCAAAAGGAATTAATTTTAAAAATGAAAAAAAAAAATTAAAAAAAAAATCAAAGAGCAAAACTTACAGCCCCTCCGGATGTTGATAATCAAACTGCCTTCAATCAACGTGCAGCCAGCTATATCCTTTGCAGCTTCAATGGAATCAATAGTTTTTATTCCAATCTTGCACTCTTTTGGACAGAGCCCAACACACTTGTGGCAGAGGAGGCTATAAAAAGATAGATAATTTACTGATTCACTAAATACTGATACTGCATTATACAAGGGTTAAATTAAAATGTTTAGTCATGCATAGTTAAGTAGCTTTGCAATACACTTTATTTTGCCCCTTTTTATGTAAATTAGCTCTGAAAATTGTGGATTTTCTAATTCTCAAAACTATAAATGTACCCTGCAGACTTACCAAGCCTGAACCTGCAACATATATGTCCCTAATTGATCTGGCTGTTAAAAACTGCAAAACAAAGTACTGTATGCTATCATAATGACCGTGTCTAGCCTTTTCAGCAGCAGACTCAAGCGTGGATTGGCTCCTTTAAATGAGGCAAGTAAGTTGAGTTTGGCTACTGAATAACAATTGTAGCAAACAATAAAATTATTTTAAAAAAATGTTTAGTCTTGGTTAATATGTTATTCTATAGCAAGACAACAAATATCTTGCAATTACAAGGTGTTTACTGTCCCTTTAAGAAACAGGGCCTGGTCTCTGTTTGGATCTGTAAGCTATTGTCACCCATTGGCAATGGGTGTTCACTTGATTCAGTATCAAAACGTTAATCCTATATTATCCTTAAATTGTATTTCCTGTTTCGCAAAAAAAAACAGAATTTATGCTTACCTGATAAATTACTTTCTCCAACGGTGTGTCCTGTCCACGGCGTCATCCATTACTTGTGGGAAATGTTCTCCCCCACAGGGAAAGGCAAGGAGAGCACACAGCAAGAGCTGTCCATCTAGCTCCCCCTCTTGTTCCGCCCCCCAGTCATTCGACCGACGGTTAGGAGAAAAAGAAGAAACTATAGGGTGCCGTGGTGACTGTAGTGTATAAAGAAAAAAAAAATTCAACCTGATTAAAAAAACCAGGGCGGGCCGTGGACCGGACACACCGTTGGAGAAAGTAATTTATCAGGTAGGCATAAATTCTGTTTTCTCCAACATTGGTGTGTCCGGTCCACAGCGTCATCCATTACTTGTGGGAACCAATACCAAAGCTTTAGGACACGGATGAAGGGAGGGAGCAAATCAGGTTACCTAAACAGAAGGCACCACGGCTTGCAAAACCTTTCTCCCAAAAACAGCCTCCGAAGAAGCAAAAATATCAAATTTGTAGAATTTGGCAAAAGTGTGCAGAGAAGACCAAGTCGCTGCCTTACATATCTGGTCAACAGAAGCCTCGTTCTTATAGGCCCATGTGGAAGCCACAGCCCTAGTAGAGTGAGCTGTGATACGGTCAGGAGGCTGCCGTCCGGCAGTCTCATAAGCCAAGCGGATAATGCTTTTCAGCCAGAAAGAGAGAGAGGTAGCAGTAGCTTTTTGACCTCTCCTCTTACCAGAGTAAACGACAAACAAGGATGAGGTTTGTCTAAAATCTTTTGTTGCTTCTAAATAGAACTTTAAAGCACGAACAACATCTAAATTGTGTAATAAACGTTCCTTCTTTGAAACTGGATTCGGACACAAAGAAGGAACAACTATTTCCTGGTTGATGTTCTCGTTGGAAACAACTTTTGGAAGAAAACCAGGCTTAGTACGCAAAACAACCTTATCTGAATGGAACACCAGATAGGGTGGATCACACTGCAAAGCAGATAATTCAGAAACTCTTCTAGCAGAAGAAATAGCAACCAAAAACAGAACTTTCCAAGATAGTAACTTAATATCTATGGAATGTAAAGGTTCAAACGGAACCCCTTGAAGAACTGAAAGAACTAAATTTAGACTCCAAGGAGGAGTCATGCGTCTGTAAACAGGCTTGATTCTAACCAAAGCCTGAACAAAAGCTTGTACATCTGGCAAAGCTGCCAGTCGTTTGTGCAACAAGACGGATAATGCAGAAATCTGTCCTTTTGGAGAACTAGCTGACAATCCTTTATCCAAACCTTCTTGGAGAAAGGAGAGAATCTTTGGAATTTTAATCTTACTCCAGGAGAATCCTTTGGATTCACACCAACAGATATATTTTTTTCCATATTTTATGGTAAATCCTTCTAGTCACAGGTTTTCTGGCTTGGACCAGAGTATCAATCACAGAATTTGAAAACCCACGCTTGGATAAAATCAAGCGTTCAATTTCCAAGCAGTCAGCTGCAGAGAAACTAGATTGGGATGTTCGAATGGACCTTGTACTAGAAGGTCCTGTCTCAAAGGTAGCTTCCATGGTGGAGCCGATGACATATTCACCAGGTCTGCATACCAAGTCCTGCGTGGCCACGCAAGAGCTATCAGAATCACCGAGGCCTTCTCCTGTTTGATCCTGGCTATGAGCCTGGGGAGGAGAGGAAACGGTGGAAACACATATGCTAGGTTGAACGACCAAGGCACCACTAATGCATCCACTAGAGTCGCCTTGGGATCCCTGGATCTGGACCCATAGCAAGGAATCTTGAAGTTCTGACGGGACGCCATTAGATCCATGTCTGGAATGCCCCATAATTGGGTTAACTGAGCAAAGACCTCCGGATGGAGTTCCCACTCCCCCGGATGGAAAGTCTGACGACTCAAATAGCCCGCCTCCCAGTTGTCTACTCCTGGGATGTGAATAGCAGATAGATGGCAGGAGTGATTCTCTGCCCATTGGATTATCTTGGTTACTTCCTTCATCGCTAGGGAACTCTTTGTTCCACCCTGATGATTGATGTACGCAACAGTCGTTATGTTGTCCGACTGAAATCTTATGAACCTGGCTTCCGCTAGCTGAGGCCAAGCCAGGAGCGCATTGAATATAGCTCTTAGTTCCAAAATGTTTATCGGGAGAAGCGACTCTTCCCACGACCATAGGCCCTGAGCTTTCAGAGAGTCCCAGACCGCGCCCCACCCCAAGAGGCTGGCGTCGGTCGTGACGATGACCCACTCCGGTCTGCGGAAACTCATTCCCTGAGACAGGTGATCCTGGGTCAACCACCAGAGAAGTGAGTCCCTGGTTACCTGGTCTACTTGAATTTGGGGAGACAAGTCTGTATAGTCCCCATTCCACTGATTGAGCATGCACAGCTGTAATGGTCTTAGATGAATTCGAGCAAAAGGAACCACATCCATTGCTGCGACCATTAGTCCTATTACTTCCATGCATTGAGCTATGGAGGGTTGAGGAATAGAGTGAAGAACTCGACAAGCTTTTAGAAGCTTTGTCTTTCTGACGTCTGTGAGAAAGATCTTCATTTCCACAGAATCTATTATTGTTCCCAGAAAAATAACCCTTGTGGACGGTGACAGTGAACTTTTTTCTATGTTCACTTTCCACCCGTGAGATCTGAGAAAAGCCAACACAATGTCTGTATAAGCCCTCGCTTTGAAAAGAGACGACGCTTGGATTAGGATGTCATCTAGATAAGGTGCTACAGCGATGCCCCTCGGTCTTAGGACCGCTAGAAGGGACCCTAGCACCTTTGTGAAGATTCTGGGAGCGGTGGCTAAACCGAATGGAAGAGCCACAAACTGGTAATGTTTGTCCAGAAAGGCGAACCTCAGGAACTGATGATGAGATTTGTGGATTGGGATATGCAGATACGCATCCTTCAGATCCACGGTAGTCAAAAATTGACCCTGCTGGATTGTTGGTAAGATTGTCCGAATGGTTTCCATCTTGAAGGATGGAACTCTGAGGAACTTGTTTAATATCTTTAAATCCAGAAATGGCCTGAAAGTTCTCTCTTTTTTGGGAACCACAAACAGGTTTGAGTAAAACCCTAGACCTTGTTCCCCGGAGGGGACTGGGTTTATCACTCCCATCTTTGATAGGTCTCCTACACAATGTAAGAATGCCTGTTTCTTTATCTGGTCAGAAGATAAGCGAGACAGGTGGAACCTTCCCTTTGGAGGAAGTCCCTTGAATTCTAACAGGTATCCCTTGGAAACTGTCTCTAGTGCCCAGGGATCCAGAACATCTCTTGCCCAAGCCTGAGCGAAGAGAGATAGTCTGCCCCCTACCAGATCCGGTCCCGGATCGGGGGCTACCCCTTCATGCTGTCTTGGTAGCAGCAGCAGGTTTCTTGGTTTGTTTACCCTTGTTCCAGCCTTGCATGGGCTTCCAAGCGGGTTTGGGCTGAGCCGCGTTACCTTCTTGTCTAGCGGCAGTGGAGTTATTAGCCGGTCCGTTCCTGAAATTGCGAAAGGAACGAAAATTAGACTTGTTCTTAGCCTTAAAAGGCCTATCCTGTGGGAGGGCATGGCCCTTACCCCCAGTGATGTCTGAAATAATTTCCTTCAATTCCGGCCCAAAAAGGGTCTTACCCTTGAAAGGAATATTCAGTAACTTAGTCTTGGACGACACGTCTGCCGACCAGGATTTTAGCCAAAGCGCCCTCCGCGCTACTATAGCAAAACCTGAGTTTTTCGCCGCCAATTTCGTTATTTGAAAGGCGGCATCCAATATAAAGGAATTAGCTAACTTTAATGCGTGAATTCTGTCCATGACTTCTTCATAGGAAGTCTCTTTCTGGAGCGACCTTTCTAGTTCTTCGAACCAAAAGGACGCCGCTGAAGTGACAGTAATAACACACGTAGCTGGTTGAAGGATGAACCCTTGCTGAACAAAAATCTTTTTAAGCAATTCTTCCAATTTTTTATCCATAGGATCTTTGAAAGCGCAGCTGTCCTCTATAGGAATAGTTGTGTGCTTCGCTAGTGTTGAAACAGCTCCCTCAACCTTCGGGACCATTTTCCATGCGTCCCTTCTAGGGTCTACTATGGGAAACATTTTCTTAAATATAGGAGGTGGGGCAAAAGGTACACCTGGCTTCTCCCACTCCTTTTCCACTATGTTCGCTACCCTCTTAGGTATTGGAAAAGCGTCGTAGTGCACTGAGACCTCTAAAAACTTGTCCAATTTGCAAAACTTCTCTGGTACTACCATGGAATCACAGTCATCCAGAGTAGCTAATACCTCCTTAAGCAAAGCGGGGAGATGTTCTAGCTTAAACTTAAAATGCCACTAGATCAGGTTCTGCCTGTTGAGAAATTTTTCCTGAGTCTGAAATTTCACCCTCAGACAGCCCTTCCCTCACAGCCAATTCCGATTGATGTGAGGGTAAAATAGATAAGGCATCGTCAGCGTCTGATTGCTCATCCTTTTTATCTGTATTTAAAACTGAACAATCACGCTTTCTCTGAAAAACTGGCAGTTTGGATAAAAGATTTGCTATAGAATTATCCACTACTGCTGATAATTGTTGCATAGAAATAAGCACTGGCGCGCTAGGTGTCGCCTGCGCGGGCAAAGCTGGTGTAGACACAGAAGGAGAGGATGTAGAGCTATCCCCACTACCTTCATTAGATAAATCATCTTGGGCAACATTATGAAAAATAACAGAGCTGTCCTGATTTTGTTTGGACGCTATGGCGCAATTATCACAAACACTCGAAGGGGGAATGAGGCATCGTTGAATGAGGAGAGCAATACGCTCTCCGTATTCAGCATTGCACCAGCAGCTCACAAGAGATGCTGGTGCAACGCCGCCCCCTGCAGACTCGCAACCAATCGGCTGCCAATAGGTGGTGTCAATCAACCCGATCTTACTTGATCGGGTTAAATTCCGGCGATTCCAGCCTCCGAAGAAGCAAAAATATCAAATTTGTAGAATTTGGCAAAAGTGTGCAGAGAAGACCAAGTCGCTGCCTTACATATCTGGTCAACAGAAGCCTCATTCTTATAGGCCCATGTGGAAGCCACAGCCCTAGTAGAGTGAGCTGTGATACGGTCAGGAGGCTGCCGTCCGGCAGTCTCATAAGCCAAGCGGATAATGCTTTTCAGCCAGAAAGAGAGAGAGGTAGCAGTAGCTTTTTGACCTCTTCTCTTACCAGAGTAAACGACAAACAAGGATGAGGTTTGTCTAAAATCTTTTGTTGCTTCTAAATAGAACTTTAAAGCACGAACAACATCTAAATTGTGTAATAAACGTTCCTTCTTTGAAACTGGATTCGGACACAAAGAAGGAACAACTATTTCCTGGTTGATGTTCTCGTTGGAAACAACTTTTGGAAGAAAACCAGGCTTAGTACGCAAAACAACCTTATCTGAATGGAACACCAGATAGGGTGGATCACACTGCAAAGCAGATAATTCAGAAACTCTTCTAGCAGAAGAAATAGCAACCAAAAACAGAACTTTCCAAGATAGTAACTTAATATCTATGGAATGTAAAGGTTCAAACGGAACCCCTTGAAGAACTGAAAGAACTAAATTTAGACTCCAAGGAGGAGTCATGCGTCTGTAAACAGGCTTGATTCTAACCAAAGCCTGAACAAAAGCTTGTACATCTGGCAAAGCTGCCAGTCGTTTGTGCAACAAGACGGATAATGCAGAAATCTGTCCTTTTGGAGAACTAGCTGACAATCCTTTATCCAAACCTTCTTGGAGAAAGGAGAGAATCTTTGGAATTTTAATCTTACTCCAGGAGAATCCTTTGGATTCACACCAACAGATATATTTTTTCCATATTTTATGGTAAATCCTTCTAGTCACAGGTTTTCTGGCTTGGACCAGAGTATCAATCACAGAATTTGAAAACCCACGCTTGGATAAAATCAAGCGTTCAATTTCCAAGCAGTCAGCTGCAGAGAAACTAGATTGGGATGTTCGAATGGACCTTGTACTAGAAGGTCCTGTCTCAAAGGTAGCTTCCATGGTGGAGCCGATGACATATTCACCAGGTCTGCATACCAAGTCCTGCGTGGCCACGCAGGAGCTATCAGAATCACCGAGGCCTTCTCCTGTTTGATCCTGGCTATGAGCCTGGGGAGGAGAGGAAACGGTGGAAACACATATGCTAGGTTGAACGACCAAGGCGCCACTAATGCATCCACTAGAGTCGCCTTGGGATCCCTGGATCTGGACCCATAGCAAGGAATCTTGAAGTTCTGACGGGACGCCATTAGATCCATGTCTGGAATGCCCCATAATTGGGTTAACTGAGCAAAGACCTCCGGATGGAGTTCCCACTCCCCCGGATGGAAAGTCTGACGACTCAAATAGTCCGCCTCCCAGTTGTCTACTCCTGGGATGTGAATAGCAGATAGATGGCAGGAGTGATTCTCTGCCCATTGGATTATCTTGGTTACTTCCTTCATCGCTAGGGAACTCTTTGTTCCACCCTGATGATTGATGTACGCAACAGTCGTTATGTTGTCCGACTGAAATCTTATGAACCTGGCTTCCGCTAGCTGAGGCCAAGCCAGGAGCGCATTGAATATAGCTCTTAGTTCCAAAATGTTTATCGGGAGAAGCGACTCTTCCCGCGACCATAGGCCCTGAGCTTTCAGAGAGTCCCAGACCGCGCCCCACCCCAAGAGGCTGGCGTCGGTCGTGACGATGACCCACTCCGGTCTGCTGAAACTCATTCCCTGAGACAGGTGATCCTGGGTCAACCACCAGAGAAGTGAGTCCCTGGTTACCTGGTCTACTTGAATTTGGGGAGACAAGTCTGTATAGTCCCCATTCCACTGATTGAGCATGCACAGCTGTAATGGTCTTAGATTAATTCGAGCAAAAGGAACCACATCCATTGCTGCGACCATTAGTCCTATTACTTCCATGCATTGAGCTATGGAGGGTTGAGGAATAGAGTGAAGAACTCGACAAGCTTTTAGAAGCTTTGTCTTTCTGACGTCTGTGAGAAAGATCTTCATTTCCACAGAATCTATTATTGTTCCCAGAAAAATAACCCTTGTGGACGGTGACAGTGAACTTTTTTCTATGTTCACTTTCCACCCGTGAGATCTGAGAAAAGCCAACACAATGTCTGTATAAGCCCTCGCTTTGGAAAGAGACGACGCTTGGATTAGGATGTCGTCTAGATAAGGTGCTACAGTGATGCCCCTCGGTCTTAGGACCGCTAGAAGGGACCCTAGCACCTTTGTGAAGATTCTGGGAGCGGTGGCTAAACCGAATGGAAGAGCCACAAACTGGTAATGTTTGTCCAGAAAGGCGAACCTCAGGAACTGATGATGAGATTTGTGGATTGGGATATGCAGATACGCATCCTTCAGATCCACGGTAGTCAAAAATTGACCCTGCTGGATTGTTGGTAAGATTGTCCGAATGGTTTCCATCTTGAAGGATGGAACTCTGAGGAACTTGTTTAATATCTTTAAATCCAGAAATGGCCTGAAAGTTCTCTCTTTTTTTGGGAACCACAAACAGGTTTGAGTAAAACCCTAGACCTTGTTCCCCGGAGGGGACTGGGTTTATCACTCACATCTTTGATAGGTCTCTTACACAATGTAAGAATGCCTGTTTCTTTATCTGGTCTGAAGATAAGCGAGACAGGTGGAACCTTCCCTTTGGAGGAAGTCCCTTGAATTCTAACAGGTATCCCTTGGAAACTGTCTCTAGTGCCCAGGGATCCAGAACATCTCTTGCCCAAGCCTGAGCGAAGAGAGATAGTCTGCCCCCTACCAGATCCGGTCCCGGATCGGGGGCTACCCCTTCATGCTGTCTTGGTAGCAGCAGCAAGTTTCTTGGTTTGTTTACCCTTGTTCCAGCCTTGCATGGGCTTCCAAGCGGGTTTGGGCTGGGCCGCGTTACCTTCTTGTCTAGCGGCAGTGGAGTTATTAGCCGGTCCGTTCCTGAAATTGCGAAAGGAACGAAAATTAGACTTGTTCTTAGCCTTAAAAGGCCTATCCTGTGGGAGGGCATGGCCCTTACCCCCAGTGATGTCTGAAATAATTTCCTTCAATTCCGGCCCAAAAAGGGTCTTACCCTTGAAAGGAATATTCAGTAACTTAGTCTTGGACGACACGTCTGCCGACTAGGATTTTAGCCAAAGCGCCCTCCGCGCTACTATAGCAAAACCTGAGTTTTTCGCCGCCAATTTCGTTATTTGAAAGGCGGCATCCAATATAAAGGAATTAGCTAACTTTAATGCGTGAATTCTGTCCATGACTTCTTCATAGGAAGTCTCTTTCTGGAGCGACCTTTCTAGTTCTTCGAACCAAAAGGACGCCGCTGAAGTGACAGTAATAACACACGTAGCTGGTTGAAGGATGAACCCTTGCTGAACAAAAATCTTTTTAAGCAATTCTTCCAATTTTTTATCCATAGGATCTTTGAAAGCGCAGCTGTCCTCTATAGGAATAGTTGTGCGCTTCGCTAGTGTTGAAACAGCTCCCTCAACCTTCGGGACCATTTGCCATGCGTCCCTTCTAGGGTCTACTATGGGAAACATTTTCTTAAATATAGGAGGTGGGGCAAAGGGTACACCTGGCTTCTCCCACTCCTTTTCCACTATGTTCGCTACCCTCTTAGGTATTGGAAAAGCGTTGTCGTGCACTGGGACCTCTAAAAATTTGTCCAATTTGCACAACTTCTCTGGTACTACCATGGAATCACAGTCATCCAGAGTAGCTAATACCTCCTTAAGCAAAGCGGGGAGATGTTCTAGCTTAAACTTAAATGCCACTAGATCAGGTTCTGCCTGTTGAGAAATTTTTCCTGAGTCTGAAATTTCACCCTCAGACAGCCCTTCCCTCACAGCCAATTCCGATTGATGTGAGGGTAAAATAGATAAGGCATCGTCAGCGTCTGATTGCTCATCCTTTTTATCTGTATTTAAAACTGAACAATCACGCTTTCTCTGAAAAACTGGCAGTTTGGATAAAAGATTTGCTATAGAATTATCCACTACTGCTGATAATTGTTGCATAGAAATAAGCACTGGCGCGCTTGGTGTCGCCTGTGCGGGCAAAGCTGGTGTAGACACAGAAGGAGAGGATGTAGAGCTATCCCCACTACCTTCATTAGATAAATCATCTTGGGCAACATTATGAAAAATAACAGAGCTGTCCTGATTTTGTTTGGACGCTATGGCGCAATTATCACAAACACTCGAAGGGGGAACCACATTTGTCTCTATACACACAGAACATAGGTTATCTGATGGAACAGACATGTTAAACAGATTTAGGCAGGCAAACAATGCAATAAAAACAATTTTAAACAAAAACGTTACTGTCTCTTTAAATAATAAAATGACACATTTATTTCTGAATGTTCAAAAAACTATGAAGGCAATATCCAATTTTTCTGAAATTTGGACCCCAGTGTCTTAATGCTTAGAAAGTATTGCACAGCAAATATGGAGACTCTAGATCTTAAAACAATTGGATTTAACCGTTTTTACACACCACAATCCCAGCTACAGCCTTGCTGCAGCTTTTTACCTTCCTTAGGAGTCACCATTCACAGAAAAAAGCCTTTTGGAGTCACTTTCTGAACCACAGGACCCTCTCACATGAATCTGCATGCACTGCCTTGAAATTCAACTGCACAGCTGAAGTGCCAAAATGAGGCTTCCTCCCTCAGCACACTAGAGTGAAGGGGCCTTCCTGACTAGATTTAGGTGTCTAAAACAAGCCAGATCAATAAAAAACGTTCCCAAGTGTATGTGAGCTTATAAAATATTTCAAATGGTATAATATTGTAATAAAAAACAATCGATTTAGCCCCTAACAGTGTCTACCAGCATAAAAAACAAAAAGGGGAAGCCTGTTATCTTTTTTGCTGAGGTGAAAGAAAAATGGCTTACCGTTTCCCCTGAGGGGAAAAATGACTGTCATCTAGCATTAGCCTGTGTTGTTAGAAGGAGACTAGTCATACCTGAAGCAGATGAGTCTGCAAACTGTTACCCCCAACTGAAGTTCTCTTGTTTCAACAGTCCTGCGTGGTAACGGTAATGGATTTTAGTTACTTGTGCTAAAATCATAGCCCTCTTAAACAGAAATCTTCATCACTTTTCTGTTATAGAGTAAATAGTACAAGCCAGCACTATTTTAAAATAACAAACTCTTGATAGAAGAATAAAAAACTACAACTAACACCACAAACTCCTCGCCATCCCCGTGGTAGATGCTACTTGTTCAGAGCGGCAAGGAGAATGACTGGGGGGCGGAGCCAGAGGGGGAGCTATATGGACAGCTCTTGCTGTGTGCTCTCCTTGCCTTTCCCTGTGGGGGAGAACATTTCCCACAAGTAATGGATGACGCGGTGGACCGGACACACCAATGTTGGAGAAATATTTTTACTCATAATCATTCACAAACAGGAAACATGATTTTGTTTAGAAGACATCAATGTACAACATAAACCATTTAACTGTAATTTTCTAACTGAATTTCCTTTTACCATCAGAGTCTTGCTCAGTCTATTCCTAAAGGTTTCCTCTCTACCTCAAATATCACTTTCCAAATCTTTGTCAACATATTAGTCTTTTCCCTCTGCTGATAATCCATCTCTGGTCTTTATCCTTCAGATTTGTTTCTACTCTCTCTTATTCCTATTTTAAATTCAGTCTGCCACTCCCTTTCTGTCTTCACTTATGCTTTCTATTTCACTTTTTCCTCTCTTATCTTTCCCTTTCCTTTTAGCCGCAATGGAACCCCTACATCACTTACACAAAAATGTGAAAATGGCATCAAAAAATGTTCTCATAATGGTTCAGTGGGAAATTTAAAGGGTAAAGACCAGGTCACCTCTATGCACACTTGCCCAACTAAATGATTTAACCTGCACAACAATGCCTAAAAACATACCGGTGAGGTCATTACTTATACTATGCACTAGGGAAATGCAATGGAAGAAAGACTAATGATTTGGTAGAAAAGCAGGTACATTTATTGGGCAATGGTATTTGAAGCCAATAAATATCCAAAGACAATAGATAAAGGAAATGGGGGAGACTAAAGAGTTTTCTTGTTTTTTTATTAGTCAAAAGATAAACTTGACATTTAAAACTTGAGGCATTAACCGAGGCATTAGAGGCCCTAGGATCATTATGGGCAGGAAAGAAAGACCACCAAAACACTCGACCTATAAAGTTCTTTGGTAGCAATAGTAGGCGCAAACCACACCAACGCTGTGTTGGAATTCTTCTGAGGATTTCAATGAATAACATTATCCTAAATAAAAGGTACAAAGAAAGTAAATAAATGCTAGATAAAAACTTCCTTTTTCTTATATGGTGGTAAGAGTCAACAAGCCATTACATGTGGTATTTAATTCCTGGCTATCAGAGGAGGCAAACATACCAAATGCTTTTAAACCCTCCCACTTCTCTGCACACCTGAGTCTAGTGTATAGTCAAGAAGAGGAGAACAACAGAAAAGTAGGAAAGGACAAAGCAGAAACTAGGTGCAAACTAGAACAGCCGCCAACTAAAGCCTATGAAAAACTGGGCAGGTCTCAGACTCTCACCACCATGAAAGAAATAAATGTATCTGTTAAGCATACATTAAGTTTTCTTTCAAAAGATGGTGAGAGTCCACAAGTCTTTATGTTTGGTAATACCCAAGCTGTGGAGCCTAACAGAAAAAAGGTGGGAAAACAGTTAGGCAGAAACCTATATATAACCTGTCAAAAGACACAGAAGAAGCAAAAATATCAACATGACAAAACTTTGTAAAAAGTGCGTAAAGAAGACCAACTTGTTGCCTTGCAAATCGGTTCCACAAAATATATATTTCTGAATGCCCAGGAAGTGGAACTGATCTAGTGGAATGAGCTGTAATAAGTTGTGGAGGAGGCTTACCCACTTTCAAGTAAGCTTTATGAATTAGATTCGTAAACAAGAAGCCAAAGTAAGAGCTGTTGCCTTTTTGACCTTACATTTTCCAGAGAAATCTAAAATAAACTAAATTAGTGGATTGTCTGAACTGTTTAGTAGCTTATAAATAAAATGTTAAAGCTCTAACCACATCTATATTATGTAGCAATCTTGCTTTAGCATTTTTAGTTGGGCACAAAGAGGGAACAACAATCTATTGGTTGATATTTTCTGTAGAAACAACTTTAGGAAGAAAGCAGCCCTGCGTAAGACGTACAACCTTTTCTTGCTGCAAAATAAGGTAATGAACCTCGACAAACAGAGCTGGTAATTCTGAAACTCTTCTAGCAGAAGAAATTGCCAAAAAAACAAAACTTAGAGAGAGATAACTTGGTGAGATGTCCACCAAGATAGGGATTGTCTGACCTTTATATCCAAATGAATCCTTTGAGAGGGAGTAGTGTAATCACCACTCCACTGCCTCAGCATGCTGAGTTAAAGAGGACGCAAGTGAAAGCTGGCAAAGGGGATGGCGGTCTGATGCTGATGAGACATTGAGGCCAATTTACCAAATGTCTGTCAGACCTGATCCGACAGTGCGGATCAGGTCCGACAGGCATCGTTGAATGAGGAGAGCAATACGCTCTCCGTATTCAGCATTGCACCAGCAGCTCACAAGAGATGCTGGTGCAACGCCGCCCCCTGCAGACTCGCAACCAATCGGCTGCCAATAGGGGGTGTCAATCAACCCGATCTTACTTGATCGGGTTAAATTCCGGCGATTCCTGTCCGCCTCATCAGAGCTCCATAACTTGTGATTCTGGCGAGTCTAAAGACTCTCCAGAAACACGGGCCCTCAAACTCCATCCGGAGCTTGATAAATGGGCCTCATTGTCTGAAGTTTTTTACATGCTGACTGTAACTTAAGTCAGCGTTGCTCCATCTGAGATAAAACGCATAGTGATTGAATCTATAATCATTGCTAGAAAATAAACTATTATCTGAGGAATAATTGATCTTTTAACCATGACTGTACAGAAACCACAGTAGTTTGCACCTGAACCTTCATAAAAATTATGGGAGCTTTGGCAGAAGTGCTGGAAAATGATGGTGACACTTGTGAATAGGGATATGAAGCCAGGCATCCTTCAAGTCTTTTGTAGTCATGAACTGACCCTGTTGCACCAGTGATAAAATAAAACATCTTGTTTCCATTTTGAAGGTGGGGACCCTTAAAACTTAAAGTTCCCTCCTTTTTTGGAACAATTAATATATCTGTAATAAAAGCCCTGGCTACGTTCCAAATCTGGTACAGGAAATATCATACCGATGTGTTCTAGTGTGTGAAAGCAATGAAAAGAAGCCAGTTGCTTTCTCTGATTTTTTAAAACATGTGACATAAGAAACACCTCCCAAAGAGACCTTGACAGAAATACTATATTGTATTCATGAGATACTAAGTTTAGTAACCATGAGTTGTGAACTGACTGGAACCAGCCCTTCTGAAAAACATAATTTATGCTTACCTGATAAATTCCTTTCTTCTGTTGTGTGATCAGTCCACGGGTCATCATTACTTCTGGGATATAACTCCTCCCCAACAGGAAATGCAAGAGGATTCACCCAGCAGAGCTGCACATAGCTCCTCCCCTCTACGTCAGTCCCAGTCATTCGACCAAGAAACAACGAGAAAGGAGTAACCAAGGGTGAAGTGGTGACTGGAGTATAATTTAAAAGATATTTACCTGCCTTAAAACAGGGCGGGCCGTGGACTGATCACACAACAGAAGAAAGGAATTTATCAGGTAAGCATAAATTATGTTTTCTTCTGTTATGTGTGATCAGTCCACGGGTCATCATTACTTCTGGGATACCAATACCAAAGCAAAAGTACACGGATGACGGGAGGGATAGGCAGGCTCATTATACAGAAGGAACCACTGCCTGAAGAACCTTTCTCCCAAAAATAGCCTCCGAAGAAGCAAAAGTGTCAAATTTGTAAAATTTGGAAAAAGTATGAAGCGAAGACCAAGTTGCAGCCTTGCAAATCTGTTCAACAGAGGCCTCATTCTTAAAGGCCCAAGTGGAAGCCACAGCTCTAGTGGAGTGAGCTGTAATTCTTTCAGGAGGCTGCTGTCCAGCAGTCTCATAGGCTAAACGTATTATGCTACGAAGCCAAAAAGAGAGAGAGGTAGCAGAAGCTTTTTGACCTCTCCTCTGTCCAGAGTAAACGACAAACAAGGAAGAAGTTTGGCGAAAATCTTTAGTTGCCTGCAAGTAGAACTTGAGGGCACGAACTACATCCAGATTGTGTAAAAGACGTTCCTTCTTTGAAGAAGGATTTGGACACAAGGATGGGACAACAATCTCTTGATTGATGTTCCTGTTAGTGACTACCTTAGGTAAGAACCCAGGTTTAGTACGCAGAACTACCTTGTCTGAGTGAAAAATCAGATAAGGGGAATCACAATGTAAGGCTGATAACTCAGAGACTCTTCGAGCCGAGGAAATAGCCATTAAAAACAGAACTTTCCAAGATAACATTTTTATATCAATGGAATGAAGGGGTTCAAACGGAACACCCTGTAAAACGTTAAGAACTAAGTTTAAACTCCATGGTGGAGCAACAGCTTTAAACACAGGCTTGATCCTAGCTAAAGCCTGACAAAAGGACTGGACGTCTGGATTTTCTGACAGACGTCTGTGTAACAAGATGGACAGAGCTGAAATCTGTCCCTTTAATGAACTAGCTGATAAACCCTTTTCTAAACCTTCTTGTAGAAAAGACAATATCCTAGCGATCCTAACCTTACTCCAGGAGTAACCTTTGGATTCGCACCAGTATAGGTATTTCCGCCATATTTTATGGTAAATCCTTCTGGTAGTGGAGTGAGCTGCGGATGAAGTTCCCACTCCCCCGGATGAAGAGTCTGGCGACTCAAGAAATCCGCCTCCCAGTTCTCCACTCCCGGGATGTGGATTGCTGACAGGTGGCAAGAGTGAGACTCTGCCCAGCGAATTATCTTTGATACTTCCATCATTGCTAGGGAGCTTCTTGTCCCTCCCTGATGGTTGATGTAAGCTACAGTCGTGATGTTGTCCGACTGAAACCTGATGAACCCCCGAGTTATTAACTGGGGCCAAGCCAGAAGGGCATTGAGAACTGCTCTCAATTCCAGAATGTTTATTGGAAGGAGACTCTCCTCCTGATTCCATAGTCCCTGAGCCTTCAGAGAATTCCAGACAGCGCCCCAACCTAGTAGGCTGGCGTCTGTTGTTACAATTGTCCAGTCTGGCCTGCTGAATGGCATTCCCCTGGACAGGTGTGGCCGATGAAGCCACCATAGAAGAGAATTTCTGGTCTCTTGATTCAGATTCAGAGTAGGGGACAAATCTGAGTAATCCCCATTCCACTGACTTAGCATGCATAGTTGCAGCGGTCTGAGGTGTAGGCGTGCAAAAGGTACTATGTCCATTGCCGCTACCATTAAGCCGATCACCTCCATGCATTGAGCTACTGACGGGTGTTGAATGGAATGAAGGACGCGGCATGCATTTTGAAGTTTTGTTAACCTGTCTTCTGTCAGGTAAATCTTCATTTCTACAGAATCTATAAGAGTCCCCAAGAATGGAACTCTTGTGAGAGGAAAGAGAGAACTCTTCTTTTCGTTCACTTTCCATCCATGCGACCTTAGAAATGCCAGAACTAACTCTGTATGAGACTTGGCAGTTTGAAAGCTTGAAGCTTGTATTAGAATGTCGTCTAGGTACGGAGCTACCGAAATCCCTCGCGGTCTTAGTACCGCTAGAAGGGCACCCAGAACCTTTGTGAAGATTCTTGGAGCCGTAGCCAATCCGAATGGAAGAGCTACAAACTGGTAGTGCCTGTCTAAGAAGGCAAACCTTAGATACCGGTGATGATCTTTGTGGATCGGTATGTGAAGGTAAGCATCCTTTAAATCCACTGTGGTCATGTACTGACCCTCTTGGATCATGGGTAAAATTGTCCGAATAGTTTCCATTTTGAACGATGGAACTCTTAGGAATTTGTTTAGAGTCTTTAAATCTAAGATTGGCCTGAAAGTTCCCTCTTTTTTGGGAACCACAAACAGGTTTGAGTAGAACCCTTGTCCTTGTTCCGACCACGGAACCGGATGGATCACTCCCATTGTTAACAGATCTTGTACGCAGCGTAGAAACGCTTCTTTCTTTATCTGGTTTGTTGACAACCTTGACAGATGAAATCTCCCTCTTGGGGGAGATAATTTGAAGTCTAGAAGGTATCCCTGAGATATGATCTCTAGTGCCCAGGGATCCTGAACATCTCTTGCCCAGGCCTGGGCGAAGAGAGAGAGTCTGCCCCCTACTAGATCCGGTCCCGGATCGGGGGCTCTCGGTTCATGCTGTCTTTGGGGCAGCAGCAGGTTTCCTGGCCTGCTTGCTTTTGTTCCAGGACTGGTTAGGCTTCCAGCCTTGCCTGTAACGAGCAACAGCTCCTTCCTGTTTTGGTGCAGTGGAGGTTGATGCTGCTCCTGTTTTGAAATTCCGAAAGGGACGAAAATTAGACTGTCTAGCCTTAGCTTTGGCCTTGTCTTGAGGTAGGGCGTGGCCCTTACCTCCCGTAATGTCAGCGATAATTTCTTTCAAACCGGGCCCGAATAAGGACTGCCCCTTGAAAGGTATATTAAGTAATTTGGACTTAGAAGTAACATCAGCTGACCAGGATTTTAGCCACAGTGCCCTGCGTGCCTGTATGGCGAATCCTGAGTTCTTAGCCGTAAGTTTGGTTAAATGTACTACGGCCTCCGAAATGAAAGAATTAGCTAGTTTAAGGACTCTAAGCCTGTCCGTAATGTCGTCTAGCGTAGAGGAACTAAGGTTCTCTTCAAGCGACTCAATCCAAAATGCTGCCGCAGCCGTAATCGGCGCGATACATGCAAGGGGTTGTAATATAAAACCTTGTTGAACAAACATTTTCTTAAGGTAACCCTCTAATTTTTTATCCATTGGATCTGAGAAAGCACAGCTATCCTCCACCGGGATAGTGGTACGCTTAGCTAAAGTAGAAACTGCTCCCTCCACCTTGGGGACCGTTTGCCATAAGTCCCGAGTGGTGGCGTCTATTGGAAACATCTTTCTAAATATTGGAGGGGGTGAGAACGGCACACCGGGTCTATCCCACTCCTTAGTAACAATTTCAGTTAGTCTCTTAGGTATAGGAAAAACGTCAGTACTCGCCGGTACCGCAAAGTATTTATCCAACCTACACAGTTTCTCTGGTATTGCAACAGTGTTACAATCGTTGAGAGCTGCTAAGACCTCCCCTAGTAGTACACGGAGGATCTCCAATTTAAATTTAAAATTTGAAATATCTGAGTCCAATCTGTTTGGATCAGAACCGTCACCCACAGAATGAAGCTCTCCGTCCTCATGCTCTGCGAGCTGTGACGCAGTATCAGACATGGCCCTAGCATTGTCAGCGCACTCTGTTCTCACCCCAGAGTGATCACGCTTGCCTCTTAGTTCAGGTAATTTAGACAAAACTTCAGTCATAACAGTAGCCATATCTTGTAATGTTATCTGTAATGGCCGCCCAGATGTACTAGGCGCCAAAATATCACGCACCTCCCGGGCGGGAGATGCAGGTACTGTCGCGTGAGGCGAGTTAGTCGGCATAACTCTCCCCTCGCTGTTTGGTGAAATTTGTTCACATTGTACAGATTGACTTTTATTTAAAGTAGCATCAATACAGTTAGTACATAAATTTCTATTGGGCTCCACCTTGGCATTGGAACAAATGACACAGATATCTTCCTCTGAGTCAGACATGTTTAACACACTAGCAAAAAACTTACAACTTGGTTATAATCTTTTTTAGCAAAAAACGTACTGTGCCTCAAAGAGGTACTAACGATTAAATGACAGTTGAAATAATGAACTGAAAAACAGTTATTGCATCAAATTTTAAAACAACACAACTTTTAGCAAAGGTTTGTTCCCATTAGTAAAAAACAACACTAATTAAATTTGTACATAAGAAAAACAAAACAACGTTTTTTATACACAGTCACTATAAGAATTCTCACAGCTCTGCTGAGAGAATTTACCTCCCTTCAAAGAAGTTTGAAGACCCCTGAGATCTGTCAGAGATGAACCGGATCATGCAGGACATATAAAAGTAGCTGACTGGAATTTTTTGATGCGTAGCAAAGAGCGCCAAAAACGGCCCCTCCCTCTCCCACACAGCAGTGAAGAGAAACGAAACTGTCACAATTAAAGCAAAAAACTGCCAAGTGGAAAATAATGCCCAAACATTTATTCACACAGTACCTCAGCAATGTAAACGATTCTACATTCCAGCAAAAACGTTTAACATGAGAATAGTTATTAAAAGGATTAGTGACCTTAACACAGTAGTTCCGGTGAAATACCATCCCCAGAATACTGAAGTGTATACATACATGTCATTTTAACGGTATGGCAGGCTTTTCTCATCAATTCCATTCAGAAAATAAAAACTGCCACATACCTCAATGCAGATTCATCTGCCCGCTGTCCCCTGATCTGAAGCCTTTACCTCCCTCAGATGGTCGAGAACAGCAATATGATCTTAACGACTCCGGTTAAAATCATAGTAAAAAATCTCTGTCAGATTCTTCCTCAAACTCTGCCAGAGAAGTAATAACACGCTCCGGTGCTATTTTAAAATAACAAACTTTTGATTGAAGTCATAAAAACTAAGTATAATCACCATAGTCCTCTCACACATCCTATCTAGTCGTTGGGTGCAAGAGAATGACTGGGACTGACGTAGAGGGGAGGAGCTATGTGCAGCTCTGCTGGGTGAATCCTCTTGCATTTCCTGTTGGGGAGGAGTTATATCCCAGAAGTAATGATGACCCGTGGACTGATCACACATAACAGAAGAAAAGGATCAATCTGCCCCCCTGAATGTGGTTTGGCGTCATACCTTCATTCAGATTGGAGGAAGACTTCTTGTTCTGCTCAGATTTATTCCCTAATCAGCATTCAATATTGACAGAGACAGTCTGAGCAGAGGTTTCTGTAGTTTAAAAGTTCAACATTTATTAAAATATGTAGATGAAAGAGTGAGAAGCGCCAGTACAATCCAAAAAAAAAAAAAACGTATAAAAAATGTGACTTCAGAAAGAACATATAACAATGGCAATAGTGCTATAAATAGTTCAATGAGATTAAAGGGACACTGAACCCAAATGTATTCTTTCGTGATTCAGATAGAGCATGCAATTTTAAGCAACTTTCTATTTTATTCCTATTATCAAATTTTCTTCATTCTCTTGGTATCTTTATTTGAAAAGCAAGAATTTAAGTTTAGTTGCTGGACCATTTTTTTTTCTTTTCTTTTTTTCAATTTTATTGAGGTTTATTTGAGCAAGTACAATAATATAATCATGTACAGCAAATATTAGGAGTAAAATATTGCAACCTGTTACATTATGAAAATGTCTTAACAATAAAGAAATAATTTAGAACAGCATGAATGTTAAAGTATACATTGAATTTATAACCTCTTTTTAACAAGTGTAGTTTCCTCCAATAAAACAAGGGACCACTCATGAATCCTGAAAAGTTTGAGGTACTATATAGGAGAAATTCTTTCCTATGAATGAGTAATATAGTGAGATATGTAGGTAGGTTGCGTTGAATTTATTCGGCTTGTAAAAAAGAAAATGCTGGACAATCTTGCAAAACTTAGAAGGGAAAATAAGATCAATGGTATGTTGAACTGCAAGATTTACTTATAAAAAAGGTAGTTAAGGTGTGGTATAGACTAGAAAAACTGCGTATTTAACCCTCCTATTTTTATTATGTTTATTATGTATTATGTATTATTATACATAATACATAATAAATACTATGTAGTGGGGGGGGGGAGGAGGTGGTAATTTGCAAAAGAAGCCTCTGGTCATCCTCTAGGAGTGCCAGAGTATCATATATGCAAAGGGTTAAAGTTGAGACAAATAATAAAGTATGAGTGCTCTCCTATCATTTTTTAACATAAAGGCCTGAATTCAGCTTGCATTGTCATATTTAACTAGTTAAGGTAATGTGAAAAGCCAACCGCACAAACAAACTTTTAATTATGGGGTGAGGATAATGCAGTGTACTTTACACTAAATCTGGACATGTGTTAGCCAAGGTGCTGACTGGTAAATGAACGGGGTGAACAGAATAAAGGTGACATCCACCAACATCACGAGTCTTCAATTGGCACTGAGGAATAGGGTATTAAGTAGGCTATACAAGTTTAAGACAAAATATAAGTAGTTAAATGCAAGGGTAGTTAATTAAAACATTGAATATCTTCCCTCTGGATAACAATGTACTCTGTCTCCTGTATGTGGGCCCACCACCCAGGAACAGAAAGATAATACCACTAACACGTATATCTATTACCAGGGGAGAGGAGAGTATGAGAAACTAGACCCTGCTATAGCTTAGTTTTTAATACGTGCATATGACACCCTAACCTAAATGACTAAAATTGAAAAGTGGGAACACCCACAGTCTAACAAAATTAACAAGCTTAAAGGGCCATAATACCCAAATGTTTAAACACTTGAAAGTGATGCAGCATAGCTGTAAAAAGCTGATTAGAAAATATCACCTGAACATCTCTATGTAAAAAAGAAAGATATTTTACCTCAAAAGTTCCTCAGTAGCCACCTCCCATTGTAAAGGATTTCTAAGCAGCATATTAGTATGTCTGTCCCGGGACAACTGAAAGGATGAGCATCGTGCACTCTCATATTATTTCACCAATCAGGTAAAGGAAGCTTACTATGAAATCTCATGAGAGTTAAGTCAAATCTCATGAGATCACAGTAAGAGTTCATGACCTCAGCACTGCTGATGCTGATTGGCTGCTGTTCATTTCTTCATTTTTTTTACATGCAGCTGGGAGCAGCTGAGTATAACTTTTTACACAGAATTTACTCTGCTGAGCTGAGGAGATTGTGAGGTAAAATATCTTCCTTTTTTACATAGAGATACTCAGGTGATATTTTCCTGTCAGCTTTTTACAGTTATACTGCATCAGTTTCAAGTGATTTAGCATATGAGTATTATGTCCCTTTAACTATAGTAAAATAAGCCAGCTTATCTAACATAAGATGAAAAGTCATGGCAATAACTGCCAATGACATCTGCATAATTAGCCTGCTGCTAAGCAAGTAAAAAGTGGAAGTGCAGTCCGGTGGTAAGTTTAAAGGATTGCTACTTGAGGCGAATTAAGGGAATTGAGAATTATCTTACTTTAACTGTGACTGCTAGAGATGCCACAAAAACACACTGTTATTTGAAAAGGTCACAACAATTAACTAACACCCTGTAAGCTAAGCATAGCAGAACAAGCAAATTATAACATAACAATGTGTGCATAAAACATAGTTGTCATCACTATATACATAAATAAAATACAGAAACAGAATATTGAGATAACACCAGCAAGCAAAAATTCTCTTCTGTGGTTAAGACTACTAGACTGGGAAATGTAAGTACAGGTAGCCCTCAGTTTACGCCGGGGTTAGGTTCCAGAAGGAATGGTTGTAAATCGAAACCGTTGTAAATTGAAACACAGTTTATAATGTAAGTCAATGGGAAGTGAGGAAGTTAGGTTCCAGGCCCCTCTCAAAATTGTCATAAGTATCCCCTAATACATTATTTTTAAAGCTTTGAAATAAAGACTTTAAATGCTAAAAAGCATTATAAACCTAATAAAATAATCACACAACACAGACTTTAATTGCATTTTTCTGCAAACAGTTCTTTCTATGCATTCCAATCTGGACTGATTTATAGACAGGAAGATCTTGTTCCTTTGAAATCTGCTTGATAGCTCAGTTCTGGTTAAACTGATTAATTTCAGCTTGCTTGGCTTGCATATCTTTGCTGCAACACAAGCGGATAGCTCCACCTACTGGCTATTTTAATCAATGCACTACTTTTCAATGCTTTTCAATAGCAGTCACATGACTGAAAAACATAATTTATGCTTACCTGATAAATTTATTTCTCTTGTAGTGTATTCAGTCCACGGGTCATCCATTACTTATGGGATATATTCCCTTCCCAACAGGAAGTTGCAAGAGGATCACCCAAGCAGAGCTGCTATATAGCTCCTCCCCTCACATGTCATATCCAGTCATTCGACCAAAACAAGACAAGAAAGGAGAAACCATAGGGTGCAGTGATGACTGGAGTTTTAATTAAAATTTAGATCTGCCTTAAAAAGATAGGGCGGGCCGTGGACTGAATACACTACAAGAGAAATAAATTTATCAGGTAAGCATAAATTATGTTTTCTCTTGTTAAGTGTATTCAGTCCACGGGTCATCCATTACTTATGGGATACCAATACCAAAGCCAAAGTACACGGATGATGGGAGGGACAAGGCAGGAACTTAAACGGAAGGAACCACTGCCTGTAGAACCTTTCTCCCAAAAACAGCCTCCGAAGAAGCAAAAGTGTCAAATTTGTAAAATTTTGAAAAAGTGTGAAGCGAAGACCAAGTTGCAGCCTTGCAAATCTGTTCAACAGAGGCCTCATTCTTAAAGGCCCAGGTGGAAGCCACAGCTCTAGTGGAATGAGCTGTAATTCTTTCAGGGGGCTGCTGTCCAGCAGTCTCATAGGCTAAACGTAGAGAGAGGTTGCCGAAGCTTTTTGACCTCTCCTCTGACCAGAGTACACGACAAACAGGGAAGAAGTTTGACGAAAATCTTTAGTTGCCTGTAAATAGAACTTCAGGGCACGGACTACGTCCAGATTATGCAAAAGTCGTTCCTTCTTTGAAGAAGGATTAGGACATAATGATGGAACAACAATCTCCTGATTGATATTCCTGTTAGAAACTACCTTAGGTAAAAACCCAGGTTTAGTACGCAGAACTACCTTGTCTGAATGGAAAATCAGATAAGGAGAATCACAATGTAAGGCCGATAACTCAGAGACTCTTTGAGCCGAGGAAATAGCCATAAAAAACAGACCTTTCCAAGATAAAAGCTTAATATCAATGGAATGAAGGGGTTCAAACGGAACCCCTTGAAGAACTTTAAGAACCAAGTTTAAGCTCCACGGAGGAGCAACAGTCTTAAACACAGGCTTAATCCTAGCCAAAGCCTGACAAAAAGCCTGTACGTCTGGAACTTCTGCCAGACGTTTGTGTAAGAGAATAGACAGAGCAGAAATCTGTCCCTTTAACGAACTAGCAGATAAGCCCTTTTCTAAACCCTCTTGTAGAAAGGACAATATCCTAGGAATCCTAACCTTACTCCATGAGTAACCCTTGGATTCGCACCAATATAAATATTTACGCCATATCTTATGGTAAATTTTTCTGGTAACAGGCTTCCGTGCCTGTATTAAGGTATCAATAACTGACTCCGAGAAGCCACGCTTTGATAGGATCAAGCGTTCAATCTCCATGCAGTCAGCCTCAGAGAAATTAGATTTGGATGTTTGAAAGGACCTTGTATTAGAAGGTCCTGCCTCAGAGGTAGAGACCATGGTGGACAGGACGACATGTCCACTAGGTCTGCATACCAGGTGCTGCGTGGCCACGCAGGCGCTATCAGAATCACCGATGCTCTCTCCTGTTTGATCTTGGCAATCAGTCGAGGTAGCATCGGAAATGGTGGAAACACATAAGCCATGTTGAAGACCCAAGGGGCTGTCAGAGCATCTATCAGCGCCGCTCCCGGGTCCCTGGACCTGGATCCGTAACAAGGAAGCTTGGCGTTCTGGCGAGACGCCATGAGATCCAGATCTGGTTTGCCCCAACGATGAATCAGTTGAGCGAAGACCTCCGGATGAAGTTCCCACTCCCCCGGATGAAAAGTATGGCGACTTAGAAAATCCGCCTCCCAGTTCTCCACGCCTGGGATGTAGATCGCTGACAGGTGGCAAGAGTGAGACTCTGCCCAGCGAATTATCTTTGAGACTTCCAACATCGCTAGGGAACTCCTGGTTCCCCCTTGATGGTTGATGTAAGCCACAGTCGTGATGTTGTCCGACTGAAATCTGATGAACCTCAGTGTTGCTAACTGAGGCCAAGCTAGAAGAGCATTGAATATTGCTCTCAACTCCAGAATATTTATTGGGAGGAGTTTCTCCTCCTGAGTCCATAATCCCTGAGCCTTCAGGGAGTTCCAGACTGCGCCCCAACCTAGAAGGCTGGCATCTGTTGTTACAATTGTCCAATCTGGCCTGCGAAAGGTCATCCCCTTGGACAGATGGACCCGAGAAAGCCACCAGAGAATAGAATCTCTGGTCTCTTGATCCAGATTTAGTAGAGGGGACAAATCTGAGTAATCCCCATTCCACTGACTTAGCATGCATAATTGCAGAGGTCTGAGATGCAGGCGCGCAAATGGTACTATGTCCATTGCCACTACCATTAAGCCGATTACTTCTATGCACTGAGCTACTGACGGGCGTGGAATGGAATGAAGGACACGGCAAGCATTTAAAAGTTTTGATAACCTGGCCTCCGTCAGGTAAATTTTAATTTCTACAGAATCTATCAGAGTCCCTAGGAAGGAGACTCTTGTGAGTGGTGATAGAGAACTCTTTTCCACGTTCACCTTCCACCCATGCGACCTCAGAAATGCCAGAACTATCTCTGTATGAGACTTGGCAATTTGAAAACTTGACGCTTGTATCAGAATGTCGTCTAGGTACGGAGCCACCGCTATGCCTCGCGGTCTTAGCACCGCTAGAAGTGAGCCCAGAACCTTTGTAAAAATTCTCGGGGCCGTAGCTAACCCGAAGGGAAGAGCTACAAACTGGTAATGCCTGTCTAGAAAGGCAAATCTTAGGTACCGATAATGATCTTTGTGAATCGGTATATTAAGGTAGGCATCCTTTAAGTCTACTGTGGTCATGTATTGACCCTCTTGGATCATGGGTAGGATGGTTCGAATAGTTTCCATTTTGAATGATGGAACTCTTAGGAATTTGTTTAAGAATTTTAGGTCCAAGATTGGTCTGAAGGTTCCCTCTTTCTTGGGAACCACAAACAGATTTGAGTAAAACCCTTGCCCTTGTTCCGTCCGCGGAACTGGGTGGATCACCCCCATTACTAAGAGGTCTTGTACACAGCGTAGAAATGCCTCTTTCTTTATTTGGTTTGCTGATAACCTTGAAAGATGAAATCTCCCTTGTGGAGGAGAAGCTTTGAAGTCCAGAAGATATCCCTGAGATATGATCTCCAACGCCCAGGGATCCTGGACATCTCTTGCCCAAGCCTGGGCGAAGAGAGAAAGTCTGCCCCCCACTAGATCCGTTTCCGGATAGGGGGCCCTCTCTTCATGCTGTCTTAGGGGCAGAAGTAGGCTTTCTGGCCTGCTTGCCCTTGTTCCAGGGCTGGTTAGCTTTCCAGCCCTGTCTGTAACGAGCAACAGTTCCTTCCTGTTTTGGAGCGGAGGAAGTTGATGCTGCTCCTGCCTTGAAGTTACGAAAGGCACGAAAATTAGACTGTTTGGCCTTTGATTTGGCCCTGTCCTGAGGAAGAGTATGACCCTTACCTCCAGTAATGTCAGCAATAATTTCTTTCAAGCCGGGCCCGAATAAGGTCTGCCCTTTGAAAGGTATATTAAGCAATTTAGATTTAGAAGTCACGTCAGCTGACCAGGATTTAAGCCATAGCGCTCTGCGCACCTGGATGGCGAATCCGGAGTTCTTAGCCGTTAGTTTGGTTAAATGTACAACGGCATCAGAAACAAATGCATTAGCTAGCTTAAGTGCTTTAAGCTTTGTCATAATCTCATCCAATGGAGCTGTGCGAATGGCCTCTTCCAGAGACTCAAACCAGAATGCCGCAGCAGTGACAGTGCATGCAAGGGGCTGTAAGATAAAACCTTGTTGAACAAACATTTTCTTAAGGTAACCTTCTAATTTTTTATCCATTGGATCCGAAAAAGCACAACTATCCTCCACCGGGATAGTGGTACGTTTAGCTAAAGTAGAAACTGCTCCCTCCACCTTAGGGACCGTCTGCCATAAGTCTCATGTGGTGGCGTCTATTGGAAACATTTTTCTAAATATCGGAGGAGGGGAAAAGGGCACACCGGGTCTATCCCACTCCTTGCTAATAATTTCTGTAAGCCTTTTAGGTATAGGAAAAACGTCAGTACACACCGGTACCGCAAAGTATCTATCCAACCTACATATTTTCTCTGGCATTGCAACCGTGTTACAATCATTCAGAGCCGCTAATACCTCCCCTAGCAATACACGGAGGTTCTCAAGCTTAAATTTAAAATTAGAAATCTCTGAATCCGGTCTCCCTGGATCAGATCCGTCACCCACAGAATGAAGCTCTCCGTCCTCATGTTCTGCAAATTGTGACGCAGTATCGGACATGGCTCTCACATCATCAGCGCGCTCTGTCCTCAACCCAGAGCTATCGCGCTTGCCTCTTAATTCTGGCAATTTAGATAATACCTCTGTCATAACAGCAGCCATGTCTTGCAAAGTGATTTGTATGGGCCTCTCTGATGTACTTGGCGCCACAATATCATGCGCCTCCTGAGCGGAAGGCGAAGGTACTGACACGTGAGGAGAGTTAGTCGGCATAACTTCCCCCTCGTTGTCTGGTGATAATTTCTTTACAGATAAAAATTGACTTTTATTCAAAGTGACATCAATACATTTAGTACACATATTTCTGTGGGGCTCCACATTGGCCTTCAAACATAGTGAACAAACAGATTCATCTGTGTCAGACATGTTTAAACAGACTAGCAATGGGACTAGCAAGCTTGGAAAATCCTTTCAAATAAGTTTACAAGCAATATAAAAAACGCTACTGCGCCTTTAAGAAGCACAAAAAATCGTCACAGTTGAAATAACAATGAACCAAATCAGTTATAGCAACCAAATTTTCACAGTAAATGTATTAAGTTAGCAAAGCATTGCACCCACTAGCAAATGGATGATTAACCCCTTAATACCCAAAAACGGATAATCAATTTAACAATTAACGTTTTTATCACAGTCAAACACACTGTCACAGGTCTGCTGTGACTGATTACCTCCCTCAAAATGAATTTTGAAGACCCCTGAGCTCTCTAGAGACGTCCTGGAACAAGGAGGAAGAAGCAGGAAGACTGTAACTGAATTTTTTCTGCGCAAAAAAGCGCTAAAATAGGCCCCTCCCACTCATATTACAACAGTGGGAAACCTCAGTTAAACGTTTCTATGCAGAAATAAACGACAGCCATGTGGAAAATCATGCCCCAAAAGATTTATCACCAAAGTACCTCACAAAAAACGAATAACATGCCAGTAAACGTTTTAAACATGCACTTTAAAAGTTAGGAAGTGTTATTAATAAGCCTGCTACCAGTCGTTTCTACTGCAGTTAAGGCTCATACATTACTTCAGTATTAACAGTATTTTCTTAGTCAAATTCCATTCCTTAGAAAATTACTTATTGTACATACATTCATCAGCCTGATACCAGTCGCTACTGCATTTAAGGCTGTACTTACATTACATCGGTATCAGCAGTATTTTCTTAGTCAATTCCATTCCTTAGAAAAATATTCTACTGCACATACCTCATCTGCAGATGACCCCGCATGCTATTCCCTTTCTGAAGTTACCCCACTCCTCAGAATGTGCGAGAACAGCCAGTGGATCTTAGTTACTTCTGCTAAGATCATAGAAAATGCAGGCAGATTCTTCTTCTAAATACTGCCTGAGAGAAAAAAACAGCACACTCCGGTGCCATTTAAAATAACAAACTTTTGATTGAAGAAATAATTAAGTATAAAAATTCCACACTCCTCTCACACCTTCCTACTATGTCAGTTGCAAGAGAATGACTGGGTATGACATGTGAGGGGAGGAGCTATATAGCAGCTCTGCTTGGGTGATCCTCTTGCAACTTCCTGTTGGGAAGGGAATATATCCCATAAGTAATGGATGACCCGTGGACTGAATACACTTAACAAGAGAAAAAAGGTTGTTATTCTGAAACGGTGCAAATTGAACCGTTGTAAACCGAGGGTCACCTGTACTTAATTCAGTGTTGTGCATAATAGTATGTAGATTAATTTAAAGATCTAAAAGATAGGTAGCCTGCTGATAGATATTAATATTAATATTTGGGGAGGGTGATGTGCTGGAGGAAGGCTTAGCAAGCTTTAATCACACACATCTCAGGGATATAAGTATTGTCGGCCTAGAGTATACAAACTAATATATCTGCTTGAACTTGCTTTCCAAACCCACACAATTAACATAAGGACATGTGTATATTTGAAACAAAACTAAACAGCTTAAATGATCTGTGCTTGAATTCTTCATTAAAACCTTGTCCTATACCAGATCTAGAGAATAAGTGTTGGTTTCAGAACTGTCCGGACAATTGTCTCCACTTAACCCCTTAATGACCACAGCACTTTTCCATTTTCTGTCCGTTTGGGACCAAGGCTATTTTTACATTTCTGCGGTGTTTGTGTTTAGCTGTAATTTTCCCCTTACTCATTTAATGAACCCACACATATTATATACCGTTTTTCTCACCATTAAATGGACTTTCAAAATATACCATTATTTTCATCATATCTTATAATTTACTATAAATTTTTTTATAAAATATGAGGAAAAAATTGAAAAAAAACACACTTTTTCTAACTTTGACCCCCAAAATCTGTTACACATCTACAACCACCAAAAAAAACATATGCTAAATAGTTTCTAAATTTTGTCCTGAGTTTAGAAATACCCAATGTTTACATGTTTTTTGCTTTTTTTGCAAGTTATAGGGCCATAAATACAAGCAGCACTTTGCTATTTCCAAACCACTTTTTTTCAAAATTAGCAATAGTTACATTGGGACACTGATATCTTTCAGGAATCATTGAATATCCATTGACCTGTATATATTTTTTTTAGAAGACATCCCAAAGTATTGATGTAGGCCCATTTTGGTATATTTCATGCCACCATTTCACCGCCAAATGCGATCAAATAAAAAAAATTGTTCACTTTTTCACAATTTTTTTCACAAACTTTAGGTTTCTCACTGAAATTATTTACAAACAACTTATGCAATTATAGCATAAATGGTTGTAAATGCTTCTCTGGGATCCCCTTTGTTCATAAATAGCAGACATATATGGCTTTGGCTTTGCTTTTTACTAATTAGAAGGCTGCTAAATGCGACTGCTCACCACACGTGTATTATGCCCAGCAGTGAAGGGGTTAATTAGGGAGCATGTAGGGAGCTTCTAGGGTTAATTTTAGCTTCAATGAAGTGTAGTAGACAACCCCAAGTATTGATCTAGGCCCATATTGGTATATTTCATGCCACCATTTCACCGCCAAATGCAATCAAATTAAAAAAAAAACGCTAAATTTTTCACAATTTTAGGTTTCTCACTGAAATTATTTTCAAACAGCTTGTGTAATTATGGCACAAATGGTTGTAAATGCTTCTCTGGGATCCCCTTTGTTCAGAAATAGCAGACATATATGACTTTGGCGTTGCTTTTTGGTAATTAGAAGGCCGCAAAGTGCGGCTGCGCATCACACGTGTATTATGGCTAGCAGTGAAGGGGTTAATTAGGTAGTTTGTAGGGAGCTTGCAGGGTTAATTTTAGCTTTAGTGTAGAGATCAGCCTCCCACCTGACACATCAGACCTGATCCCTCCCAAACAGCTCCCTTCCCTCCCCCACACCACAATTGTCCCCGCCATCTTAAGTACTGGCAGAAAGTCTGCCAGTACTAAAATAAAAGTTTTTTTTAAATAAAAAAAAAAAAAAAAAATTAGCATATTTACATATGCTACTTTGTAGGATCCCCCTTAGCCCCCAACCTCCCTGATCCCCCCCAAAACAGCTCTCTAACCCTCCCCCTCTGCCTTATTGGGGGGCCATCTTGGGTACTGGCAGCTGTCTGCCAGTACCCAGTTTGCAAGAGAAATGTTTTTTTTATTATTTTTATGTTCTTTTTCTGTAGTGTAGCTTCCCCCCCACACAGACCAATCCCCCAACCCCTGACTAATGTCGTTTTATATAAATATTATCTACTTTTTTAAACTTTTAATATTTAATTTTTCTGTAGTGGAGCGGTTCCCACCCGCTCCCTCCCCGTGCACGCACACGCGTCCGTGCGCGCCCCCGATCACCCCGCCCACGATCCCGCCCCCCTCCACATCATCAGGGCCATCGATGGCCGCCACCCGCCTCTCGAACCGGCTCCCACCCACCAACGGATTTAGCCGGTGATTATCGGTGCAGAGAGGGCCACAGAGTGTCTCTCTCTGCACCGGATTGCTAAAAAAGGTTATTGCAGGATGCCTCAATATCGAGGCATCACTGCAATAACCGGAAAGCAACTGGAAGCGTGCAGGATCGCTTCCAGCTGCTTTCCAGACCAAGGACGTACGCCACACGTCCTCGGTCATTAACGTCCTTGGTCGTTAAGGGGTTAAAGGAGATTCGTATTGGTGCTAACACTGGTCCTAATCCCCATAAAAAAGACCCGATGGCCACACATGCTTCTCCCAAAGGGGGCACGAAGGTTGTCTCCACATTAGCGGATTCCTCTTCTGAGGCCGCAGGAAACATACTGCACTTGTTGTATAAGTCCCAATAATGGCCGCCAACCCGCATCAGTAGCCAAATTCTGGAAGACCCAGCACAGTTGTTCGAGTTCATCCAGCACTATATTGTCATCTCTAGGTAGTCTATGAAACTCGAAAGAGCTCCGGTAGAGTAGCTAGCAGTCAGGAGTCGTGCGCGGTCCCGGCACCCATATCCATACTTTAGTGCACTAAAGTTTGTCTGTCTGTAGTGTTGCTCCCAGGTTTTTATGAAGCATATCCAATTGCAAGTCGTGCAACTCGGCACCTGTTTCCAATTCCTTACTCGCATCCAGAATATTGATCTTTCTGACCACCTTTGTGTCGCAATATAATAAAGTATGCACCGGTCTTGGTATTAAAGATGGCAGCTGCCGGGGCTCCATTGCCCCTTCTGTGTTGTCACACTCCTTTTCACAAGCAGTTAGGGCAATTGAAGAGGCAGCATGAATAGTGAGAGAATAGAAAGCCTTATCCACCGCATCCAAGAGAATTTCGTTATGGTGTTCTAGCATTTCAATTATCTGACTCAAAATGAGCGCGGCCATATTTTTCATACCCTTACTTTAGGCCAATGAAAGCTGGAAAGCATGGGTTGTAAAAATTAGAGCATTGATCATTAGAGTTCCCTGAAAGCAATGAAAAGCTAATTCTCCATGTGCACCTCCAAAATAAGGTCAAAAGTGGGGAAACCAGGTATTAAAGCCTTTAAAATTATTGTATATATCAGGAGCTCTTGAAATGTGCGTCTTGCCTCGATGATAGTTGGCTCCTCCCCCCTCGGCAGACCATTTTTGGTGAACAACCTGGGTTGTTCTTGCTGATCGGTGGATAAATTTACCCACCAATAAACAAGTGCTGTCCAGGGTACTAAACCAAAAATTGGCTAGCTCCTTAGCTTAGATGTCTTCTTTTTCAAATAAAGATAGCAAGAGAACGAAGAAATTAGAAAGTTGCTTAAAATTGCATGCTCTATCTGTATCACAAAAGAAAACATTTGGGTTCAGTATACCTTTAAGAGAACATTCGAAAGTGACTAGGTTAACAAAGGCAGGGTCAGAGGGAATATGGAAGGTATCTCACTTACTAGAAAATATGAGTTAAGTCGCCACATTTGTGAGGGAGAGACCTCCAAAGATAAGATTTTATGCTGCCCAGAGGGGTGTGGATTAGTTCCTCCTCTTCAAGTATGGTAGTGCTTTCTCCTGATGTATATGTGCTTGTTCACCCGGTTTCCGCTCATGCAGGATCATGTTAATATGTGAAAAACACATTGGTAGAAGCAAAAAACAGTGTAATACAGTTTTATTAAAGTTTAAAACACAGTATTTTGAGAGATGTTTCACTCACATATTGCACCCTCAAACATATGAGGTATGCTTAAGCCTGATAATAACCTTCTACTGAAGGTTCTCTGATTGCTGATCCGTATGTTTAGAGTAATAAAAGTCTTGTTTCTATAAAAGGTACACCTAGCACTGAAAAGTGCTTGGGTGCTGGTCAATTTTTTTCCCTTACGTGTTTCAAAGGAGTTTCGTTATGTCCTTCTTCCTCAGAGAGTTCTAAGTTATTATTGCCGGAGTTCCGGTATAAAAAGAGGGAGGCGGCGGCATGCCCCCCCCCCAGTGATTGTTTAATTTGTTATCACGTGACTTGATTTGTCACAGTCTGCAAGTAAAAGTCTAATAGAAGGGGTAGAGGGAGTTGTTCCTATACTCTCCTGTGAGGTGCATTACGATATTACATACCTTATCAAGTGATCGGGTAATGCGTTATATGTTTAGCTGTCATTTTTAACACTCAATATTGCTTATCAAAAATGTAATTGTCCGTTATAAAATGATCCTGAACCTTGGATCTGCATAAGCGTGGTAGTGAGTAGCCTAACCCCTTTTGGTTGAATTTTCCATATATTAGGTTAGAAAATTGGTTATAAAAAACATCATCTGTATTTTCAAAAGTATATTATAGTTCGTAATTGTTTTTTTAAATGTTCATATGTCTAAGATATCTGGATCCACTTGAGACCCGTCCCAGTCTATAATAACAGAAGGGTTATGGATGCACCCTGAATAAAAGAAACATTGTTACCTCATATGAGTGAGGTATTTTCTAGTAAGTAAGATACCTTTCATATCCCTACAGTGGAACTCTGCCTTTGTTAACCTAGTCACTTTTAGATGTCCTCTTAATCTCATTGAACTATTTATAGCACTATAACCATTGTTATATGTTCTTTCTGAAGTCACATTTTTTATATGTTTTTATATGGGGTTTTTTCTGTGAGGTCTTTAGGAGTCAGCATCTGGGAAGAAAAGGACTTTTAATTTTTGGGCTGACAAAAAGGGATGAAACCTGTTACAGTACATAAGAAGAGTAAGAAGAGCACCGCAAGGGTAGGGTTAAAGTGTATCTACAGCCAATAGGTACTAGTACATACATAAATTAACCCTTACCTCCCATAACTGTAAAGATCACCAGGACCAACCAAAATCTTTCCCTGTAAACCATGTTGGCTGATAAAGATTTTAAACCACAAAGCCCTTCTAGACAAAACAGCCAAAGCCATGTCCTTTGCATTAATACAGAAAATTTAAATAACCGCAACGAAAAAAAAAAAAAGAAGAGGTCTGAGAAATGTTAGTCTATTCAAAATATCAACTCTGATAAGGAATCAAAGCAGAGAAAGGTAGTACCTGCTACACAGGAAATGTCTACAGCTGACCAACATAACGCCTGCCTGTTTAAAGAATTTTCTAAGATAAGCTTCTAATTTCCTGTCCAGGGGATTTCTGAAGGAAGTGCTATCCTCTAGAGGTATTGTAGTTCTTTTAGCCAAAGTGGAAATTGCACCATCAACCTTTGGAATGGTTTCCCAAAGTTCCAAATTTAAGAAAATGTCTCAAATTCTTGCTTCAAACGTTGTGAATAGTGATGTCGCGAACAAAAAATTTTCCGTTCGCGAACGGCGAACGCAAACTTCCGCAAATGTTCGCGAACGGGCGAACCGCCATAGACTTCAATAGGCAGGTGAATTTTAAAACCCACATGGACTCTTTCTGGCCAGTCTAGTTTTAATCCATAAAGGGCATAAATCACCTAATATTCCTAAATTGTTTGGAATAACGTGCTTTAACCCCTTAACGACGCATGTTGTAAAGGGCACGTCTTACACAAGCTGGTCTTTAAAGACCAGCGACGTACCCTGTACGTCGTTAAGGGTTTCAAGCGGCTGGAAGCAATCCTGATCTCTTCCAGCCGCTTTCAAGGTATTGAAGTGATGCCTCGATATTGAGGCATCACTGCAATACCTTTTTAGGCACACCCATGCAGAGAGAGCCACTGGGGGAGATAAGGGGGTGATCTGGGAGGGGGATGGGGTAGGGTATGGAGGGGGGCAGCTACACTACAGAAAAAGTTAGGTTAAAAATAAATAATATTTTATTGCAAATTGGGTACTGGCAGACAGCTGCCAGTACCCAAAATGGTGGCTATATAGTTAGTGGGGGGAGGGTTAGAGAGCTCTTTGGGGGGATCAGGGAGGTTGGGGCTAAGGGGGGATCCTACAAAGCAGAATCTGTTTTTGGTTTTTTTAATAAATTAAAAATAAATAAAAAAAAACACTTTCTGCCAGTATTTAAGATGGCGGGGATAATTGTGGGGTGGGGGAGGGAAAAGAGCTATTTGGGAGGCATCAGGGGGTGGGATGTGTCATGTGGGAGGCTGATCTCTACAATAAAGCTAAAATTAACCCTACAAACTACCTAATTAACCCCGTCACTGCTAGGCATAATACAAATTTGGTGCGCAGTGGCATTTAGCGGCCTTCTTATTACCAAAAAGCAATGCCAAAGCCATATATGTCTGCTATTTCTGAACAAAGGGGATCCCAGAGCAGCATTTACAACCATTTGTGCCATAATTGCACAAGCTGTTTGTAAATAATTTCAGTGAGAAACCCAAAGTTAGTGAAAAAGTTAACGATTTTTTTTATTTGATCGTTTTTGGCTATGAAATGGTGGCATGAAATACATCAAAATGGGCCTAGATCAATACTTTGGGTTGTCTACTACACTACCATAAAGCTAAAATTAACCCTACAAGCTTCCTACAAGCTACCTAATTAACCTCTTCACTGCTGGGTCTAATACAAATGTGGTGCGCAGCGGCATTTAGCAGCCTTCTAATTACCAAAAAGCAACGCCAAAGCCATATATGTCTGCTATTTCTGAACAAAGGGGATCCCAGAGAAGCATTTACAACCATTTGTACCATAATTGCACAAGTTGTTTGTAAATAATTTCAGTGAGAAACCTAATATTTGTGAAAAAGTTTGTGAAAAAGTGAAAAAAAAATTTATTTGATCGCATTTGGCGGTGAAATGGTGGCATGAAATATACCAAAATGGGCCTAGATCAATACTTTGGGATGTCTTCTAAAAAAAAATATCTACATGTCAAGGTATATTCAGGGATTCCTGACAGATATCAGTGTTCCAATGTAACTCGCTAATTTTGAAAAAAAAAAAATGGTTTGGAAAGAGCAAAGTGCTACTTGTATTTATTGCCCTATAACTTACAAAAAAAGCAAAGAACATGTAAACATTGGGTATTTCTAAACTCAGGACAAAATTTAGAAACTATTTAGCATGGGTGTTTTTTGGAGGTTGTAGATGTGTAACAGATTTTGGGGGTCAAAGTTAGAAAAAGTTTTTCATTTTTTCATCATATTTTATAATTTTTTTATGGTAAATTATAAGATATGATGAAAATAATGGTATCTTTAGAAAGTCCATTTAATGGCGAGAAAAACGGTATATAATATGTGTGAGTACAGTAAATGAGTAAGAGGAAAATTACAGCTAAACACAAACACCGCAGAAATGTAAAAATAGCCCTTGTCCTTAAGGGGTTAAAACATCAGGTATGATGTTGTATCGATCAGGTAGTGTAAGGGTTACGCCCGCTTCACAGTGACAGACCAAACTCCCTGTTTAACGCACTGCAAACAACCGCAAACAGTCCATTTGCACAACCGCAAACTCCCCATTTGCACAAGGTTGGATACCAAGCTAGCCACGTCCCGTTCCTTGACCTCACTGATGTCAATGAAGGTCTCTTCCTCCACCCAGCCACGTACAACACCAAGGGTCCCCGAAAGGTGACAACAATCCCCCAGGGACGCCTGCTGTGTTTGGTCTTCCACCTCCTCAAAGCCACCTTCCTCCTCTGACTCCTCTTCTTCAGACTCCTCTCTCTGCGTTACCTCTCTCTGCGTTATTATAAGGTGTGTTAAGTAGTACTATTCCTATCAGTTTAATCCCAGTTACGTCCTCTATCAGGGGACGTGTATATGGCATCTATTTTAGGAACCGGGAGTTGGAAAAAGATGCTTGGTCGGTCCTCCTACTTAAAATTTGGGGCACTGCACGTGCAATCTTATGTGCCACCAGATAGGAGTGGTGTGTTAAGTAATTCTATTCTTATCAGTTTAATCCCTGTTACGTCCCCTATCAGGGGACGTGAATATATGGCATTGATTTTAGGAACCGGGAGATGGAAAAAGATGCTTGGTCGGTCCTCCTACTTCAAATTTAGGGCACTGCGAGTGCAATCTAATGTGCCACCAGATAGGAGTGGTGTGTTAAGTAGTACTATTATTATCAGTTTAATCCCTGTTACGTCCCCTATCAGGAGACGTGTATATGGCATCGATTTTAGGAACCGGGAGATGGAAAAAGATGCTTGGTCAGTCCTCCTACGTCAAATTTGGGGCACTGCGCGTGCAATCTAATGTGCCACCACATAGGAGTGGTGTGTTGAGTAGTACTATTCCTATCAGTTTAATCCCTGTTATGTGCCTTTTTTTTTGGTTTGGTTTTTGAAGCCACAGTGCAGCACCAGAGGCCAGAAAAATTAGGCATGTACACATGCCTGAAAAATTAGGTATTGTTGCAGCCGCTGCTGTAGCAGCGGCCAGAAAATTTGATGTTTGTTTCCCAGGCAGAAAGTGCCCTAAAACATTGCGGCTTGAACCCTAGTTGGTGGCGGATAAGTCACGCAAGTCAACAGGCATTCAGAGATAAAATACAGCAGCGTGTGGACCATTTTTAGCCCAAGGCAGCTCATCTCATCAGGCCTTTTTTAGTCAAATGTATCGCCCACTGTCAGTCCCTTCGGGATCCATCCCTCATTCATCTTAATAAAGGTGAGGTAATCTAGACTTTTTTGACCTAGACGACTTCTCTTCTCAGTGACAATACCTCCTGCTGCACTGAAAGTCCTTTCTGACAGGACACTTAAAGCGGGGCAGGCCAGAAGTTTATTGGGATAGCTCAGGCCACAGGTCAAGCCTGCACACCCAGTAGTCAAGGGGTTCATCGCTCTTCAGAGTGTCGATATCTGCAGTTAAGGCAAGGTAGTCTGCTACCTGTCGGTTGAGTCGTTCTCTGAGGGTGGACCCCGAAGGGCTGTGGCGATGCGTAGGACTTAAACTCCATCAACAACACGTCTGTAAAGCATCCTGTCCTTGCCGGCGTGGTCGTGGGAGGAGGAGTATTACTTTCACCTCTTCCCCTGTTAGATTCCCGTTGTGCTGTGACATCACCCTTATACGCTGTGTAAAGCATACTTTTTAATTTATTTTGGAACTGCTGCATCCTTTCCGACTTGCGGTAATTCAGTAAAATTTCAGGCACTTTCTACTTATACCGGGGGTCTAGTAGCGTGGACACCCAGTACAGGTCATTCTACTTCAGCCTTTTTATACGAGGGTCCCTCAACAGGCACGACAGCATGAAAGACTCCATTTGCACAAGGTTGGATGCCGAGCTACTCATGTCCCGTTCCTTGTCCTCAGTGATCTCATTGAAGGTATGTTCTTCCCCCCAGCCACGTACAACACCACGGGTACCAGATAGGTGACAACAAGCACCCTGGGATGCCTGTTGTGGTTGGTCTTCCTCCTCCTCCTCAAAGCCACATTCCTCCTCTGACTCCTCTTCCTCACAATCCTCTTCCAGCATTGCCGCAGGTACAGCAAGCAATGCTGATAAGGCTGTTTCTGGTGGTGATGGTGGCCACAACTCTTCCTCTTCATGCTCATATACGGCCTGATCCAGCACTCTTCGCAGGGCACGCTCCAGGAAGAAAACAAATGGTATGATGTCATTGATGGTGCCTTCGGTGCGACTGACTAGGTTTGTCACCTCCTCAAAAGGACGCATGAGCCTACAGGCAATGCGTATGAGGGTCCAGTAACGTGGCAAAAAAAATCCCAGCTCCGCAGAGGCTGTCCTAGCACCCGAGTCATACAAATAGTCGTTAAAGGCTCTTGTTGGAGAAGGTGGTCGAACATTAGGAGTTTTGAATTACAATGTGTCGGGCTGACGCAAATCAAGCGCCTCACTGTTGTTTCGCTGCTGGATATCGGAAAAGTGCGCCATGCCCGTGTAGGAACGCCTGAAATGGCCACACACCTTCCTGGCCTGCTTCAGGACGTCCTGTAAGCCTGGGTACTTATGCACAAAGCGTTGTACGATCAGATTACACACATGTGCCATGCACGGCACATGTGTCAACTTGCCCAAATTCAATGCCGCCAACAAATTTCTTCCGTTGTCACAAACAAGGAGGATGGCTGCTTTGAGTTTGTGTGCTGCTTGTACTCATGTGTTGATCTCATAGGCGTTTGTGATGTGCGATCATGTGCCTTCGCAAAGCAGTTGTACCTAGGTGGGTGTTGGACTTCCCACGACTCAGTTTCTTTTGGCACAGGTTGCAAATGGCATCGCTGTTGTCAGAGGCAGACACACACAAAAAATGCCACATTGCTGAGCTCTGGCAACAGCATGCGTTGATTGGCGTGCTGTCTGGCTGACCCCGGGTGCCGATGCATGCTGTCTGACTGGGCCACTAGCTCCTTGCGACGACCTCCCCCTGCTTCCAACTCGTCTCCTCCTCCTCTCTGTCTCCCCATCTGAACTTTCCCCCTGTTCTTCTTCTCTTCTAGCGGGCACCCACGTGACATCCACGGGCACATCGTCATCATCAACCGCTTCACTTGTATCTGACAACTCAGAAAAGGAAGCAGCAGCGGGTACAACATCATCATCATCACACCGTACGTCCATGGGTGTAATGCTGCCTGACTGAGACATATCCCTGTTATCTACATCCTCTGGCAATAATGGTTGCGCATCACTCATTTCTTCCAACTGATGTGTAAATAACTCCTCTGACAGATCAAGTGAAGCGGCTGTGGTGCTAGTGTTGGTGGTGGCGGCAGGCGGGCGAGTGGTAGCTTGAGAGGTGCCCGAAGCTAAGCTGGAGGAGGATGGTGCGTCAAGGTTCCGAGCGGAAGCTGTAGAAGATTGGGTGTCCTGTGTTAGCCAGTCAACTATGTCCACAGAACTTTTCCAGTTCAGGGTACGTGGCCTCTGAACACTGGGCATTATTCTAGGGCCAAGGGGAATCACAGGACCACGACGGCCCCTGCGGGCTGGCCTTCCTCTGCCTGTCATTTTTTTTTTCGATTAGTGGTACTATGCGTGCAAGCTACTGTGACAACAGATATGAGTGGCACTGTGCACTGGCAGAAGTTGGCAGAGTAGACGCTGTAGGCCTGACACACACGCTTGCAGACAACTAACTGCTATTCAATCTATTACAGTCAAAATTGTATTTTTTTTTAAATGTACACTACTGTTACACCAGACAGGAGTTGCACTGGTGTGACACTGTGCCCTGGCAGGCCCTGAAACGCACACGCGTGAAGGAGGAAACTGACTGCTATTATTTCCCAGTCAAATTTCTAGGTTTTTTTAACCCCTTAAGGACCAAGGTCATTTGTCAATTTCTTTCCCTTAAGGACCAGGGCTATTTTTACATTTCTGTGGTGTTTGTGTTTAGCTGTAATTTTCCTCTTACTCATATACTGTACCCACACATATTATATACCGTTTTTCTCGCCACTAAATGGACTTTCTAAAGATACCATTATTTTCATCATATCTTATAATTTATTATTAAAAAATATAAAATATGAGGAAAAAATTGAAAAAAACACACTTTTTCTAACTTTGACCCCCAAAATCTGTTACACATCTACAACCACCAAAGAACAACCATTCTAAATAGTTTCTAAATTTTGCCCTGAGTTTAGAAATACCCAATGTTAACATGTTCTTTGCTTTTTTTGCAAGTTATAGGGAAATAAATACAAGAAGCACTTTGCTATTTCAAAACCACATTTTTTCAAAATGAGCGCTAGTTACATTGGAACCCTGATATCTGTCAGGAATACCTGAATATCCCTTGACATGTATATATTTTTCTTTAGAAGACATCCCAAAGTATTGATCTAGGCCCATTTTGGTATATTTCATGCCACCATTTCACCGCCAAATGCGATCAAATAAAAAAAAATTGTTCACTTTTTCACAAACTTTAGGTTTCTCACAGAAATTATTTACAAACAACTTATGCAATTATGGCATAAATGGTTGTAAATGCTTCTCTGGGATCCCCTTTGTTCAGAAATAGCAGACTTATATGGCTTTGGCGTTGCTTTTTGGTAATTAGAAGGCTGCTAAATGCCACTGCGCACCACACGTGTTTTATGCCAAGCAGTGAAGGGGTTAATTAGGGAGCATGTAGGGAGCTTGTAGAGTTAATTTTAGCTTAAGTGTAGTGTAGTAGACAACCCAAAGTATTGATCTAGGCCCATTTTAGTATATTTAATGCCACCATTTCACCACCAAATGCGATCAAATTTAAAAAAAAAATTAATTTTTTCGCAATTTTAAGTTTCTCACTGAAATTATTTACAAACAGCTTGTGCAATTATGGCACAAATGGTTGTAAATGCTTCTCTGGGATCCCCTTTGTTCAGAAATAGCAGACATATATGACTTTGGCATTGCTTTCTGGTAATTAGAAGGCCGCTAAATGCTGCTGCACATCACATGTGTATTATGGCTAGCAGTGAAGGGGTTAATTAGGTAGTTTCTAGGGAGCTTGCAGGGTTAATTTTAGCTTTAGTGTAGAGATCAGCCTCCCACCTAACACATCAGACCCCCTGATCCCTCCCAAACTGCTGCCTTCCCTCCCCCACCCCACAATTGTCCCCACCATCTTAAGTACTGGCAGAAAGTCTGCCAGTACTAAAATAAAAGGTTTTTAAATTATTATTTTTTTTAGCATATTTACATATGCTGTGGTGTAGCATCCCCCTTAGCCCCAACCTCCCTGATCCCCCCAAAACAGCTCTCTAACCCTCCCCATCTGACTTATTGGCAGCCATCTTGGGTACTACCCAGTTTGCAAAAAAAGTCGTTTTTTCTGGGGGTTTTTGTGTTTTTTTCTGTAGTGTAGCTTCCCCCCACAGACCAACCCCCACCACCTGCCTGATCTTTTTTTTTTTCATTTTTATTCCTTTTTTTAAAACATTTTACACCATCTTTTTCTGTAGTGTAGCTGTTCCCACCCGCTCCCTCCCTGTGCACGCGCCGCCCCCGCCCTCCCGTGCATGTGCGCGTGTCCGTGTGCACCCCCGGACATCCCCACCCACGATCCCGCCCCCCCTCCACTGACTGCTATTATTTAACAGTCAAAAAAGTGTTGTTTTTTTAAATGTACACTACTGTTACACCAGATATGAGTGGTGGCACTGGGCAAGTGGGCACAGAATACACTGTCAGCCTGACACACGCTGGCAGGCAGGCAACTGCAATTAGATTACATAGGGGAAAAAAAAGCAAACTGATGTTCTAGCCCTAAAAAGGGCTTTTTGTGGTGCTGTCCTTACAGCAGAGATCAGATGAGTCCTTCAGGACTGTAGTGGACACTGAATACATTAGCCTAGCTATCGATTTCGCTATTAAAGGGACAGTTCACCCAAAAACTTTCTCCCCTTTAAATTATTCCCAATGATCCTTTTTACCTGCTAGAGTGTATTAAATTGGTTGCAAGTAGCTCCTTTACTCATATTTCAGCATTTGAAATAGCTGATTTAGCTTGTGGTTTCCCAACCTATACTGAAAGTTTTGATACTGGCGTATATGCTATTGACAAGTGGGGGCATGATAGTTAAGTAATAAAATGATAATTTTCCATTGTTCTCTCTATGTATTGAGCTTTGGTGTTCCAGACAAATATAAGATAAGGAAGCAAGTCTGTGTACATGAAAGTGATAACATAATGAGATCTGATATTACCTGAAGCTCAACCCATTGTAATAGGCTGTGGTTTCAAAGCAAAAAAAACAGCTACTTCAGATACACAAATAAACCCGAAAATGCAATTTCTCAAATATTTTATACTCTGCAGTTGGTATAACAAGTAATTTAAAATACATTTATGGAAAAACAATTTTACAGTGTACTGTCCCTTTAAATCAGCAGCAGCTACACTGTCCCTCCTCTCACTAAGAATGCAGCTTCTGAATGAATCTAAAATGGATGCTGTCCAGGAGGTGGGAGGGTCTGGGAGGGAGGGTCTGCTGCTGATTGGCTGGAATGTGTCTGCTGACTGTGACAGGGTCAAAGTTTACTCAATGATGACGAATAGGGGGCGGACCAAACATCGCATATGTTCACCCGCCGCGGCGAACACGAACAAGATATGTTCGCCGGGAACTATTTGGGACATCACTAGTTGTGGAAGGTATAAACAGAATGCCAGACTTAATCCATTCATTAGATATAATCTTAGAGATGGTGTCAGGGACACAAACAACATCTGGGAACTTAGTAGCGGGTTTGAAAATGTTGTCATTAGTTTCAGGAGGTAGTCCATTGCTGTTCCTTAGCCTAAATAAGTTTACTCTTCAACAAAGACGTCCAAAAAAAGTTTCTAAATCTGCTGCTTATTGGCATCATCGTAGGATGTCAAACTTTATTCTCATTATTGTTTAATTCAGTCATTACTTATACACATTTGGATACTATTATTTTGAGACTTAGACAACCTCCTCAATCTGGACCGTTGCTACCTGTAGAGACACAATGGTGAATGAGCCTACAACTCCTTCAACCCCGGTCTCGCGTAAACGGTGTATGACAAACACTTGAGTGGTGTCATTCTACAATAAGCTATCTTCTAGCAGCCCTTAAGTATCTAAGATAGAAATATAGCTATAGCCACAGAGTTAGAAATCCTGATTAAAACCTACAAACCATTCTGAGTTTGGAATGGATGAGATAGATAAGTGGAAGGAGACTGTGATGTGGTAGCTACACTATCACTTTTCAAATTTGAAGGAACGACTACTGCTTGCTTTTTCCCACTACCGATGAGCATCTACCAGGAACTTTTTAGAGACAAAGCCGACCAACTGGATTGCGTTCATGGGGCTCATCATTGTTGGATGAGAATGATATCAGGGTAAAATGCATTAGTGCATGAATGCAATAAATCCTATGTATTCCATAGCAGAGACCCTACTGTTGCTCTCTCATGATTTTGCTTGTCATACAGAGGCAGATGAGAAATGTTGAAGAGGGGCTCAGACCAAAAGATCTCATTACAGTTATACCCCAAAAAGGTTAGCTCTGACCGTATTAGCACAGAGATTACCTACAAATCTGGATGTTTCTGGAGACCCTGAAAGTACCAACCAGTAAAACCAAGCTGCTGGAGAGTCTTCAAAAATAGGGAGACCGCCAGACTAGGCACTAGAAGAATAGTGGAAGACCAATAGTTTCAGTTATAGAAACCATAACCTTGAATATGTCCAAATACATAGATATATTTTTTACAAAAATATATGTTGTCCAATTGGATTTATATTTAAAGGATTCCATGGATGTTTTAAAAATTATGAAGGATTTAATATGGGAAGAAAATATTTGGTTGATAAGTTGCAATGTAGCATCTCTATACACATGTATAGACCATAAAGATGTCCTAGAGGCTGTACGGACCTTCCTTTCGAAAGACAATAACATTAGAAAAGTGCATAGGGAATTGATAAATTTAATTTAACACATAATTATTTTATATTTGAAAATTGCTATTATGAACAACTTTGTGGCACAGCTATGAGGACTAGCTTCACCCCCAGCTATGCTAATCTGTTCATGGGGTTTTGGTAACAAGATTTCTGGACACGGGGAGATGTGGGGGGGAGTCTAGTCCTTTATAAAATATACATTGACAATGTGCTTATTGTATGGAAAGGCAATGAAGCTTCTTTTTTTGGAGACCTTTGCATTAATGAATTCAAATAATTTAAATATAAGATTCACTAAAGATATGAGCCAGGAGCGTTTGACCTTTTTAGACCTAGATATCTTTATAGAACACAGTAAGGTACATACTAAGAATTTTTTAAACCAGTCGACTGTAATAACTTTATTACATTCCACACCAGTTGCCATCATAACAGATGGAAAGAGAATATCCCAAAAGGCCAGATGTTGAGATTAAAAAAGAACCGTAGCAAAGAGCAAGATTTTTTGGTTCAATCAGAAGTTTGGAAAGGGAAATTCTTAGATAGGGGATATTAAAATAATAACATAGAAGAGATAGGACAACAAACTACATTGATAGAAAGAAAGACCCTCCTTCAAAATAAAAGTAGAGAAAAAGAAACTAATAATAATCTCAGAATTCCATTTGTAACTAAATACAATGCTAACCACAAAGTGATTGAGAAAATATTTTGTTAACATTGGCATTTTTTGAAACAGGATAATCTAATTGGGGACCAACTGCAATTCCTATTTAAAACTAAATACTTACCTGTAAAATAAAGCCTAAGCTAGCTACACTATAACTAATAGTTACATTGTAGCTAGCTTAGGGTTTATTTTTATTTTACAGGCAAGTTTGTATTTCTGTTAACTATTTAGTAACTATTCTACCTAGTTAAAATAAATACAAACTTTCCTGTAAAATAAAAATAAACCCTAAGCTAGCTACAATGTAACTATTAGTTATATTGTAGTTAGCCTAGGGTTTATTTTACAGGTAAGTATTTAGTTTTAAATAGGAATTATTTAGGCAATGATAGCAATTTTTATTTAGATTTATTTTAATTATATTTAAGTTAGGGGGTGATAGGGTTAGACCTAGGTTTAGGGGTTAATAAATTTAGTATAGTGGCGGCAACGTTGGGGGCGGCAGATTAGGGGTTAATAAATTTAGTAAAGTGGTGGCAACATTGGGGGCGGCAGATTAGGGGTTAATAATATTTAATTAGTCTTTGAAAGACAGGAGTGCGGCGGATTAGGGGTTAATATGTTTATTATAGTGGCGGCGATGTCCGGAGCGGCAGATTAGGGGTAAATAAGTGTAGGTAGGTTGCGGCGACATTGGGGGCAGGAGATTAGGGGTTAATAAGTATAATGTAGGTGGCGGCGATGTTGGGGGCAGCAGATTAAGGGTTAATAAGTATAATGTAGGTGTCGGCGATGTTGGGGGCAGCAGATTAGGGGTTAATAAATGTAAGATTAGGGGTGTAGACTTTGGGTTCATGTTAGGGTGTTAGGTGTAAACATAAATTTAGTTTCCCCATAGGAATCAATGGGGCTGCGTTACGGAGCTTTACGCTGCTTTTTTGCAGGTGTTAGACTTTTTTTAAGCCGGCTCTCCCCATTGATGTCTATGAGGAAATTGTGCACAAGCACGTAACCAGCTCACCGCTGCCTTAAGCAGCGCTGGTATTGGAGTGCGGTATGGAGCTCAAATTTGCTCTTTGCTCACATCTTGCATAATAACGCCGGGTTTATGAAAACCTGTAATACCAGCACTGTAGGTAAGTGAGCGGTGACAATAACGTGCAAGTTAGCACCGCACCCCTCATAACGCAAAACTCGTAATCTATCCGTCTGTGTTTTATGGTTTATTTGTTTGAATCTTTTTATTTTCAGCGCTATACATATATATTTTAATTTGATTATTTAAGATTATCTATAATAAATATTTTTCCTTTAATGGTTTTATCCCTATATTAACGCTTATTAGGATATCACATATTGTGTATATTATTTTAATATTCCTAATTAGGATTCATTTGAGGATTTGCCTTTCTGGCGCCCACAATTGCTGTTTGTTTTTAACTGGAAGCATTTGTGCAGATCTACTAACTAGATTGTTACTCATGTGATTAAAAAACTAAGTTCCATGACATGTCAGATGTTGGTTTTCGCTTTTCACTTTGAAATTATATAATTTCCAAGACCTGACAACCTGAAGACCGGAGTTGGTTAACTATTGTATCCTGCTGATGATTTTACTTGAGTGAAGTAGTCATTAATACAGACCTTTCATTCCTAAAATGTCTCTTTACTAATGCTATCATTTATTATTATTTTTTGGGGATTATATTTATATGAAGCTGAGTAGCTGATCTTGGATAGATTATATACATCAGAAATTTGTATTCTATGATTGTATGTTATCTCTTGTTCACTATTTTTGCAAAATGTTCTGATTATACAACTAACCCCCAGGTATCCATGCATAGCGTATAGCACCAGTAGTTAATTTTTGTATTAAAATTTCAATAGATTTGCCTAATTGAGGGTTCTGTCAACGTAACTATATGGAGAATAAATTTTGGGGTACACACTCTATCCCCACAGATCTAGAATATCTTCACCTGCTTTACTATATTTACTTGTGGGTACTTCTGTGGCTCACATTCTATGCAAAAATAATTCTAAGTGCTCTAAAGCTCTTTAACCCTTTGCGTGCTAAGCACTTTCCTACTTGGGTGCTAAGCTGTTTTAAGGTTTTATTTAATTTTTTATTTAAAAAACAACAACAAAAAAACTTTTTTTTTTCCAGATCCCCAAGAAAGGTTAGGCGATTACCTTTCCAACGGTGGGTCTTGGGGGGTCTGTAGCTGCTTAGATGCCTGAGATACAGGCTTCTAAGCAGCATGCCCCCTGATTCTAAATTTAACATTGTTAATTTTAAATAAAGTTATGCGGCGATGTCATCACGTCATTGCGCGTGATGTCACTGCGCATAACATGAAGCCCCGGCGATGCCTGTCACTATGCAGGCCTGATCGCCAGGGTAGGAGCGGGTGGGAGCCCCCAGATCTCCCTCAAGGTGGGAGAGTGCTAGCGACGGATCTGAGCCGTCGTTGGCACCAGAGTGGGAAACTCTGCGACGGCTCAGAGCCGTCGTTTGCACTCAAAGGGTTAATAACTATTGGCTTCTCCCATACTACTAATTATTGGAGTATCTATAGAAGGATGATACTTTATATATTAATCTATCCAAAATAGTATTCTCTATAATAAACTAAAATGGGCAATTTATTATGCTCTATGTAATAAGTTTTGTATAGCTTATAGCTATTGGAACATTTACACTCTAATTATACTTCGGGAGTTATATGTAATATTAGTTATTATATAATCTTTTAACTTGCAGGTACTATCTCTTGTATGTCTTACTGATCACATGGGTTCAAACGTTACCCCAAAGCCACTTCAGTTTATTATGTTGTTTTTCAGACCCAAGAGTGGCCTTTCATTTTACATAGGAGGCTGATTAATTCTTCCTTTTTTAACAGTATTCTATTCTTATCTGTGTTTTTTATAAGTTGCTCGAGCATGTAATTGCTTTCTAAATTTTCTTTGTTATATGAACCCCCCTTCAATATAACTATAAAAAATCAAGTACAGCTCATTACCGGCATGGCTGTTATTAGCATAAAGACTCTGTGTATTATATGATATTCCTGAACAATGTGATTGAGCATGTCATATAGGTTAATCAGATATTTGTATTTCTTACGCATGTTTGTTCTAAACCTAAAAATAAAAACTAAAATAAAAAAATGACATGCTCTGGGGCATATTTATCAAGCTCCGAATGGAGCTTGTTGCTCCGTGTTTCTGTGCTCTGAGCAGGCGGACAGACATCGCCGGAAATCAACCCGATCGAGTACAATCGGGTTGATTGACACCCCCCTGCTGGAGGCCTATTGGCCGTGAGTTTGCAGGGGGCGGCGTTGCACCAGCAGCTCTTGTGAGTTGCTGGTGCAATGCTGAATATGGCGAGCATATTGCTCGCCGTATTCAGCGAGGTCTGTCGGACCTGATCCGCACTGTCGGATCAGGTCCGACAGACCTCGATAAATAGAGGCCTCTATCTCAATCATAAAAGTTTCAAGTTTGATTTTACTGTACTTTAATAAATTAAATATTCTAAACAAGAAACTATTCGATGTGTGTGTCAAGGTAAATGTTGAGCTAGAAAAAATATTGGAAAAGGGTGCAAATATGATGATATTTTCACAAGATGGGATCCAAACTTTTGTCAAACCAATGCAAAACCAGGTGAATGGAAAGCATTCCTTATGGGTTCTGACCTATAAAAGAACATGATTGATCAAGTAGGAAGAAAAGAAAATGCAGAGCGGTTAAAAGTGTGGGGCAGTGTCAAATGCTATATGCTAAATATAGATCTACTATATATATTTCCTTTAATACAGTTTCCATGCATTAATACTAATGAACGTAAACTTACAGGACTGTAGTTACCAGATCCCTTTCTACTGCCCCTTCTAAGGGCAGATACTACAATAGCTATTCTCCAATCATAAAGGATCAACTCCTGTCAATAGTGATGGAATGGGGGGTAATACATAATAAAAGGGACATTAAACAGATTAAGATAGTAACATAAAATGATAAATCATATATATATATATATATATATATATATATATAAAAAAACTGTGATATATGTTCATTATTTATTTTGTCCCCTTCTCCTGTAATTGCATTCTGAAATTGTTAGAATTTCAGCTCCTGTTAGAAATGGAAATGCAGAACACTGTTACAGTATATTCCGCACAGCCATTGGCTGCACACTCTAGTGACCCATTTATAACTGTCCCTAATAGGCCACAGCAGAGAAGGTAACCTAAGTTACAACATGGCAGCTCCCATTGTTTTATAGACACTAAAACTTTACACTTATTTTGTCAATATTTAAAAAGCTAATGAAACGTTAAAAATACATATAAATTATTAATCTTTTATTTGAATGCATCATTTTATCTAGTATTTATTTAGTGTTTAATGTCCCTTTAAAGTATATTGCAAAACTGTGCATCTCAACATGTTTACTGCTCCTTTAATGTACTTGTTCTATCTTTACAAACTCAGCTCAGAAAGCTCACATAAATAGTTTAATTATATTTTATTCTTTAAAAATATGGCCCATCACAACTAAACCTTGCTTTTCAATAGTAAACTATACACACCTGCTCTCATTCGTTGTATATCCAGGTGGACATGCTGACTGACATCGGTTTTTATAGATGACAAACTTTGAAGACTCTCTTGGGTTCTCAGTGACCTTGCGCAGACTAGCACAATATTCTGCTGTAACACATCTCCAACCTTCATATTCAAAGGTGTTTGCAGGGCACGAGGGCAGGCAGTGGTCATTGAAATAGAAGTTTCGACAGGAGACACAGGATTGTGAGTCTCCGGACCTGTTGCAGCCTCCCAAGCACTCATGATGACAACAATCACCATTGCTAGAGCATGTGATGCCTTTATCACAGTCGCACACTGTTGAACAAAAGAACAATATTAACCAATAAGAAATAATAAGCAATGTTTCATTAGATAAAACCACTATCAATGGTGAAAACAAAGTATGATTGATTTACTCGAGTATAACTAGGTAAAACAATTAAAAATTAAATACAGATATAAAGCTTACTTCAGATCATATAACTTTGTACTATGTAAAATATTTAAATATTCAAAACATTAAACTTTAAGTTTTGCAATAAAATTAAAATGGAGTACACTGGTCTATATTCATAAATCAATTTACCTAACCACCATACTAATGGAATATATGTAACAGCCCTTTAAATAACATGTTTAATGTATACCTTGACATTGGTATCTTCCCACTCTTTTGACTCTACTATACCCTTCCAAATACTGCTGAGTTCTCTTCTCCAATTTGCCTTTACGTTGTTAGAGAGCAATAGTCTACAATGGTTTGCTTTCTTTCCTCTATATCCCACGGAAACCACAATTACTTTATGTAGCTCACAGATAAATCGTTTTAAACAAATTTCTTTGCTGCTCTTTTTAGATGCTTCTCAGTTATGTTTGATACTTTTTATTATTCTTCACTTCAGAAACACTGTACTGTATTGGACTTTACAACTCTACCCTCTTCAGGTTCATTTCCCACCAAATTGTTGCTTCAATTCAGTCTCCCTGATACCACTACTCCTCCACTACCTTTGTCTGCAGGTACAAGACTCAGTTCTTTTGGTCACCTTCTTTCTATTCTTTTTATATATATATCGTTTTGATCCACTGGTAAAACCACTATACCGATGACACACAATTTTCTAAGTTATCTCCAGATATTACACACAAGCTTCTATTTCTTCTCACCAACTGCCTTTGTCATCTCCTCCATGATAACAAATTTCTATTTAAAATGTAACATACAAAAACTGAGCTAATTAATATCCCTCACAGTCATGTGAAATTATATCTACTGGTCTGTTGCCTTGGTGTCACCTTGGCTTCAGACAGTAAAAAAAACTAATATCCAGCAACTCACTCAGTTCTGTCAGCTTTATCTATGAAATATAGCTAGTATAAGCACTAATTTAGATCCTTTAACCTCTCACACATATTTACAAAAGCCAGTTACCTTGTGGTTTTACTTACACTAGACAAATTAGCAGAATAATAAAGAACAGATATAGATTTAATTAATTTCACACACACACACATTTTACATACATACATGTATTTATTTCCCCTATATAAAATAAAATATACGGTTTAACCTATATAGAATAAAACGGGATTCCATATTGAGTTTAATTACGTTTTTTTGATTAATGTCCATCACTGTTCTGTTCAAACTGGCAATGTAACCAGTAATTTGCCCCTTATTGTGATTGTGGTTGGAGTTTGGTTTTAAATATGATGGCATGCATGTTATCCAGACCTAATGCAGGGGGTTACAGCGACTGAAAAAAAATATCATTTCTTTTATTTTTATATGGTACTGGACTTAATAAATGTTTAGATGAGTTGCTGTTTCTATGCAGTATTGCTGAATTTGTTATTTGTTAGTTTTTATATATATTTGCAGTCTTGAGGCAGCACACCTGAAGCTTTTTGGGAAAAGGTAGAAATATGAATAATGGAGGGAAAATTCTCCTTTTAAAACTTGTTTGACAAGCCTGCTGGCAAGACTGGAGTCAATTCCTAGATGACATATACATGAAAAACAACCAGAGTATTATAGCATACAATAAAGTTATTAATACATGTAACTTTATATATATTACAAAAAAAGTCAGAAAAAGTAAAATAAATATAGGAACAAAAATCTATGCTTACCTGATAAATTAATTTCTTTTGTGATGGTGAGAGACTACAAGGCATCAAATGTGGGATTAAAGTCCAGTCCTATAGGAGGAGGCAAAACACCCCACAGATCATAGCTTTACTCTCTCCCACTTTCCCATGATTTCTTAGACATACATAAAAAGGGGATAATAAAAACAACAGCATGCAACAGCTTACTGCCCTCAACTGTTATGGAAAGACAATGACAGCTTGGCTTTAAACCAAGCTGCCAAGGTGATTGTGGGGACCTGAGAAATGGATAGACAAGGAAGAAGAATTTCTGAATTTTTTAGTGGCTTGAAGAGAAGGCCCCTACTACAACCAAATTATGTAGTAATCTAATTAGTGTGTGTGTGTTTGGGGGGCAGAGATGGAAGAGAGATGGGACAATTTCCTAATTCATGTTTTCAGAAGCTTAGAAAGGAAATGAGTAGTTTGTTCTTAAAACTGCTTTATCCTGAAAAAAAAAAGCAACAGGTAAGGAGAATCACAATATGAATCAGAATGCTTAGATTCTCTTCTGGCCAAGGAAATAGCCAGGAAAAAGAGAACCTTTACAAAACAGCAGCATGTCCAGAGTATGCTTAAATTCAAACGACTGAACCTGAAGGACACTCAAAACCAAGTAAAGGTTCAACAGAGGCAAAGCAGGCCTGATAATCGCTTTTATCCTGAGCAAAGCTTGAACAAGGGCTTAAATGTTAGGATGTCTCTTAAACTTCTTGGGAAAAAAAGTCTAAGAACGGCAGAAATTCTGGCTGATAAACCCTACCATCCTGCAAAAAAAAAAAAGAAATTCTAAGAGAGTTACAATGTTAGTTCTTAGACTCAAATCAGGAAAGTTAAACTGGCTTTCTGGCCAGAATCTAACACTTAATCTGAAAAATGCAATCACCATGCAGTTAAAGGGACAGTCAAGTATAAATTAAACTTTCATTATTCAGATAGGACTTTTAATTTTAATTGACTTTCCAATTTACTTTTATCATCAAATTTGCTTTTTTTCTCTTGGTATTCTTAGTTTAAACTAAACATAGGTAGGCTCATATGCTAATTTCTAAGCCTTTTATCACATTCTTTTTAAATCTCTTTTCAACACAAAGAGACAGAAAGTACACGTGGGCCATATAGATAACACTGTGTTCAGGCACAGAAAGTTATTTAAGATCTAGCACAAAACAATGCTAAATTTAAGACAATAGATAATAAACGGTCACAGTCATGTGATCAGGGGGCTGGAAGAAGGTTCCTAGATACAAGGTAATCACAAAGGTAAAAAGTACATTAATATAACTGTGTTGGTTATGCAAAACTGGGGAATGAGTAATAAAGGGATTATCTATCTTTTAAAACCATAACAATTCTATGGTTGACTGTCCCTTTAAATTGAGAAATTTGAGGTTTTGATCTTGAGAGAGAAGGTCCTTCTTGAGAAGAAGGGGCAAAAGCTGGCTGGAGGACATCTGTGCCAGATCTGAGCACCAGGTAATGCAAGGAAATGCCAGAGTAATTAAAATCACTGAGGCTCTTTCCTATTTTATCCTGGCTATTATTCTGGATAGTAAAACAAAAGTAAGAAAAGACGTAAATCAAATTGAATGACCAGTGAACCACTAATGCATCTATTAGAGTTGCTTGTGGAGCTCAAGATCTCACACAACACTGGTGTAGCTTGTTATTCAAGAGATAAGCCACAAGGTCTAACCTTCCCCAATAATTCATAATCTAATCTAGTAGCTGATTTAAGGAACATTCGTCGGGAGTTAGGGTACTGATGACTGAGGAAGTCCACTTCTCAGTTGTCCACACCCAGAATGTGAATTGCTGAAATCATGCAAAGACAGCTTCTGGTCAAATCAGAATGCAGGCTCTCTCTTCCATTGTGAAAAAGAAAAAACTAATGGCACTACAGCCTTAATAGATATGGGAATGCCCTCATATTTTTACAAATGTTTGTAAAATTAGCTGGCTCCTAATCTGAATCATGAAAGAAATATTTTGGGTTTAGTATCCCTTTAAAGGCTTTAACTAGAACAATGTTACAAAAAATGCAGATAGGTTAAAATGTAACTTTTATTGTGTCAACTTTTATTGAATAATCCTTTACCACCCTCCAGTACACTTACCTAAGCACTTTCATATAATGTTTCAGCACAGTTGCTTTGTGGTTTTAAATGTTTCCATTGTTTTAATTTGACACAATAAAAGTTTAACCTATCTCCATTTTTTGTCACATTGTTCTAGTTAAAGCCTTTAAAGGGACAGTCAAGTCCCAAAAAAACTTTCATGATTCAAATAGGGCATATCATTTGAAACAACTTTCTAATTTACTTTTATCCCCAATTTTGCTTTGTTCTCTTGGTATTCTTAGTTGAAAGCTAAAGCTAGGAGGTTCATATGCTAATTTCTTAGACCTTGAAGGCCGCCTCTAATTTTGACAGTTTTTCACCACTTAGAGGGCATTAGTTCATGTGTTTCATATAGATAACATTTAGCTCACGCACGTAAAGTTACCTAGTAGTGAGCACTGATTGGCTAAAATGCAAGTCTGTCAAAAGAACTGAAGTGAGGGGGCAGTTTGAAGAGGCTTAGAAACAAGGTAATCACAGGGATAAAAAGTGTTATTATAACTGTGTTAGTTACGCAAAACTCGGGAATGGGTAATAAAGAGATTATCTATATTTTTAAACAACAACATTTATGGTGTAGACTGTCCCTTTAAGGGAAATTGAGTGCTAATATATGTACATTGCGATCAGAATAGTACTGACAACCCAGTTCATCTCTCTCTTCCATTGCTAAGGCACTTTACATACAACCCTGGTGATTAATGTAAGCTACTGCTGTGACCCTGTCTGACTGAAACCTCAAAAAAAGACTGCTTTTGTAAGAGGGGTCAACTCCACAGAGCCCTGGTGATTATATGGGGTTTAAAGATGTTATTTGTTAACCTTTCCTCCTGAGAACACCAAACTCTGTGCTCTTTCCAGGAACTGGAGACTGTGTTGGCGCCATTGGTAATTAACACCCAATTTGGACAAAGAAATGATGCTCCTTAATCAATTATTGGTGAATCTGCCAGTAACTTATGGGATGTCTTGTCTTTAAAGGGATACTGAACCCAATTTTTTTATTTTGTGATTCAGAAAGAGCATGCAATTTTAAGCGACTTTGTAATTTACTACTACTATCAATTTTACGTCATTTTTGTTCAGTACCTGGGTAGAGCTTGCTGATTGGTGGCTAAATGTAGTCACCAATCAGCAAGCGCTACCCAGAGTGGGCCGGCTCAGCAAGCGCTACCCAAAAATGGGCCGGCTTGTAAGCTTACATTCCTGCTTTTTCAAATAAAGATACCAAGAAAATGAAAAAAAAATTGATAACAGGTGTAAATTAGAAAGTTGTTTAAAATTGCATGCTTTATCTGAATCACGAAAGAAAAAAAATTGGGTTCAGTGTCCCTTTAAGTCTAAAGAAATCTTTAGACTTAATGAAACATTTGACGCTGCAAAGAATGTAAGTGGGATCAAGCAAAGGTACAGCATCTGAATCCTCTACCATAAGTCTAATTCTATGCACTGAAGCAAGAAGGAGTTTGAAGAAGTACGGGACTTCCGCAATTTGGAGGTGTCTGACTCCTGAAGCAATGAAGAGAAGGATATTTGCATCATGGAATGACGAAAAGGAGTAAAACCATCTAGCTGACCTGCCCTTAACTTTATTGTCTTGCAGCAGGAAAACTCCTTTACCTCCAGTGACTGTAGCAATGATGGCACCCAGTCCAGGTCCAAACAAGGGGCGCGATCCGATATAGATCGTAGTTTGCGACGCAAGCGAAGGAACCCCCGCTGCCCATAGTTTCAGCTTGCAACTCGAGCTATATTATATACGGCACCGTCAGATGCTAAAGTGCCGTAAGTCTGACAAACCAGCGATGTCTAGAAATCTGCGTAAGTACAAATTTCTGGAGTCGCCAGTGACTTATGGCACTTTAGAAACTGCCGGCGCCTACAAAACCTGACTAAATTATTAAATCTCCCATACTGTCTAACACGCCTCCCAAACATAGCCCGACACGTCTAACCCTCTATCCGCTATCCCCCCTCACTATCCTAACAATAAAAAATGTATTAACCCCTAAACCGCCGCTCCCGGACCCCGCCGCCACCTAATAAAGTTATTAACCCCTAAACCGCCGCTCCCGGACACCGCCGCCAGCTATATTAAATCTATAACCCCCTAATGTGAGCCCCTACCCCGCCGCCATCTACCTTACCTACCCCCTAAAGTGAGCCCCTACCCCGCCGCCATCTACCTTACCTACCCTCTAAAGTGAGCCCCTTACACCGCCGCAATCTACCTTACCTACCCCCTAAAGTGAGCCCCTTACACCACCGCCATCTACCTTACCTACCCCCTAAAGTGAGCTCCTACCCCGCCGCCATCTATTTTAAAATTATTAACCCCTAATCTAATCCCCCTACACCGCCGCCAGCTATATTAACTATATTAACCCTAATTATATTAGGGTTAATATAGTTAATATAGTTATTATATATATTAACTATATTAACCCTAATTATATTAGGGTTAATATAGTTAATATCGTTATTATATATATATATATATATATATATATATATTAAGTATAATAACCTTATCTAACTCTAACATCCCTAACTAAATTCTTATTAAAATAAATCTAATTAATATTAATATTATTAATTAAAATATTCCTATTTAAATCTAAATACTTACCTATAAAATAAACCCTAAGATAGCTACAATATAATTAATAATTACATTGTAGCTATTTTAGGGTTTATATTTATTTTACAGGTAACTGTATTTATTTAACTAGGTACAATAGCTATTAAATAGTTAATAACTATTTAATAGCTACCTAGTTAAAATAATTACCAATTTACCTGTAAAATAAATCCTAACCTAAGTTACAAATACACCTACACTATCAATAAATTAAATAAACTACAAATATCTAAACTAAAATACAATTAAATAAACTAAAATAAATTACAAAAAAACAAAACACTAAATAACAAAAAACAAAAAAAGATTACAAGATTTTTAAGCTAATTACACCTATTCTAAGCCCCCTAATAAAATAATAAAGCCCCCCAAAATAAAAAAATTTCCCTACCCTATTCTAAATTAAAAAGTTAACTGCTCTTTTACCTTACCAGCCCTTAAAAGGGCCTTTTGCGGGGCATGCCCCAAAGAAAACAGCTCTTTTGCCTGTAAAAAAAAACACAATACCACCCCCCAACATTACAACCCACCACCCACATACCCCTATTCTAAACCCACCCAAACCCCCCTTAAAAAAACCTAACACTAGCCCCCTGAAGATCTCCCTAACTTGTATTCACCCAGCCGGGCAGAACTCTTCATCCGATCCGGGCGATGTCTTCAATCAAGCGGCAGAGAAGTCTTCTTCCATCCGGTGATGTCTTCAAGCAAGCGGCAGAGAGTCTTCTTCCATCCAGTGATGTCTTCAAGCAAAGCGGCATCTTCAATCTTCTTTCTTCGCTCCTCCGCCGCGGAGCATCCATCCGGCACGACGACTGAACAAGGAATGAGCTACCTTTAAATGACGTCATCCAAGATGGCGTCCATCGAATTCTGATTGCTGATAGGATTCGGAATTAAGGTAGAAAAATCTGATTCGGATTGAACTTGAATCTGATTGGCTGATTCAATCAGCCAATCAGATTTTTCTACCTTAATTCCGATTGGCTGATAGAATCCTATCAGCCAATCGGAATTCGACGGACGCCATCTTGGATGACGTCATTTAAAGGTACCACATTCCTCGTTCAGTCGTAGTGCCGGATGGATGCTCCGCGGCGGAGGAGCGAAGAAAGAAGATTGAAGATGCCGCTTGCTTGAAGACATCGCCCGGATGGAAGAAGACTTCTCTGCCGCTTGATTGAAGACATCGCCCGGATCGGATGAAGAGTTCTGCCCGTCTGGGTGAATACAAGGTAGGGAGATCTTCAGGGGGGTAGTGTTAGGTTTTTTAAGGGGGGTTTGGGTGGGTTTAGAATAGGGGTATGTGGGTGGTGGGTTGTAATGTTGGGGGTGGTATTGTGTTTTTTTTTTACAGGCAAAAACAGAATTTATGTTTACCTGATAAATTACTTTCTCCAACGGTGTGTCCGGTCCACGGCGTCATCCTTACTTGTGGGATATTCTCCTCCCCAACAGGAAATGGCAAAGAGCCCAGCAAAGCTGGTCACATGATCCCTCCTAGGCTCCGCCTACCCCAGTCATTCGACCGACGTAAAGGAGGAATATTTGCATAGGAGAAACCATATGATACCGTGGTGACTGTAGTTAAAGAAAATAAATTATCAGACCTGATTAAAAAACCAGGGCGGGCCGTGGACCGGACACACCGTTGGAGAAAGTAATTTATCAGGTAAACATAAATTCTGTTTTCTCCAACATAGGTGTGTCCGGTCCACGGCGTCATCCTTACTTGTGGGAACCAATACCAAAGCTTTAGGACACGGATGAAGGGAGGGAGCAAATCAGGTCACCTAAATGGAAGGCACCACGGCTTGCAAAACCTTTCTCCCAAAAATAGCCTCAGAAGAAGCAAAAGTATCAAACTTGTAAAATTTGGTAAAAGTGTGCAGTGAAGACCAAGTCGCTGCCCTACATATCTGATCAACAGAAGCCTCGTTCTTGAAGGCCCATGTGGAAGCCACAGCCCTAGTGGAATGAGCTGTGATTCTTTCAGGAGGCTGCCGTCCGGCAGTCTCATAAGCCAATCTGATGATGCTTTTAATCCAAAAAGAGAGAGAGGTAGAAGTTGCTTTTTGACCTCTCCTTTTACCAGAATAAACAACAAACAAGGAAGATGTTTGTCTAAAATCCTTTGTAGCATCTAAATAGAATTTTAGAGCGCGAACAACATCCAAATTGTGCAACAAACGTTCCTTCTTTGAAACTGGATTCGGACACAAAGAAGGCACGACTATCTCCTGGTTAATGTTTTTGTTAGAAACAACTTTCGGAAGAAAACCAGGTTTAGTACGTAAAACCACCTTATCTGCATGGAACACCAGATAAGGAGGAGAACACTGCAGAGCAGATAATTCTGAAACTCTTCTAGCAGAAGAAATTGCAACCAAAAACAAAACTTTCCAAGATAATAACTTAATATCAACGGAATGTAAGGGTTCAAACGGAACCCCCTGAAGAACTGAAAGAACTAAGTTGAGACTCCAAGGAGGAGTCAAAGGTTTGTAAACAGGCTTGATTCTAACCAGAGCCTGAACAAAGGCTTGAACATCTGGCACAGCTGCCAGCTTTTTGTGAAGTAACACAGACAAGGCAGAAATCTGTCCCTTCAAGGAACTTGCAGATAATCCTTTCTCCAATCCTTCTTGAAGAAAGGATAGAATCTTAGGAATCTTTACCTTGTCCCAAGGGAATCCTTTAGATTCACACCAACAGATATATTTTTTCCATATTTTGTGGTAAATTTTTCTAGTTACAGGCTTTCTGGCCTGAACAAGAGTATCAATAACAGAATCTGAGAACCCTCGTTTTGATAAGATCAAGCGTTCAATCTCCAAGCAGTCAGCTGGAGTGAGACCAGATTCGGATGTTCGAACGGACCTTGAACAAGAAGGTCTCGTCTCAAAGGTAGCTTCCATGGTGGAGCCGATGACATATTCACCAGATCTGCATACCAAGTCCTGCGTGGCCACGCAGGAGCTATCAAGATCACCGATGCCCTCTCCTGATTGATCCTGGCTACCAGCCTGGGGATGAGAGGAAACGGCGGGAATACATAAGCTAGTTTGAAGGTCCAAGGTGCTACTAGTGCATCTACTAGAGTCGCCTTGGGATCCCTGGATCTGGACCCGTAGCAAGGAACCTTGAAGTTCTGACGAGAGGCCATCAGATCCATGTCTGGAATGCCCCACAGTTGAGTAATTTGGGCAAAGATTTCCGGATGGAGTTCCCACTCCCCCGGATGTAATGTCTGACGACTCAGAAAATCCGCTTCCCAATTTTCCACTCCTGGGATGTGGATTGCAGACAGGTGGCAGGAGTGAGTCTCCACCCATTGAATGATTTTGGTCACTTCTTCCATCGCCAGGGAACTCCTTGTTCCCCCCTGATGGTTGATGTACGCAACAGTCGTCATGTTGTCTGATTGAAACCGTATGAACTTGGCCTTTGCTAGCTGAGGCCAAGCCTTGAGAGCATTGAATATCGCTCTCAGTTCCAGAATATTTATCGGTAGAAGAGATTCTTCCCGAGACCAAAGACCCTGAGCTTTCAGGGGTCCCCAGACCGCGCCCCAGCCCATCAGACTGGCGTCGGTCGTGACAATGACCCACTCTGGTCTGCGGAAGGTCATACCTTGTGACAGGTTGTCCAGGGACAGCCACCAACGGAGTGAGTCTCTGGTCCTCTGATTTACTTGTTCTTAAAGCCTTAAAAGTATTGCACACCAAATTTGGAAGCTTTAACCCTTAAAATAACGGAACCGGAGCCGTTTTTATCTTTAACCCCTTTACAGTCCCTCCAAAACAGTGCCTGCCGATATTATTTTACAAAATACCCAGATTAAAATGATTCCTCAAGACTAAATATGTTTATATATGAATCGATTTAGCCCAGAAAATGTCTACAGTCTTAACAAGCCCTTGTGAAGCCCTTATTTACTGTCTGTAATAAAAATGGCTTACCGGATCCCATAGGGAAAATGACAGCTTCCAGCATTACATCGTCTTGTTAGAATGTGTCATACCTCAAGCAGCAAAAGACTGCTCACTGTTCCCCCAACTGAAGTTAATTCCTCTCAACAGTCCTGTGTGGAACAGCCATCGATTTTAGTAACGGTTGCTAAAATCATTTTCCTCTTACAAACAGAAATCTTCATCTCTTTTCTGTTTCAGAGTAAATAGTACATACCAGCACTATTTTAAAATAACAAACTCTTGATTGAATAATAAAAACTACAGTTAAACACTAAAAAACTCTAAGCCATCTCCGTGGAGATGTTGCCTGTACAACGGCAAAGAGAATGACTGGGGTAGGCGGAGCCTAGGAGGGATCATGTGACCAGCTTTGCTGGGCTCTTTGCCATTTCCTGTTGGGGAAGAGAATATCCCACAAGTAAGGATGACGCCGTGGACCGGACACACCTATGTTGGAGAAAGAGCTGTTTTCTTTGGGGCATGCCCCGCAAAAGGCCATTTTAAGGGCTGGTAAGGTAAAAGAGCTGTTAACTTTTTTAATTTAGAATAAGGTAGGGAAATATTTTTATTTTGGGGGGCTTTATTATTTTATTAGGTGTAATTAGCTTAAAAATCTTGTAATCTTTTTTTATTTTTTGTAATTTAGTGTTTGTTTTTTTTGTAATTTAGTTTAGTTTATTTAATTGTATTTTAGTTCAGATATTTGTAGTTTATTTAATTTATTGATAGTGTAGGTGTATTTGTAACTTAGGTTAGGATTTATTTTACAGGTAAATTGGTAATTATTTTAACTAGGTAGCTATTAAATAGTTATTAACTATTTAATAGCTATTGTACCTGGTTAAAATAAATACAAAGTTGCCTGTAAAATAAATATAAACCCTAAAATAGCTACAATGTAATTATTAATTATATTGTAGATATCTTAGGGTTTATTGTATAGGTAAGTATTTAGATTTAAATAGGAATATTTTAATTAATAATATTAATATTAATTAGATTTAATATAGTTAATATAGCTGGCGGCGGGGTAGGGGGATTAAATTAGGGGTTAATGTAATTAATATAGCTGGCGGCGGTGTAGGAGCTCACATTAGGGGGTAGTTAATGTAGGTGGCGGCGGTGTAAGGGGCTCACATTAGGGGGTAGGTAATGTAGGTGGCGGCGGTGTAAGGGGCTCACATTAGGGGTTAGGTAATGTAGATGGCGGCGGTGTAAGGGGCTCACATTAGGGGGTATGTAATGTAGCTGGCGACGGTGTAGGGGGATCACATTAGGGGGTTATACTTTAATGTTGGTTGGCGGCAGGGTCCGGGGGTGGCGGTTTAGGGGTTAAATACTTTATTAGGGATTGCGGCGGGGGATCGCGGTTGACAGGTAGATAGACATTGCGCATGCGTTAGGTTTTATTTTGTAGCTAGTTTAGGGAGTTACGGGGCTCCAATAGACAGCATAAGGCTTACTACGGCTGCATTTTGTGGCGAGGTGAAAATGGAGTAAGATTTCTCCATTTTCGCCACGCAAGTCCTTACGCTGTATATTGGATACCAAACTGCGTGGGTTTGGAATACCTGCCTATGGCCCAAAAAATTACGGGCAAAGGCAGAAATATACAAGCGTAACTTCTAGGTTACACCGTATATAGGATACCAAACCCGCCAAAATTCGGCGTCGCCGGCTTTTGCGGGCGACGCTGCATATCGGATCGGGTCCAAGATCTTTCCCTGAAAACGTTATATACTGAAAGCTTTTATATACTATGGGCTAGATTACAAGTGGCAAGCTATTTATCGCTTTTGCTCAAGTGTTACACTGCCAGAATTAATCTTTTTAGCGTGGGCATTGCAAGTTGAAAGTAAAAGTTTAGTGTGCAAGCTAGCCAAAGGGCATTGGATAGCGTGACCGTGCTAATTTATTCTCTCCATAGACTTCAATGGAGAGCACAGAAGAAAAAACCTAACATTTATGGTTTGCACGCTAACTCGACTGGAGTTATTAATATTTCACATTCCAATATTCTTCACATACAGAAAAATGAAGAATTAGGGTGCTTTGCACACATAAACTCTATAGGAGTACACTAATCCGACATGCGTTATCTTAAGATGTGTTATGTATTTATTAAATATAAAATACTGAACATTTTTAATAATTAATGTAAATAATTATAATAGATGTATTGTAATATTTCAATAACGCTCTTTAAGATAACAATCCTCATGCGACACCGCGTTAGACCTCAAACACGCAACCTGAAGTGCGTTATGTATATTTTACATTCCAACATTCTTCACATAGAAATGTATTTTATTTTTTATTATTAAATATATATTTCAATATATATCTGAATGTAAAAAAAATAATCTATAGGAATAGATATATATATGTGTGTAGGTATATATAGGAATATATATTTAATAATACAAAATTTACATGTTCTTGCCTGTGAAGAACATTAGAATGTGAAGTATTTACAGTAAATACACAGTAAAACACATTCTTAATTATTATTATTGAATTATTTAGATATATATATTTTATACCCCTTTGCAGTTAAAAACATGGCCCTATACTATATACATTTTAACCCTTAGAATAATATTATTCTAATATGATCACCCAGTTATAGTGGGCACAACATTTCTATATTGTGCGCTAACATTAGCGCTCCACTTGTAATATAGCCCTATATCAGCAGACCATTACTTCAGCCAGTCCCAGATGAGCCCAGGCCCTGCAAATAGTTATTTCTGTCATTTGCATGCATTTGTGTTTAACTAGTGGAGGCACGACAGCCATCAGTCATGAAATTGCAGCATGAATGTACAGTTTTATGCCAAGAAGTAGGTTCATAAAACTGTCCAGGGGATAACCTTGGTGGGAAACAAATCCCTGAGTACTCTGCTACAAAAGCAATGATGCATGATGCAGGCTAGCAATAGACACGGACTCAGCACAAAGGTTACAAATCTGAGTAGGGGGACACAACAATACTTACAATACTTACTTACATAGCAAACACATATGAGAAGGAATTTAATATTCTGTAGCTCGACTTTCTAAGCCAGGGGTCGCCAACCGTTGGGACATCAAGGACCACTAAACTCACAATTTTGAATCCTGTGGACCACTAACATGAATTTTTTTTAAAAGGTACAAACCTCTATAATGTGTGTGTGTGTGTGTGTGTATATATATATTTACATTAGGTATATATTTACACATTTTTAAGAATGATTTTTTTGAATTAACTAACTGAATGACAGAACTGAGAGAATACTTCCAAATGACAGATGAAGGGTGAGTGCCAACTTGGGAAAAAAGACTTATGTTTAAAAGGACCACAAGACTTCAAAGTTACCTCCCTAGTTTGGAATTATTCAAAACTGCTTATGGTCATGGACAGACATTGGAGTCATAAATTAAGCTTATATCACAAAGCTCTCAATATGTATGTGAGCTAACCCCAACTGATGTTACTGGCAATTACTATAATACTGATGGGGTATGGCTGATCTGCTGGATGGCAATTACTAGAATTCAGGTCGAATGGCTTTGTGCGCAGAAAAATTATTAGACTGAAAAATATTTAATAAAAAAAAGAAGAAGATGGAGGGGAGGAAGACAAACAGTGATGTAAGTCCATCTGAAGGAATTAGGAAAACTATTACAGAGACAGGTAAAGGGAAGAAAATAAATGAAATATAAAAGGATTTTTTTATATACTTTAATTCCACTATTTCAATCCAAGACTATACCAACATCTGCTGACTTTAGAATGGGAGTATCTTCCTCTGAGCAGCGCAACGTGCGGGAGGAGTTAAAAATACAATCTAGCTACACAAGATGCGCAGTACTACGCAATGTGCGTAGGGAGATTGTAATTTAGCTCCTCCTCCGTCGGTTTTCACTGATGTCCAGCAAGGCACTGTAGGGAGTTGCGGTGCGACAGAGGTGACACCATCAGAGGAGATTAATTCCTGCTTGATGGTATCAAGGACCACCAACATCTTCTTGTGGACCACCAGTGGTCCACGGACCACTGGTTAGAGACCACTGTTCTAAGCGATATGTCTTTAAACACTTTAGCTGCACCAGTTTGCTCTATAATGATACAGAGTAGTAAAGACAGTTGAGTATCTAAAATTAAATAGCAGCACAGAAATACAGTATAACAGGCAAAGAAAGGGTTAACACTCTCAGAGGAACACATAAATATTTGCACAATGTAAGACTGAAGTCCCTGTGGGAAAAATGCACTTTGATAAGGCCTGATGATCTAAAGTTCTCCATTCAGGTGAGATGATCTAAAATGATCCTCCAGCACAGCGAGATCCCTAATGAAATTCTTAAAAGGCAGATTTTGCTATACTTCTCCAAGGGGCGTTCCCTACATTTCTGGATTTGAAGGAGAGACAAGCCAAGTGCAATATAGCACTGCAAAACATAAGAGTTCTGCTAAAATAAAACTGAAAAAATGACAGCTTTAGGGTCCCAGCATTAGAGAGCTTCATTACTTCCTATGGGCCTGATAAGCAAAGATTCTCTAGTTTTTAAAGAAATTAAAATGCAGATCTCACAGGGGCTGAACTCAATAAATTCTCTAAGAAATTAGGGCAGAATCTGGAAGTCCCAGAAAGATGTCTTCCATAGAAAGTAATGAATATTTCTGGGATACATAATTTCACATGGGAGAGAGAAGGTAACTGGGGAATCCCTAGGACTTGTATAAAGGTTCAGTTTGCATCAATTAAAAATTAAACTGGAATGTTTTTACTGCAATTTAACTTGTTTTTGCCTATAGTTTAGGATATATTACTTTTGCGTCAGTTAAATAAGTGTATTGCGAATTTTGAGCAAACTCCACCTGCATACAGCTGGCTAGAAAAATCAGTGATAGTGGCGCCCCTTCCACTTATCCTACGCCTCTCATGTCTCTTCACAGTTGCAGACAAGAGTAAAGCTCAACAGGCTGGCTTGTTTAAAATGCTTACAGCATTTCACAAGACTTGTGAGAGAGCTTCAGACATACCCTGGGAACTCCCCTATTCAGCCCAAGGAACTGCCCTGTCCCTCCCAATTTCTAAAGCTGTATTTTATCTTCATACAGAAAGAGAAGCGCTCTACCAGGAATGAACAGCTCAATAGCGTGTCCTATGGCGAGTTACCACCTAGTAGCAGACTCTTTTAGCCCAGTGGTGCTTTTCACAGAGGAGAAATCTCCTAAAGTATTCAAGTCTGTTCCTGCCTAACACAGTCAGTCAAGCCCCGAAAAAGCAGGCAATCCCCTCTGAACAAGGAACACGGCAACCCCAGATGATCATTTTGGCCTTCTTTGGGCCTTGTCAGTGAAGTGCAACCATATTATGCTAAAGCCCATTGGGCATGGAGTCCACGTCTGGTTTCCCCCATCACCCCTATGGAGACTTCCCCAGGGTCATAAAGCAACTACTTACAGAAAAAGAAGCACTTTACCAGAAAAGAATCAGACTGATTTACGTTAGGAAAGCACAATTGGGCTAAAAGAGGCTGCTCCCAGGTAGTTCACCATAGAATAAGCTACTAAGCTGTTTTTCATTCCTGAGAGAGCGCTTCTCTTTCTGTATGTATTTGTTTTATGACTCTATGGAAGTATGAGGGAAACCAGACATGGACTCCTTGCCAAAAGTGCTTATGACGGCACCTAACTAACAAGGCCCAAAGAAGGCTGAAATGATCATCTGGGGTTGCTATGTTCCTTGTTCAGAAAAGGATTGTCTGGTATTTCAGGGCCAAACTGACCTCCTTATGAGGGATCAGATTGATATACTTCAGGAAAGTTCTCCTCTGTGAAAAGCATATTTGGGCTAAAAGAGTCTGCTTACAGGTAGTAACTCACCATAGAACAAGCTACTGAGCTGTTCGTTCCAGGTGGATTGATTCTCTTTCTGTATGTCTCTATAATATGACCCTTGGGAAGTATCCCTAAGGGTGATAAGGGAAACCTTCCCCAATGTGCTTAGAGGAATATGGCTGCACCTCACTCACAAGGCCTAAAGAAGGCTAAAAATCATCTAGGTTGCCATGCACCATGTTCAGAGGAGGATTGCTTGGTATTCTGGGCTGGACTGACCTTCTTTGTTGGGATCAGACTGATATACTTCAGGAAATTTCTCCTCTGCAAGAGCACAATTGGGTTAAAAGAGGCAGCTCCCAGGTGGTAATTTACCATAAAAACAAGCTAATGAGCTGTTGTTCATTCCTGGTGGAGCACTTCTCTTTCTGTATACATGGCTGTGTTTTATTTTACAATAGAGAAAATACAAAGTGCAATGTTAGTTGTAAAAGATACATAGAAATATAAAAAGTATGACCCTAATTTGTTAACGTTAAACTTACAAAACAATCAGAATTTGTAAAATCACTGCTCGATCTAAATCTAAATGTATGAAAGTATAAAATGAAAAGCTTAAAGTGATGGTAAACTTTAAAGATTTGCATATTTCATAATTATACTGCAGATTCTGACATGTACAGGTAGCCCTCAGTTTACGCCGGGGTTAGGTTCCAGAGGGAATGGTTGTAAATTGAAACCGTTGTAAATTGAAACCCAGTTTATAATGTAAGTCAATGGGAAGTGAGGGAGTTAGGTTCCAAACCCCTCTCAAAAATGTAAAAAGTAACATCTAATACATTATTTTAAAGCTTTGAAATGAAGACTTTAAATGCTAAACAGCATTATAAACCTAATAATATAGATTGTATCATCATCAAATTAAGTTTAATGAACAAAAATGTTTTTTTACTTGCATTTTTCTGCAGACAGTTCTCTGCATTGTTAGCATGTTAGATAATATTGGGTCTGCACCTATTCTATGCATTTCAATCTGCAGTGATTAATAGGCAGTTAGGCACCCTCACCTCAAGCTGCTGGGCAGGAAGATAATAGGGAAGTGGCTGCTAGATCTTGTTGCTCGATAGGTCTGGTCTGCTCTGTGTACACAGATCAATTTCAGTCTCCTAAGCTTGTATTACTTTGCTGCAACACAAGCGGACAGCTCCACCTACTGACTATTTTAATTAGTGCACTGCTTTCCAATGCTTTTCAATAGCAGTCACATGACTGAAAAAAAGGTTGTTATTCTGAAACGGTGCAAATTGAACCGGCTTAAACCGAGGGCCACCTGTATATATATTTATTTTGTCTGTAAAAAGCTTAGATATAATTTTAATTAATTTGTTCTACTAACTCAAACGTTATTCCCTGACTGCCCCCTTTGATAAGTGTTTTTTTGTGGCAAGACAATTACAAGTGTTTCTGCACTTTTTGCTACATTTAATGTGTGGGTGTGACTTTTTTGGGAGTGACATGTTTGCTGCCACCCAGATGTCATTCCACCAATTACAAGATTTGCTGAATGAGCCGATGTTCATTGCCTACTATGTAGAGGGCACATTAATTACTACAAAGAGAGCATGTGGGATAGCTCTCTACCTCACCACACTACAAAAAAGGAATGGGATGAGGGAACATAAGACGACAGCAAAAGAGTAAGTTATTTTTTTATATATGTAAAGTCACTAATTTTAAAAAATGTATTATAGTGGTTTACATTGGAATTACACATAGGTTCTATAGGTGGGTTGCTAAACAAAGTCATTTACGATCACTTTAAATGCAATAATACCGAAAGGACCCAATCTGAAGTGTAATGTTATATGAAATACAATGCACAAGTGTAAGAAAACTGTCATATCATGCAGTGTTGTATTGCACTGGGCTTGTCTCTCAGCCCCAGTAAAGTCTGCACTACAATTTCAATTCAAGCGGGAGAATCTTTGATCATCAGGTCCACAGTGAGTCTCAAAAAGCACTTATGAAGTTCTGAGTTGGAGAACCTTAAGAACTAAATTCAGACTCTATGGAGGAGTAACTGGTTTGAACACAGGCCTGATTCTAACCATGGCCTGATAAAAAGATTAAACACCTGGAACATCTGCCAGACGTTTTTGTAACAAAATAGATAAAGCAGAGCTCTGACCATTCAAAGAACTTGTCGATAATCCTTTCTCCAAACCCTCTTGGAGAAAAGACAAAATCCTGGGAATCCTAACTCTACTCCATGAGTAACCTTTGGATTTACACCAATTTAGATATTTACGCCATATCTTAAATCCTTCTGGTCACAGGTTTACGAGCCTGGATCATGGTCTCAATGACCGATTCAGAAAAACCCAACTTAAACAGAATTAAGCGTTCAATCTCCAAGCAGTCAGCTTCAGAGAAACTAGATTTGGTTGAAGGAATGGTCCTTGAATTAGAAGGTCCTTCCTCAGCAGAAGACTCCAAGGTGGTTGAGATGACATGTCTACCAGATCTGCATACCAAATCCTGCGAGACCAGGCTGGTGCAAAGAGTATCACCAATGCCTTCTCCTGCTTGATTCGAGCAATCACCCAAGGAAGAATCGCAAATGGAGGGAACAGGTATGCTAGACTGAAGGTCCAAGGAACCCCCAAGGCATCTATTATTTCGGCCTGGGGATCCCTGGACCTCGATCCATAGCTCGGGAGCTTGGAATTCTGACGCAATGCCATCAGATCTAATTCCCGGCGTACCCCACTTGCGGATCAGGCTGGAAAACACTTCCAGATGGAGTTCCCACTCCCCCAGATGAAAGGTCTGCCTGCTCAGGAAGTCCACCTCCCACTTGTTACCGAGTCCAAACTCCCTGAGCCTTTAGAGAGCCTCCCCTAGAAGGCTGGCGTCTGTTGTCACAATCGCCCAGGATGGTCTGCAAAAGCAGGTTCCCTGGGAGAGATGATCCAGAGACAACCACCATTGAAGAGAATCTCTTGTCTCCTGCTCCAGTAGTATTTGAGGAGACAAATTGGTATAATCTCCATTCCATTGCCTGAGCATGCTTAACTGCAGAGGTCTGAGATGGAACCGAGCAAACGGGATGATGTCCATTGCCGCCACCATCAGCCCGACTACCTCCATGCACTGAGCCACTGATGGCCGAGGAGTGGACTGAAGGACTCGGCAAGTATTGATAATCTTTGATTTCCTGACTTCTGTCAGAAAGATATTCATTGATACAGAATCTATTACGTTCCCAAGAAAGTTACCCTTGTACTTGGGATAAGAAAATTATTTTGTAAATTCCACCCGTGAGAGTGAAGAAATGATAACACCATGCTCGTGTTGGATTCCGCTAGATGGAAGGACTGCGCCTGGACTAGAATGTCGTCCAGATAGGGTGCCAAAGCAATGCCTCGAGAACGAAGTACCGCTAACAGAGATCCCAGAACCTTTGTGAAGACTCTGGGAGCAGTGGCAAGACCAAAAGTAAGAGCCACAAACTGAAAGTGTTTGTCCAGAAAGGCGAACCTTAGGAACTTGTGATGGTTCTTGTGAATGGGAACATGCAAGCATGCATCCTTTAAGTCCACTGTTGTCATAAATTGACCCTCTTGGATCAAAGGAAGAATGGAACGTATATAGTTTACATCTTGAAGGACGGTACCCTAAGGAACTTGTTTAGACTCTTGAGGTCTAAAATGGGCCTGAAGGTTCCCTCTTTTTTTGGAACCACAAATAGATTGGATTAAAAACCCTGACCCTTCTCCAGTAATGGAACAGGACCAATCACTTCCAGATCGGAGAGGTCTCTTACACAATGTAAGAACGCCTCTCTTTTTGTCTGGTCTGCAGACAATCTTGGAAGTAGGAACCTTCCTCTGGGAGGAAAACTTTGGAAATCTAACCTGTATCCCTGGGACACAATTTCTAATGCCTAGGGATCCTGAACATCTCAGATCCAAGCTTGAGCGAAGAAGGAAAGTCTGTCCCCTACCATATCCGGTCCCAGATCAAGGACATGACCATCATGCTGACTTAGATTCAATGGCAGGCTTCTTGGACTGTTTTCCCTTATTCCAAGGCTAGCTGGATCTCCATGCAGGTTTGGGTTGTTCTTGTTTGGAAACGGAAGATGAGGAATTTCCCTTGAAATTACGAAAGGAACAAAAATTACTCTGTCACCCTTTCGTCTTATTTCTCTTATCCTGAGGGAGAAGATGACCCTTACCTCCCGTGATGTCAGAAATAACCTCACTTTGCCACTTCCTATCACTAATGGGAGTGATGTTTATCAGCTCTGCTGTGGTGCTCTTTGCCACCTCCTGCTGGCCAGGAGGTGAATATCCCATTAGTAATTAAGATGATCCATGGACTCATCGTGCCATTAAAAAGAAATACCTAATCCAAATTCCATTTAAAAAATGGATGGGGCCTTGTGGACTCTCATCACCATAAAATAATTGAATTTATCAGGTAAGCATAAATTATATTTTCTTTGATAAAGGTGTGGAGATTTGACAAGCCATTACTCCTGGGAAAGTAATACCCAAGCTGTGGAGTCCACAAATAAGGAGGGAGGGACAAAATGATTACAGTTTTTCTAATGCTGCAAATATATATATATATATATATATATATATATATATATATATATATATATATATATATATATATACAACAATACTTTATGACTAGAAACAGCTCCCTGAAGAACTTTCCTACCAAAAGCTGCTTCAGAGGAAGCAAAAACATCTAAAATGGTAGAATTTATAAAAAAAAGTATGTAAGGAAGACCAATTAGCTGCCTTGCAAATTTGAACAAATGCTTCATTCTTAAAAGCCCATGAAGTATCCACAGACCTAGAAGAATGGACAGTAATACCAATGACTCAGCTGTAGCTTTCTGACCCTTCCTGGAACCAAAAGCAAAGAAACTAGAGGATTGCCTAAAATCCTTAGTAGTCTGCAAATAAAATGTCCATGTTTTGGAGAGGCCTCTCCTTAGTATTCTTAGAAATAGGACAAAAAGGAGGAACACAAATCTTACAATTAATATTGTCTGAAGAAACCACCTAAGGCAAATAAATCAAACGTAGTCCTCAAAACTGCCTTACCCTGATTAAAAAAAAAGATAAGGAGGCTCACAGGAAAGAGCAGACAATTAGGAAACTTTTTTTGCAGAAAAAATGGCCAAAAGAAACAAAACCATCAAGAACAAAAGCTGAATATCCAAATTATGCATATGTTCAAAAGGAGGAACCTGCAAAACCAAAGTTAAGGTTCCAAGAACGAGAAATTGGTTTAATCACTGGCTTAATCCTGACTAAAGCCTGAACAAAACTCTGAATATCAGGAAATTTAGAAGTCTTTTTGTGAAATTGGACTGATACAGCTGAAAGCTGTCACTTTAAAGAACTGACAGACAAACCTTTATGTAAACCATCTTGAAGAAATTGAAGAATTCTAGGAATTCTAAGAGAGAGAGTGCCAGCCAAAAACCATGCTCCAAAGAAATAAAGGCTTTCCAAACCTTGTGATGTAATCTTCCTTATCATAGGTTTACAAGCCTGACAAAGTCTCAATCACAGAATCATAAAAACCTCTCTGTCCAAGGACTAGGCTTCAATCTCCAAGTCATCAAGTGATTTGAGATCCTAATGAAAAAACAAACCTTGAAACAGAAGATTGTGACGCAGAGGAAGAGGCCACAGAGAACAACTGGACATCTGATCTAGTTCTGGAAGGCCAAGCTGGACCAATCAGAATTACTGAGGAAACTTCCTGCTTGATCCTGGCTATCACTCTTGGTAAGGGAACAAGAGGAGGTAAGCCAGAAGAAACAACCAAGGAGCTACCAGGGCATCCACAAACTCCGCCTGAGGATCCCTGGACGATGCAAAGTATCTGGGAAGATTGTTGTTTAATCTACAAGCCATCAGATCTATCTATTCCTGGAAGTCTCCACAGATCCCCAATCTAACTGAAAACTTCCAGATGAAGAGACCATTCCCCTGGAGGAAGGGTTTAACAACTGAGAAAATCTGCTTCCTAATTGTTCACCCCTGAAATATGAATCACAGAGTCTATACAAAAATCTCTGCCCAAATCCGAATTTGAGACACCTCCCTCATCACCAGGGAACACAGAATTCCTGATGATTGATGTAAGCCACTGCTGTGACACTATCTGACTGGAAATGCAGATAAGACTCTTTTTAGGAGATGCCAATTCTGAAGAGCACTAAAAATTGCAAAGAGTTTTAGAACATTTATTGGTAACTTCGCCTCCAGAGGAGACCAAACTCCCTGGACGGATTATCAGTAACAGACCTTTTACCTTACCTGAAGGAGGCATATCTGCCAACATTTCAGATACACTAGACAGTGGCGTATTTAGCTTTTGTGCTGCCCGTCCACACCAGGTTTTAGGTCTTTTTTGGCCATAATATTTTCTGGTCAGGGTGTAAAGTGCATTTTTACTTTCATGGAATTTCCAAAGTAAATGTTTAACAGGGCTTGCAAAACACTTGCATACACTCTGGTAGGTTGAATTAGCACATGTGTACACATTATACATGTGAGCAGTAATAATATTTATATATATATATATATATATATATATATATATATATGTCTAAAATATCGATGGTTAGCTCTAGTTAAGTCACCTGCTGTTCCAAAGAGAGACTCAAAAAGTGCTGCCCCCCCAGTCTGCTGCCCTAGGCAAGTGCCTTGTTTGCCTTGGTCAAAATATGCTTCTCAGACACTAGAGAATAAAAACTCTTTAAATCCTGGAGCACTCTGAAGAACTCCCTTGTATAGAAAACACCAAGCAAGGACAGATACCATTAGAAGCAAGAGCAGCATTGGTCTGATTAGAATGCATTAAAGTATCCATTCAAGATTTGCAAAGCTGAGTAGGGGGTATAATATCAACAAACTTGCAAAACACACACTTTATATTAGTAGTAATGTGTAAAGTAGAGCTAGCTTCTGAGGCACTAACTTTTACAGTAGTGGGGACAGATTTAGTATTCTCCAATAAGTAAAGTAGCATTAATCCTTCATCCAGCAGAGCTGGAAACAAAGAGAGCTAGCCCGACACAGTGAAGAGGGAAAAAAAACTAAAACCAAGCAACCGATAGGTGCGCAAATGAACAAATCGCGTTAAATAGTCTACACAAGCGAAAAAAATTAAAGCAATGAGACAAACGTGACAGCTTACAATATGGAAGATAAAAAACAGTGAGATCTGCAAGGTAAAGTGCTTAGAGAATACTATAAGACTCAGAGGATTACCCCTGTTCAACAATAAAAAGATTCCAATGTTTTTTTACCATCTGGATTGCTTCTGTGTAATAAAAACACATATATTAACACTCTGTGTAATCATAAAACCGCACTGTAAATACAATTTTTCCAATGATTATTTAAGATACGATAATGACATTCATAAATTATAAGTAAAGTGCAATTTATTAACAATGGTGAACCATAGGCACATGCAATCATCAATAATATTTGCAATTGGTAAACCTATTTCTTAACAAAAGATACTACTATGCAAAGCAAATGAAAGCAATATTTTCATAAAAATGCCAACCAGAGCAATAAATGCTGAAGTGTTTTGGCTTAGTGGAAATGTCTCTATTTATGTTTGATGCATTTAGGAGTATATGAGGAAGATTATTGCAGTTTAAATGGATGTTATTGTTTAAAAAGATTGATAATCCCTTTATTTACCATACCCCAGTTTTGCCTAACCAACACTGTTATAGAATAGAATATACTTTTTACCTCTGTGATTACCCTGTATCTAAGCTTCTGCTGACTGCCTCCTTATCACAGATCTTTTGACAGACTTGCATTTCAGGCAATTAGTGCTGACTCTTAAATATCTTCACATGCATGAGCACAATGTTATGTATATGAAACACATGAACTAACGTCCTCTAGCTGTGAAAAACTGTCAAATGCAGAGGCGGCCTTCAAGAGCATAGAAATTAACATATGAGTCTGCCTAGGCCTCCAGTTCCTGTAAATTCTTGGGCTGTCTTGCATGAACTGCACATTTGAGATTTTTTTATATATATATATATATATATATATATATATATATACTGTATACATACATACACATACACACATCGCTACACAAGGTGCTGGAACAAAAATGGGCCGGCTCCTAAGCTTAGATTTTTGCTTTTTTAAATAAAGATACCAAGAGAACGAATAAAAATTGATAATAGGAGTAAATTAGAAAGTTGCTTAAAGGGACAGTATACTATAAAATAGTGTTTCCCTTAATGTGTTTCCAATTACTTTTTTTACGGGCTGCAGAGTATAAAATGTATGAGATTTGCTTTTTAAGGCTTATTTGTGTATATGACTTAGCTAATTTTGTGTTTTGAAGCCACAACCTAATAAAATGGGCTGAACTTGTAGGTATAATCAGATCTCATTACTTTATCACATTGTGTACATTTAAAGGCTTCTTTATCTTATATCTGTCCATAAACCAATCACCAATACTTGGAGAGAACAATGGAAAATTAACATTTTATTACCTTATCTCTTCTATAACCCACTGGGAGTGTAATTTCTTCTACTGGCTGTGTTAACACAGCTTGGCCTTGAGGCCAAAAACTTTCAGGATGGGTGGGGATACCACAGGCTAAATAAACTAATTCAAATGCCAATATAAGGGTAATGGAAATACTTGTAAATAATTTAATACACTCCAGCAGGTAAAGTGTATTATTGGGAACAAATTAAACGGGAGAACATTTTTGAGTAAACTGTCCCTTTAAAATTGCATGCTCTATCGGAATCATAAAAGTTTAATTTTGACTAGACTATTCCTTTAATTAGATAGGAAGACACTCTTACAAGATAAACCAAAGTGTGACAGATCAAAATCGTCCCAAGGAGTGTACTTCGTTACACAGTTCAGCACAGAGTACAACAAAGTATGCAGCATAGTCAAAAAACACTTCGCCCTACTGGCTGCAGATGACAAACTAGTGACTACAGTTGAGAAGGGGCTTAAATGTTCCTATAGAAAAAGTAACACACTAGGGGGCATCCTAGCACCTACAGAACTTAAAAAGATTGAGACTAATCAAAGCTCTTGGTTGAGACACTGTGGGATGTTTAAATGTGGTAGCAGACGTTGTAAACCCTGTGACTTTGTTCAGGTCACCAATAATTTTACGTCTTATATTACTGGCCAAACATTTGACATCAAAACTTGTCTCAATTGTACAGCTAGCAATGTCATATATCTCATTTCTTGCACCGAATGCCATCTGCAGTATGTAGGACTCACCTCTAGGGATATGAACTCCAGATTTAGGGAACATTTGTCATCTTTTAACATAGGAAAAGCCACTACTCCGTTGGTACTCCATTTCTATGGTAAACACGGCAATAATCTTAGATCATTGAAATGGTGCATCATTGAAAAAGTTGTCCTGCCTAGTAGAGGTGGTAACCTCAGCCAATTACTGGCCAAACGAGAGGCATTCTGGATGTTTAAACTTGACACCAGAATACCTAAAGGACTTAACTCCAGGTATGATTTAATAAATTACTGGGAATAATTCCAGTTCTTTGTTATCTCCCCTGGGTTTGAATGCCTCACTTACAGATAGCCTTTTTGCTCGGCATTTTATTTCTATTTAAAAAATCTTTTCTTCTTTCTTCTTTTTTCATCACACTATATCAGGTTAGATACAGATGATATATTTAGTTCACTATTTAGTTAGTTTTTTTAACTTTATTTATTGTTTCGTTTTGTGAATATACATTCCATATTATATATCATTATGTACTTTTCATGTATGCTCGCACTAGCAGTCTTGATTATTATTTTTTCTGATGATTTTATATATATTTTTTTTTTTTTTTTGCAAGTCATATTCGCAGACTTAGTAGGTATTGACATTTGATTAGCATTATAGTTTTGTGTATATTTATAGTACATCACTCTCTTGTATTATTAGTACCTTTGTCTCATTTTTTCCACTATTTCAGATACATTCAGTGTTTTGTCTTTAAATCATTTTATTTTGGTTTATGCTTTAACATCATTTGAATTGTTGTTTTTTGCATATATAGTGTTTTTGCTATCATTCATTGTATATATGCCAGTCGTGATATTGTTATTTGCTTCTCTAACACTATATACAGTCTATGACACTTCCAAGCGGGCGGGTTGTTTTTCTTTTAAATTTTCTTTTAACCAATGAGAATCAACCTAAGGTGTTAAGTGCACCTGTCAGGCCCAGCACCTGTATGCTATGATTAAGGCTTCACAGCCGAAACGCGTAAGCCCTGGTGCTGCGCCTGCAATCGTGTCTATCTGCTTCTCCATGATTTTGTTGTTTTAAAGAAGTATTAATAAATTTGTTTAATTTTACCGGAGCATCCAGTACTCTTTTTTCCTGATGTTCATTTCTCCAGACTCACTGGTTTGCTGCCGCTCCTGAGTTTCTCCAGTCCCTCCTTGCAACTGCCCTACCCCCCTCCTCCAAGTTGCCGCTGTTGCAGATTTACCCGCTACACTGCATATCATCGGATTTCCTATCCCTCCTATATACTTACACGGAGGTGGATATAGAGGTGAATGCCGATCTAGATGCTGCTATTCCTCGGAAGTATACACAGATTCGGAACCAGCTATCGACGGCACAGCGACTTCATTACATACCGCTCAGCACGAGTCAGCCGACAGCAGTTCGTTTTTTGAGAGCTGAGGAACCACCAGTTTGAGGTGAGTCTGGCATATGACATGCCAGTGTTCCCATTGTCTCCTACGATATCTACATATTTACTTAACGCTGATACCTGCCTATATGCGAGTGTGTATCTCAAGTGACTTTATCCATCTGTTGTTTGGGGTTTTTGGGCAGTTGCATTGTGCAACGATTATTGCTGTATATACTACGTTAGTGTGACTCACCTGACTGTTATCCTCCTCTGCCTATATTGTATTCCTTTAATTATGCATAAATACTAAGCTGATGGACAGCTCTTCTACATTGCAGACATCATTTTAAAAGGTTGGATTACATTTCAAAGGTTCTGCACTGTCTGAAACCTAACAGAACAATTGTCCACACTAAATTACTGTACATGGAAATGGACGTGAGCACGTCTTCATTATTCAACATACCCACATCCGTCACAGAAGCGGAACTTAGCTGTAATCAGTGTTGCTATCCCACTGTCCTCAATCTTGGCTTATATCCAGGTGAGCCACTCTGGTCCTGGCTGTGATACGTGCAGCAATTGCTCTTAAGCCTGCTCACCCTTTTCTGATCACTATATCCAATTGTATTCTCTAGCTGAATTATTTTGGGTTTCATGTCCCTTTAATTAATTCCTCAGCTAAAAAGGAATTGATAAACAATTCAAACTGTTAATAGTTTTGGCGATAGTGCCAAATGGGCCATATTTATGTATATCTTCTATCTCTCCTGCTGCCTAACCTGGCCACTTCCTTTACTGTCAATCTAGAATTCATAACCAACTTTCTAACAGATAGAATCAACCCAGCAGTCTCATCATAAGTCACCCCAGTGCGCTCTACATGAGACATATCATCACTCTAGCAGCCACAACAGAATCTTGCCACCAATGACAGTCCCAGAGTTGTCCTCAGATTCCCCGTCACACACTGACAATAATGGCCGAAGTTTGGAAATGGAGATCAACCACTATATGTTTGATTCTGATAAAAACAAAATCCTGCCACACCAGTTTCTGGGGCTCCTAGCTGTGCAGTTACAGAAATATATTGTAAATCCCCTTTCCTAAATAATGGGCAATAAAGGAACTATTACTGCAATAAAATGCATACACATTATATTGCAGTAATAGAAACTTGTAGATGTAGACTTTAACGTAAAGTGATATAACAGAATTATGAATTGGGGCTAGATTATGAGTGGAGCACAAAGGATTTCGCGTGAGCGATAAGGCGTTTATCGCAGGGATTTGCGTTCGCCGGGCTTACCGCTGGTATCATGAGTTAAAAGTAAACACGATCACTTGAGCACAAAACACATCAAAAATACATTACAACTTATAGTTACATTCATAACACTATCTAATAAAAAATACTTAAGAAAATATTGCACACAAAAGTTATAACGTCCTTAATATATGAAATCTCAGGTTATAGAAAAAAAGAAGGCAGTCAAAGGGCTTTAACATTGAGATACATACATATACATGTCTCAAAATGGATATGTATGTATAGATATATATGTCTATAAATATGTATATATGTATTTATATGTATTTAAATTTACAGACATAAACACATAAATTTACAGACATAAACACAAATACATATGTAAATATATATATATATATATATATATATATATATATATATATACTGTGTGTATGTGTATATATATATATATATATATATATATATATATACACACACTGTATATATATATATATATATATATATATATATACTCTATATATATATATACACACATATATATATATATATATATATATATATATATATATATATATATATATATATATATATATATAAATACAGTGGATATAAAAAGTCTACACACCCCTGTAAAAATGTCAGGTTTCTGTGATGTAAAAAAAAATGAGAGACAAAGATAAATCATTTCAGAACTTTTTCTACCTTTAATGTGACCTATAAACTGTACAACTCAATTGAAAAACAGACTGAAATCTTTTAGGTGGAGGGAAGAAAACAAAAAAAACTAAAATAATGTGGTTGCATATGTGTGCACACCCTCTTATAACTGGGGATGTAGCTGTGTTCAGAATTAAGCAATCACATTCAAAATCATGTTAAATAGGAGGCAGTACACACCTGCCATAATTTAAAGTGCCTCTGATTAACCCCAAATAAAGTTCATCTGCTCTAGTTGGTCTTTCCTGAAATTTTCTTAGTCGCATCCCACAGCAAAAGCCATGGTCCACAGAGAGCTTCCAAAGCATCAGAGGGATCTCATTGTTAAAAGGTATCAGTCAGGAGAAGGGTACAAAAGAATTTCCAAGGCATTAGATATACCATGGAACACAGTGAAGACAGTCATCAAGTGGAGAAAATATGGTACAACAGTGACATTACCAAGAACTGGACGTCCCTCCAAAATTGATGACAAGACGAGAAGAAAACTGGTCTAGGAGGCTACCAAGAGGCCTACAGCAACATTAAAGGAGCTGCAGAAATATCTGGCAAGTACTGGCTGTGTGGTATATGTGACAACAATCTCACGTATTCTTCATATGTCTGGGCTATGGGGTAGAGTGGCAAGACAAAAGCCTTTTCTTATGAAGAAAAACATCCAAGCCAGGCTATATTTTGCAAAAACACATCTGAAGTCTCCCAAAAGCATGTGGGAAAAGGTGTTACGGTCTGATGAAACCAAAGTTGAACTTTTTGGCCATAATTCCAAAATATACAGTATGTTTGGTGCAAAAACAACACTGCACATCACTAAAAGAACACCATACCCACAGTGAAGCATGGTGGTGGCAGCATCATGCTTTGGGGCTGTTTTTCTTCAACTGCTTGGGGGCTGTTTTTCTTCTGCTGGAACTGGGGCCTTAGTTAAGCTAGAGGGTATTATGAACAGTTCCAAATACCAGTCAAAATTGGCACAAAACCTTCAGGCTTCTGCTAGAAAGCTGAACATGAAGAGGAACTTCATCTTTCAGCATGACAACAACTTAAAGCATACATCCAAATCAACAAAGGAATGGCTTCACCAGAAGAAGATTAAAGTTTTGGAATGGCCCAGCCAGAGCCCAGACCTGAATCCGATTGAAAATCTGTGGGGTGATCTGAAGAGGGCTGTGCACAGGAGATGCCCTCACAATCTGACAGATTTGGAGTGTTTTTGCAAAAAAGAGTGGGCAAATCTTGCCAAGTCAAAATGTGCCATCCTGATAGACTCATACCCAAAAAACATAATTTATGCTTACCTGATAAATTCCTTTCTTCTGTTGTGTGATCAGTCCACGGGTCATCATTACTTCTGGGATATATAACTCCTCCCCAACAGGAAATGCAAGAGGATTCACCCAGCAGAGCTGCATATAGCTCCTCCCCTCTACGTCACTCCCAGTCATTCGACCAAGGACCAACGAGAAAGGAGAAACCAAGGGTGAAGTGGTGACTGTAGTATAATTTAAAAAATATTTACCTGCCTTAAAAAACAGGGCGGGCCGTGGACTGATCACACAACAGAAGAAAGGAATTTATCAGGTAAGCATAAATTATGTTTTCTTCTGTTATGTGTGATCAGTCCACGGGTCATCATTACTTCTGGGATACCAATACCAAAGCAAAAGTACACGGATGACGGGAGGGCTAGGCAGGCTCATTATACAGAAGGAACCACTGCCTGAAGAACCTTTCTCCCAAAAATAGCCTCCGAAGAAGCAAAAGTGTCAAATTTGTAAAATTTTGAAAAAGTATGGAGCGAAGACCAAGTTGCAGCCTTGCAAATCTGTTCAACAGAGGCCTCATTCTTAAAGGCCCAAGTGGAAGCCACAGCTCTAGTAGAATGAGCTGTAATTCTTTCAGGAGGCTGCTGTCCAGCAGTCTCATAGGCTAAACGAATTATGCTACGAAGCCAGAAGGAAAGAGAGGTAGCCGAAGCCTTTTGACCTCTCCTCTGACCAGAGTACACGACAAACAGGGAAGACGTTTGTCGAAATTCCTTAGTTGCCTGCAAATAGAACTTGAGGGAACGAACTACATCCAGATTGTGCAGAAGACGTTCCTTCTTTGAAGAAGGATTCGGGCACAAAGAAGGAACAACGATCTCCTGATTGATGTTCCTGTTAGTGACTACCTTAGGTAAGAACCCAGGTTTTGTACGCAGAACTACCTTATCTGAATGAAAAATCAAATAAGGAGAATCACAATGTAGGGCTGATAACTCAGAGACTCTCCGAGCCAAAGAAATAGCCGTTAAAAATAGAACTTTCCAAGATAACAACTTTATATCAATGGAATGAAGGGGTTCAAACGGAACTCCTTGTAAAACGTTAAGAACCAGGTTTAAACTCCATGGCGGAGCAACAGTTTTAAACACAGGCTTGATCCTAGCTAAAGCTTGACAAAAAGCCTGGACGTCTGGAATTTCTGACAGACGCTTGTGCAACAAAATGGACAGAGCTGAGATCTGTCCCTTTAATGAACTAGCCGATAAACCCTTTTCTAAACCTTCTTGTAGAAAGGACAATATCCTAGGAATCCTAACCTTACTCCAAGAGTAACCTTTGGATTCGCACCAGGATAGGTATTTACGCCATATCTTATGGTAAATCCTTCTGGTAACAGGCTTCCTAGCCTGTATCAGGGTATCAATAACCGACTCAGAAAAACCACGTTTTGATAAAATCAAACGTTCAATTTCCAAGCAGTCAGCTTCAGAGAAGTTAGATTTTGATGTTTGAATGGACCCTGAATCAGAAGGTCCTGTTTTAGAGGTAGAGACCAAGGTGGACAGGATGACATGTCCACTAGATCTGCATACCAAGTCCTGCGTGGCCATGCAGGCGCTATTAGAATCACTGATGCTCTCTCCTGTTTGATTCTGGCAATCAATCGAGGAAGCATCGGGAAGGGTGGAAACACATAAGCCATCCCGAAGGTCCAAGGTGCTGTCAAAGCATCTATCAGAACCGCTCCCGGATCCCTGGATCTGGACCCGTAGCGAGGAAGTTTGGCGTTCTGACGAGACGCCATGAGATCTATCTCTGGTTTGCCCCAACGTCGAAGTATTTGGGCAAAGACCTCCGGATGAAGTTCCCACTCCCCCGGATGAAAAGTCTGACGACTCAAGAAATCCGCCTCCCAGTTCTCCACTCCCGGGATGTGGATTGCTGACAGGTGGCAAGAGTGAGACTCTGCCCAGCGAATTATCTTTGATACTTCCATCATTGCTAGGGAGCTCCTTGTCCCTCCCTGATGGTTGATGTAAGCTACAGTCGTGATGTTGTCCGACTGAAACCTGATGAACCCCCGAGTTGTTAACTGGGGCCAAGCCAGAAGGGCATTGAGAACTGCTCTCAATTCCAGAATGTTTATTGGAAGGAGGCTCTCCTCCTGATTCCATAAACCCTGAGCCTTCAGAGAATTCCAGACAGCGCCCCAACCTAGTAGGCTGGCGTCTGTTGTTACAATTGTCCAGTCTGGCCTGCTGAATGGCATCCCCCTGGATAGATGTGGCCGATAAAGCCACCATAGAAGAGAATTTCTGGTCTCTGAGTAATCCCCATTCCACTGTCTTAGCATGCACAATTGCAGAGGTCTGAGATGTAGGCGAGCAAAAGGTACTATGTCCATTGCCGCTACCATTAAGCCGATCACCTCCATGCATTGAGCTACTGACGGGTGTTGAATGGAATGAAGGACACGGCATACATTTTGAAGCTTTGTTAACCTGTCTTCTGTCAGGTAAATCTTCATTTCTACAGAATCTATCAGAGTCCCCAAGAAGGGAACTCTTGTGAGTGGAAAGAGAGAACTCTTCTTTTCGTTCACCTTCCATCCATGCGACCTTAGAAATGCCAGTACTAACTCTGTATGAGACTTGGCAGTTTGAAAGCTTGGAGCTTGTATCAGAATGTCGTCCAGGTATGGAGCTACCGAAATTCCTCGCGGTCTTAGGACCGCTAGAAGAGTACCCAGAACCTTTGTGAAGATTCTTGGAGCCGTAGCCAATCCGAATGGAAGAGCTACAAATTGGTAATGCCTGTCTAGAAAGGCAAACCTTAGATACCGGTAATGATCCTTGTGAATCGGTATGTGAAGGTAAGCATCCTTTAAATCCACTGTGGTCATGTACTGACCTTTTTGGATCATGGGTAAAATTGTCCGAATAGTTTCCATTTTGAACGATGGAACTCTTAGGAATTTGTTTAGGATCTTTAAATCCAAGATTGGCCTGAAAGTTCCCTCTTTTTTGGGAACTACAAACAGATTTGAGTAAAACCCTTGTCCTTGTTCCGACCGCGGAACCGGATGGATCACTCCCATTAATAAAAGATCTTGTACGCAGCGTAGAAACGCCTCTTTCTTTATTTGGTTTGTTGACAACCTTGACAGATGAAATCTCCCTCTTGGGGGAGAGAATTTGAAGTCCAGAAGGTATCCCTGAGATATGATCTCTAGCGCCCAGGGATCCTGAACATCTCTTGCCCAAGCCTGGGCGAAGAGAGAAAGTCTGCCCCCCACCAGATCCGGTCCCGGATCGGGGGCCCTCGATTCATGCTGTCTTAGGGGCAGCAGCAGGTTTCCTGGCCTGCTTGCCCTTGTTCCAGGACTGATTAGGTCTCCAGCCTTGTCTGTAACGAGCAACAGCTCCTTCCTGTTTTGGTGCAGAGGAAGTTGATGCTGCTCCTGCTTTGAAATTACGAAAGGAACGAAAATTAGACTGTCTAGTCTTAGCTTTGGCTTTGTCCTGAGGCAGGGCATGGCCTTTACCTCCTGTAATGTCAGCGATAATCTCCTTCAACCCGGGCCCGAATAAGGTCTGCCCCTTGAAAGGTATATTAAGCAATTTAGATTTAGAAGTAACATCAGCTGACCAGGATTTTAGCCACAGTGCTCTGCGTGCCTGAATGGCGAATCCTGAATTCTTAGCCGTAAGTTTGGTTAAATGTACTACGGCTTCCGAAATGAAAGAATTAGCTAGTTTAAGGACTCTAAACCTGTCCGTAATCTCGTCCAGCGTAGCTGAACTAATGTTCTCTTCCAGAGATTCAATCCAGAATGCTGCAGCAGCCGTGACCGGCGCGATGCATGCAAGGGGTTGCAATATAAAACCTTGTTGAACAAACATTTTCTTAAGGTAACCCTCTAGTTTTTTATCCATTGGATCTGAAAAAGCACAGCTATCCTCAACCGGGATAGTGGTACGCTTAGCTAAGGTAGAAACTGCTCCCTCCACCTTAGGGACCGTTTGCCATAAGTCCCGTGTGGTGGCGTCTATTGGAAACATTTTTCTAAATATTGGAGGGGGTGAGAACGGCACACCGGGTCTATCCCACTCCTTAGTAACAATTTCAGTAAGTCTCTTAGGTATAGGAAAAACATCAGTACTCGCCGGGTACCGCAAAATATTTATCCAACCTACACATTTTCTCTGGTATTGCAACTGTGTTACAATCATTCAGAGCCGCTAAAACCTCCCCTAGTAATACACGGAGGTTCTCCAATTTAAATTTAAAATTTGAAATATCTGAATCCAATCTGTTTGGATCAGAACCGTCACCCACAGAATGAAGCTCTCCGTCCTCATGCTCTGCAAGCTGTGACGCAGTATCAGACATGGCCCTAGTATTATCAGCGCACTCTGTTCTCACCCCAGAGTGATCACGCTTGCCTCTTAGTTCTGGTAATTTAGCCAAAACTTCAGTCATAACAGTAGCCATATCTTGTAATGTTATCTGTAATGGCCGCCCAGATGTACTGGGCGCCACAATATCACGCACCTCCCGAGCGGGAGATGCAGGTACTGACACGTGAGGCGAGTTAGTCGGCATAACTCTCCCCTCGCTGTTAGGTGAAATTTGTTCAATTTGTACAGATTGGCTTTTATTTAAAGTAGCATCAATACAGTTAGTACATAAATTTCTATTGGGCTCCACCTTGGCATTGGAACAAATGACACAGGTATCTTCCTCTGAATCAGACATGTTCAACACACTAGCAAATAAACTTGCAACTTGGCTACAATTTTATTTAATAAAAACGTACTGTGCCTCAAAGAAACACTAAACGATTAATGACAGTTGAAATAATAAACTGAAAAACAGTTATAGCATCAATCCTTGTAAACAACACAACTTTAGCAAAGGTTTCCCATTAGCAAAGCAAAATTAATTAAATTACAGAGTAACGTTTTTTATCACAGTCAATATATAATTCTCACAGCTCTGCTGAGAGAATCTACCTCCCTCAAAAGAAGTTTTGAAGACCCCTGAGTTCTGTAGAGATGAACCGGATCATGCAGGAAATACAATGAGCAACTGACTGGAAATTTTGATGCGTAGCAAAGAGCGCCAAAAACGGCCCCTCCCCCTCACACACAGCAGTGAGGGAGAAACGAAACTGTCATAATTAGAATAAGCATTTATTCACTCAGTACCTCACTAAATGTAAACGATTCTACATTCCAGCAAAAACGTTTAACATAATCAATACATATAAAAAAATTCTTATGTACTTTTTACAGAGTAATTCCAGTGAAGTACCATTCCCAGAATACTGAAGTGCAAAGTATACATACATGACATTATATCGGTATGGCAGGATTTTCTCATCAATTCCATTGTCAGAAAATAAAAACTGCTACATACCTCTATGCAGATTCATCTGCCCGCTGTCCCCTGATCTGAAGTTTTTACCTCTCCTCAGATGGCCGAGAACAGCAATATGATCTTAACTACTCCGGCTAAAATCATAGTAAAACTCTGGTAGATTCTTCTTCAAACTCTGCCAGAGAGGCAATAACACACTCCGGTGTCATTGTAAAATAACAAACTTTTGATTGAAGTCATAAAAACTAAGAATAATCACCATAGTCCTCTTACACATCCTATCTAGTCGTTGGGTGCAAGAGAATGACTGGGAGTGACGTAGAGGGGAGGAGCTATATGCAGCTCTGCTGGGTGAATCCTCTTGCATTTCCTGTTGGGGAGGAGTTATATATCCCAGAAGTAATGATGACCCGTGGACTGATCACACATAACAGAAGAAAGACTGAGTGCTGTAATAAAATCAAAAGGTGCTTCAACAAAGTATTATTATGCAACCATATTATTTTATTTTTATATTTTTTCTTCCCTCTACCTAAAACATTTCAGTTTGTTTTTCAATTGTGTGCATTGGAGCCCTTTGCAGTTAAGTAGATGAAAACGTATAAAATCATATTTATGCAATATTCATTTTTAATAAAGGCTTTAACTATGTATTTGATGTAAAATAGGTATCCTATTATATAAAAGGCTAAGTGTGTTCGTCCGAAGCTGTCATGCGTAGTAGAGACAGCACAAGGATAAGCACACCTGGCCTTACCTGACATGCTGTTGCGGCGAAAGTGGGCGTGGCCGAATGGGAGTGCAACTTGGCAGGAACGTGGGTGTGGCCGGGCTGGAACATGGGCGTGGTTGGCGCAAGAGAGAGGGGAGAGAAATAGAAAGAGAGGGGGAGAGACAAAAAGAGATAGGAAAGAGCTAAAGAGAGGGGGAAGAGCAGAAGAGAGGGGAAAGTGCAGAAGAGAGGAAGCGGAGAGAGAGAAAAATAGAGGGAAGAGAGAGAAAAAGAGAGGGGGGGAGAGAGAAAAAGAGAGGGGGGGAGAGAGAAAAAGAGAGGGGGGGAGAGAAAAAGAGAGGGGGGAGAGAGAAAAAGAGAGGGGGAGAGAGAAAAAGAGAAGGGGGAGAGAGAGAAAAAGAGAGGGGAGAGAGAGAAAAAGAGAGGGGGGAGAGAGAGAAAAAGAGAGGGGGGAGAGAGAGCAATAGAGAGGGGGAGAGAGAGCAATAGAGAGGGGGAGAGAGAGCAATAGAGAGGGGGAGAGAGAGAGAGCAAAAGAGAGGGATGGAGAGAGAGAGAGAGCAAAAGAGAGGGATGGAGAGAGAGAGCAAAAGAGAGGGATGGAGAGAGAGAGCAAAAAAAGGAGAGAGACACAAAGCAAAAGAGAGGGGGGAGAGAGCGCAAAAGAGAGGGGGGAAAGAGAGGAGGGGAGAGAGCATGCAAAAGAGAGAGGGAGTGCAAAAAAGAGTGGGAGAGAGCGCGCAAAAGAGAGGGAGAGAGAGCGCAAAAGAGAGGGGGAGAGAGCGCAAAAGAGAGGGGGAGAGTGCGCAAAAGAGAGGGGGAGAGAGAGTGCACAAAAGAGGGGGGGAGAGAGAGAGCGCAAAAGAGAGAGAGAACGCAAAAGAGGGGGGAGAGAGAGAGCGTAAAAGAGAGGGGGAGGGGGAGAGCGTAAAAGAGAGGGGGGAGAGAGCAAAAGAGGGGGGAGAGAGCAAAAGAGAGGGGGAGAGAAAGTAAAAGAGGGGGAGAGAGGGAGCAAAAGAGAGAGGGGAGAGAGAGCGCAAAAGAGAGGGGGGAGAGAGAGAGCGCAAAAGAGAGGGGGAGAGAGAGAGCGCAAAAGAGAGGGGGAGAGAGAGAGCACAAAAGAGAGGGGGATAGAGAGCGCAAAAGAGAGGGGGAGAGAGAGCACGCAAAAGAGAGGAGAGAGAGAGCGCAAAAGAGAGGGGAGGAGAGAGAGAGAGCATGCAAAAGAGGGGGGGAGAGAGAAAGCGCAAAAGAGAGCATGCAAAAGAGGGGGGGAGAGAGAAAGTGCAAAAGATAGGGGGGGAGAGAGAGCACAAAAGAGATGGGGGAGAGAGAGCATAAAAGACAAGGGGGAGAGAGAGCGCAAAAGAGAGGGGGAGAGAGCAAAAGAAAGGGGGAGAGAAAGCAAAAGAGAGGGGGGAGAGAAAGAGCAAAAGAGAGGTGGAGCAAGAGAGAGCGCAAAAGAGAGGGGGAGAGAGCATAAAAGAGAGGGTGAGAGAGCACAAAAGAGCGGGGGAGAGAGCACAAAAGAGAGGGGGAGAGAGAGCGCAAGGGGTGGGACCGCTGTACTGCAAAAAATGGCCCGTGTGAACAGGCTTTAGGACTAGAAGACATATACTGTACCAAAAAAACAGATATATGTAGAAATATTTATGAATAAATAGAAAATATTCTGTTGTTATGTGAAGAACATTTGAATATGAAATATTCATATTTTCATATTGGGTTAGCACACATTAGAATATGCGATCGAGTTTGCAAGAGAATGGGGTGTTTTTTTCCACTTTTTTTCTCCATTGATTTCTATGGGGGAATACATGAACGCAAACGTGATATTGTGCTTTTTGTGCTCGTTTGGTAAGCACTCGAACAAAAACAGTTTACTTTCAACTCATAATACTAGTGCAACCCGATAAGTGCAAAAAGCTTACTTCTATCGCAATTAACACTTGACCGGGGGCGTTAATTAACACTCCACTTGTAATCTGGCCCTTAGTATTTAAAATGCTACAAGTTTTAGAACCCACGCTTATTAAAAGAAAAATAAAAGTCAAAATTAAACTTTTATGATTCAGATAAACAACTTTTCAATTAACTTATATTATATAATTCGTTTTATTCTCTTGCTATCCTTTGTTGAAAAGGATACCTAGGTAGACCCAGGAGCTGCTTATTGGTAGCTGCATCATGTTGTATTCTCTGAATCATAAAAGAAAATAGTTGGGCTTTATGTTGCTTTAACCTTTGAAATGGTTGCTAGGAGACACTATCTCCAGTATGTTTCTTGCTCATGCTCCGTAGGGAACATTTGGTGCAAAAATCATGTGACAGTAGAAAATAAGTTTTATAATCTCACTAAAGGCAGTGGCTATACTGAGGATTTTGGAAGAAAACAAGTAGGTTGTTTGCATTTTTTAACAATCTGTCTTTTTTTTTACCTTGATTTAACATTGAGTATATATATATATATATATATATATATATATATATATATATATATCATGGGGGAAACCAGATATGGACTCCCTGCACAATGTGTCTAGAGGGATATGGCTGCACCTCACTGACGAGGCAAAAGAAAGCCAAAATAAAACTCACATATACATACATTTTAATTGAATGAGCACTGTTTCACATCCCTTTAATACTTATTTATTTTTTTAAAAATATAAAAAAAATGAGCTATCCCATTTTTATTGAAATGTTGAATTTCTGAATATATTAAACAAATTTAAATATATTTGAGTGGAATACAATCAAACATAAATTATATTTATCACATTTTATTTGTATAAGGTGAAATAGTTATGCCAGTGCTCCTTTAATTCTATTTAATGGAAATCTAATATTAAATTGCTGCTACCTCCAGACTATTTACATCTGTTGTAGAGCAGGCGAATATGAATCTGTTCACAGCTGAAACAAGTTTAGGAGATAACTCATTAAACATTGACATATGAGCCAGTTCTCTACATGTGAACAAATGATTTTCTGAAACAAATAAGGGGATTCCACTGTCTCTAAGAATACACCGGGAGCATTGGGAAGGCAGGGAAACAAAGAGCCATGGATACCAGAGGATTGAGTCATACAGGGACAGTCTGGTACACCAGAAATGCAGGCACTGCATGGAGCCCTGAGGGAACAAGCGTTCTTCCTTCTGTTTACAAGCCAAACATACCTTATAAATGGGTGTCCCAAACTACATGATGCAGGCTGCCAGAAAGACATGATTTTGTTCTTTTTAGAGCAAGGTAGATGCCAAAGTGTAGACTTGTGTTTGCTATGGTACAAAACTTTTGAATCTTGCATGGCTGGCTCATTCATTTATCTATGCGTCAATACCTTGTGACTAATGAACTCTGCTCTATTTCCTGACAAGGCATCTGCCAAGTATATAGCTTGCATCTATTCTAGTAGTGGGTTATTTCAAATCAGTATTGCACTCAAAAGTGACTCTATATCTCCATATAAATATTACTGTAGGTGCCCAGACTGAGAATTCCAAATGCTATCTCTTGTATTTGTATTCTATTTATAGAATCAATATTAAAAAATGAGATTTATCTAGAATAAATTAAAAAATAACAAAATTTATGCTTACCTGATAAATTTCTTTCCGGATATGTAGAGTCCACGACGTCATTCAATTACTAGTGGGAATACCACTCCTGGCCAGCATAGAGCACCACAGCAAAGCTGTTAAGCGTCATTCCCCTACCCATAATCCCCAGTCATTCAACCGAAGGGAAATGGAATAAACACAAATGTGTAGAGGTGCCTGAGGTTTAGTAAAAAATAACTTAATAAAGGGTGGGGTCGTATCTATCCGGAAAGAAAGAAATTTATCAGGTATGCATAAATTTTGTTTTCTTTCCTAAGATATGGAGAGTCCTCAACATCATTCAATTACTAGTGGGAACTAATACCCAAGCAAGAGGACACATAATGAACAGGGAGGGAGAACAAGACAGGTAGACCTAAATAGAAGGCACCACTGCTTGAAGAACCTTTCTCCCAAAAGAGGCCTCAGCCGAAGCAAAAGAATCAAATTTGGAAAAAGTATGCAGAGAGGACCAAGTTGCAGCCTTGCAAATCTGTTCCACAGAAGCTTCATTTTTGAAAGCCCAAAAAGAGACAACCCTAGTGGAATGAGCTGTAATTCTCTCAGAAGGCTGCTGTCCAGCAGTCTCATAAGAAAAACAAATTATGCATCTCAACCAGAGGGAAAGAGAAGTAGAAGTAGCCTTTTGACCCTTACGCTTTCCTGAGAAACAAACAAACAGGGCAAAAATCCTTAGTCGCCTGTAGGTAGAATTTTAGAGCAGGCACAACATCCAAGTTGTGCAACAGACGTTCTTTATGAGAAGAAGGATTGGCACAGAGAGAAGGAACAACAATTTCCTGATTAATATTTCTATCCAAAACCACTTTAGGAAGAAAACCCAATTTAGTATGAAGAACCGCCCTATCCTCATGAAAAATAAGGTAAGGCAAATCACACTGCAAAGCCGAGAGTTCTGAAACTCTCAGAGCAGAAGAGAGATCAATAAGAAACAAAACCTTCCAAGATAGCAACTTAATATCTATGGAATGCATTGGCTTAAACTGAGCCTACTGCAAAACTTTAAGAACAAGATTAAGGCTCCAAGGAAGAGCAACAGGTTTAAACACAGGCCTGATTCTTACCATGGCCTGACAAAAAGATTGAACATCTGGCACATCTGTCAGACGCTTGTGTAACACAATAGATAATGCAGACATCTGACCTTTCAGAGAACTGACTGACTGACAACCCTTTCTCCAGACCTTCCTGAGGAAAAGACAAAATTCTAGGAATCCTGACCCTACTCAAAGAGCCCTTAGATTCACACCAATAACGGTATTTACGCCATACCTTATGGTAAATTTTTCGAGTAACAGGCTTGCGAGCCTGGATCATGGTCTCAATGACCGACTCAGAAAATACACGGTTTGACAGAAGTAAGCATTAAATCTCCAAGCAGTCAGCTTCAGAAAAATGAGATTTAGATGGAGGAATGGACCCTGAGTTAGAAGGTCCTTCCTCAGAGGCAACCTCCAAGGTAGCCGAGATGACATCTTCTTTAGGTCTACATACCAGATCCTGCGAGGCCATGCAGGAGCTATTAGAATTACAGAAGCTCTCTCCTGTTTGATACGAGCAATAACTTGTGGAAGGAGCACAAATGGAGGAAACAGGTATGCTAGACCAAAATCCCAAGGAACCACCACAGCATCTATCAGAGCGGCCTGAGGATCTCTTGACCTTGAACCGTACCTTGGAAGCTTGGCGTTCTGCTGAGACGCAATCAGATCCAACTCCGGCACCCCCCAGTTAAAGGGTTAACATGGAGAACACTTCCGTATGGAGAGCCCACTACCCAGGATGAAATGTCTGTCTGAGAGCTAAAGAGAACAGCAGCACTCCAAAGGGTAATAGTTACCAAGTTTTTTATTTGCAGACAAAAGCACGAAAAAAGCAGCAACGTTTCGGACTACATGTCCTTAATTATGCTATACATACATCATTTCCACTTCCTCCTAATATACCCTCAAGGACACACCCACCCAAAAAAATAATTAACTCTTTAAAAACCACAACCTTAGTGCATTTCTCAATAGCATATGTGGATATCCTAACATTATTTTTCTTAAAATTATTATAAAGATTAATACCTTATTCTCCTTTATACATAAAAGAGAAGTGAAACATTACACAGTTATTTGGAGACATCAATGTATATCAAAGGAAATATATATATCTTTAAAAAAAATATTTGAGAAACATCTATTTGTGTGCAACACTATCCATTCAGTAAAATTAGTAATACATCTCAGGTTTCAAACATAGTTTTTTCTATAAAAAGACAGACAGATCATAATCCCTATCCATACCTATTGGTGTTAATGAATTTAAAGTGAAGATCCAAAATGCCTCTCTTTGTTTAAGATACTGCTCTCTATCGCCCCCTCATCTACAAGGGGGAATATGCTCTAATATTTGGAATCTAAGTTGACTGACTCCATGTTGAGCCTCTGCAAAATGAGTGGCTACTGGAGATTTCAAATTTTTCCTCCTGATACTTGACTTGTGTTCAGTGATCCTATCCCTAACCCTACGAGTCGTTTCACCTATATAAATAAGGCCACACGGGCATTTAAGGAGATATATCACAAAGTCAGTATTACACGTCAAAAAAAATCCTTAATCCAAAAATGTTTTCCTGATTGTGGATGTACAAAGTTTGGCCCCTTTATCATGTTGTTACAGTGAGAGCATCCCAAGCAGGGGAAACAACCCCTATTTTTTTCTGTGATATAGCTTTGCCTATCAGTTTTGGCACTGCCAATATCCTCTTTCACTAAAGTATCTCTTAAATTGATCCCTCTACTATAGGCTGGCATTGGGACATTTTGGAACTCTGGTATGCCTGGGTTACAATTTTTTAAAATATACCAATGTCTGCGAATAACCCTCTGGATTTGAATACTTAATTCATTGTATTTAGAAACGAATACTAGCCTGTCTTTACTCTTATCCATAGTTTTTATCTGTGATTTTAGCATATTATCTCTAGGGATCTCCATAGTGTTATTAATCCCTTTCTCAATTAATTCTCTGTCAAATCCTCTGTCCAAAAAGAGATCACCCATTTCCCTGAGTCTTTCTTCACTTTATTTGTCATCTGACACAATGCGGCGAACCCGTATAAATTGACTCTTGGGTAGGGAATCCTTTAAGGACTGAGGATGTGCACTACTGGCCAGTAATAGATCATTTCTGTCGGTGCCTTTTTTATATAAATCTACCTTAATTCTTCAATTTATTAGGAGTTAACTCAAGTGGCTGAGCTGCGTAAGATGCTGTTGGAACGGAAACATTCCAAATTTCTCTGTTATGAGGAGGACTACTCGACTGATCGAGTCTATCGCTGGAAGTATGACCCACAGAACCGGTCAGGAGGCGGGACTTCCGGTCCAAGATGGCAGAGACATCGCAGGCCGAGGAAGGAGAACTCTTCACAAAATACCTCCAGTGACTCGACAGGGGACTCGGATGGAACAGCGGCAAATGACTCCGCCGCGGAGGGATGAAGCATAGATACAGATGGCGTATTGAGAACACACAGCACCCGTCAGGGGGGTGGCATGACCTGTCGCAAGAAATAGGTAACCCTGATAGGAGCACAACAAGTAAACCAGAATCAGAGATGAGTGATAAATTGGTGATAAATATTTCTGACCAGACTTTGACAAAAGAAGAACTTTGTGTTCTGGAAAAGGGACTTTCTTTTTGCCCCCAAAATAAATGTCATTTTTTTCAGCTTGACCAGGATTTGTATCGATTGTTCATAAATATTAAATTGAAGTCATTTTTTGCATTAAAAAATGAGGGAAGTACTATTCTATCAGATAATTCTGTAATTGATAGATCAAATACCATAGGAATATTAAGCATAAAAAAATTGCAATTAAAAACAAAAAATAAGGGGGGCGGAGCCTGGCTACAGCTAAGATGGCTGTGTAACTCCGGTGCTCCGCAAGAAGGGACTCTCCTAAAGCTATCCTGGAGTAGTTAAATCTAACTAAACATTGATCAGAAGTGACCTGGGGCAACCCTAATGTATGCAGAGGCTGTAGATTGAAGATTACCTCCATATAATGACCGCAAGCAACAGCGTGGCCTCCTGAGGGACGGGAGGCCTCACAGTCTATCACCAACCTGCCTATGAGACAACGGACCGACCGCAACACAGCCGTGCCTGATGCGGCACTATTCTGCAGACATTCCGGTCTCATCTCTGCAAGGCACAACTTGATTGCGGCGGACAAATGACCAAGCGCAACAAGGAACTGAGGCGACCAGGGGGCCCTTTGATATCGCCGCCCAGACTCAGACACAGTCTACACCGCAAAAGGTATTTACCTACTCTGAATCCAATCTAACGGTCCTCCATAGCCCACATATACACCTCCAAGGGCCGAAGTGGCGACGGCTGCTTCACTTCAGAATAACACACAGGGCAAATAAACGGAAAGAAAAGGGCGCCAAGGCGAACGCCATAATTGCAGCCTGCTTTGTGCTATAGAAGTTTCACAACCCGCCCATGGACAGTGTTGAAATAAGATACGGGCATAGATAGAAACACAGTAAACTGCAGAGTTGGGTGAGGCATCCTTTACTCACTAGATATACCACAGTTTATCCTAACATTCATCACTCCCTAGCTACCCTAGAACACAGCTAATAGCCAGTGAAGGGAGAAGAAGAAAAAGTTACACGCAGGGGTGGTATCTCCATCGCCCACCTCATAACCCCTTATCCCTCTTAACAAGCAGGGACAGTAATATAATATAACAAGACAGAACAACACAAGGAGTGTACATCATATCTAGTTTTATTGGGGTAAAACCTGTAAACTATATGAGGCGGTTCAACATTGTGCACATAACAAGCTGCTGGTAAAAAGAGGTCTGGACTATAAACTGATCCTTATTTGCTTCATAAGCAACTTTAGGTCATCTATACTGAAGCTATACTGAAATTAACCACACAATGATGGCGGCTAGAAGAAATACAAAATCAGAAAAAGCCTTAAAACAAGGCACAACTAAATCCCATACTATGCCGTCTTTTTTTGCCACAGAGCATCCATCGCCTCCGATGACTTCACAAAATAAGCATACCTCTTCGCCAACCCCAGACGGCCACATAGCCGAACCCTCGCCCTCACTCAACATCCCAGAAAATATTCCCTCCTCGCTGCTATCCCAATTTGCGACAAAACAAGAAATATCCACTATATTCAGAACATGCCTACGTGAAGAATTAATGGAGATGAAACAAGAATTACACAACTTAGGTTCCAGAGTGGATATGATAGAAGCAGAAACAGAGGAAGTGAGGGAAGACATTCAAAGATTAGAGGAAAAAACGTCAACGCATCAAGACACAATTACCGCTTTAATGGATAAGATCGACGATCTAGAGAACAGGAGCAGGAGAAAAAAATCTAAGGCTCCGTAGTATTCCTGAGTCCGTTCTACCGAAAGACTTCCATGAATATTTACAATCCCTCTTTACCTCCATAAAGGAATCTGCCTACCCAGATGACATACTATGGTTGAGAGCTCATAGAGCCCTCAGACCCAAACCTCCAGAAAATGCTCCCCCCAGGGACGTCATCATTAGATTTAAGAACTTCCTTGAAAAAGAAATGTTATTAAATCAATCTCGCAAACGACAACCTGTTAGATTTAGAGGCAACGTTGTACAGTTTTTTCAAGACCTCTCCACAAGAACTCTACAGACAAGAAAAGAGTTTCTTCCTCTCACAACCACACTCCGCAACAAAAAGATCCCGTACAGATGGGGCTTCCCAGTCCATTTAATGGTAATGCAGAATGACCGTCCCTACACCTGCCACTCACCTGATGACATTTCATCTTTCTGCAAAGAACTGGGTATAGATCAACCCTCAACAACATCCTCTGCTCTCTCTCCTACTTCAGCACTACCCAAGAGACCAAAATCTAACTCCATGAGATGGCAGACTAAGATGCCACGGAAAACCTCTTACCACAAACAAACTGGAGGTCGCAGCGAGGAAACTTCGCAGGAATCACCCGGTCGTCTCAACTCTGAGGATGACTGAAAACACAACCTTTTAATTTGCTACTAACATTGAAATGTACTGGTTGTTTCTATGGACATACCTAAGAGTCACCTGTTCCTAGGAGGGTAAGAATCTAAGTCAAGTAACACTGACTAATTATATCGTAATGATCTGATCCCCCCCTCCCTCCCCCCCCCCCTCCCACCCCCTACATATTTTGTCCCGCTAGCTTGGACATACTTATTGATAAGTTGCCCTAGGTCACCTTAGAACCTTAGAATCTACCCCAGATGTTTATAAAGACTCTTCCCCACCCTCGGACAATTTGTTGTGAGGGAAGGGATGACCAAGTTACACCAATAAGAGTCTCATTCTCTTGTATTGTTCCCCTAAAGGACTTTTTCTCTATTTTATGTCTACTGTTAGACTTAGAGATATGTTTATATGTTTTTTTATGTTTCTAATTTCAGAATATGTTCACAATGCTTATTTTGCTCTTTCCAGACAATGTGAAGGCTATGAAAAATTGTGTACTCACTGTGCTATTCAGATCTATTCATGTATTATCGATATAATGTATATTCCACTCTATCTACCCCACATACACTTATTCTTACATGACATATAGGAATAACAAAGATTCTCACCCCCTGATCATTCTATCACAGAATGCAAAGGGTTTAAACTCACCTTGTAAACGCTCTAAGGCGATGATAGATCTAGCAAAGAGAGGCGCAGATATTATTTATCTACAGGAGACTCATTTTAAGAGAAACTGCTGTCCAAAATATTTGGGCCGCACGTACACCCAACATTACCATAACACAGGCCCTACCAAAAAATGTGGGGTCAGTATCCTGCTCAAGAAAACATTGCCTTTCACACTCCTGAACAAAATAGCAGACAACGATGGCAGATTTTTAGGTTTGATAGGCCTCCTGTATGGTAGACCTATAACCCTTGTTAATATATATGCACCTAACACTACTCCAAAACCTTTTTTTAATAAACTATTTAGCAGACTGCTAGACACCTCAAAGGGCCCGATTTATCTAGGAGGAGATTTCAATTTTCCACTCCAACCACAGCTGGACAGCACTAACCCCTGCACCAATCCCAATACGAAATTCCTTACATACTTCTGGAAACATCTCAAACTGCACAATTTATATGATACATGGCGCTACTTACACCCGGAAGTCAGAGATTACACGTTTTATTCTTATCCCAATAAGTCATATAGTCGAATCGACTATATTTTCGCTAACCAGCTAGGCCTATCCCATATCACCAAATGTGAAATCACACCTACCCCATGGTCAGACCATTCTGCAGTCCAATTACACATTAATTGGCCAGAGCGCACCACTAACCACGGTCACTGGACGCTGGATGACACTCTCCTAAATAATATAGAAAATGTTACGAAGATAGTTAAAACCATAGAGGAATATTTTCTCATTAACTCCCCTTCTACACCCAATCAGTTTGCAGTCTGGGAGGCACATAAGTGCTTCCTCAGAGGCGAATTTATCAAATTAAAATCTCAGATTAACAAGATACAAAGGCAACAATACATAGACCTTACCTCCAAACTCTCACATTTGTCCCTTCAACATAAACTATCCCCGACAGATTCCTCTATTCTAGATGAAATTGAGGTGATACGGAAAGCACTAGACGATTTCCTACAGATAGAGTACCTTACACTAAAAAGGAAAACAAACAGCTTATTCCAATTTGAAGGAAACAGAGCAGGCAAATACCTGGCCAGAACCCTTAGAAAAAAGAAACTTAAGTCATACATATATGAAATACGCACTCCAGGCAAACCTTCCCAGAAAACCACCCCAGACATTCTCAAAGAATTCCACACCTTCTATTCAAATCTATATAATATACACTCGGAAATTCCCTTAGACCAACTCTCACAAGATATCTCTAAATTTCTCCAAGGGTGCCAGCTTCCATCCATTGATAAAACACAATTGAAAGATCTTAACTCACCTATTACCCCACAAGAAGTCACATTTGCGATACAGGAGTTAAAATCGGGGAAAAGTCCAGGCCCCGATGGATTCTCCACAAGGTATTACCAGACGTTTCAAAACACTATCATACCACACTTAACAAAGCTATTTAATTCTATAATAGATGGAGAGCAATTTCCTCCTTCCATGTTGGAGGCACATGTGGTTGTGCTCCCAAAACCGGGTAAGCCAGCAACAACACCTTCTAACTTTCGGCCCATTTCATTGTTGAATCTGGATATTAAACTTTACGCGAAAATCTTGGCCACTCGTTTGAACAAAATTATCCCTGACATTATACATACGAACCAAGCAGGTTTTACCCCCCGCAGAGAAGCCCGAGACAACACCATTAAAATACTAAATATTATTGAATATGCTACAACTAATCATATCCCCTCCATAATTTTATCACTAGACGCTGAAAAGGCGTTTGACCGCCTTAGCTGGCCTTTTCTAACACAGACCTTAAAAAACAGAATCTATGCTTACCTGATAAATTACTTTCTCCAACGGTGTGTCCGGTCCACGGCGTCATCCTTACTTGTGGGATATTCTCTTCCCCAACAGGAAATGGCAAAGAGTCCCAGCAAAGCTGGTCACATGATCCCTCCTAGGCTCCGCCCACCCCAGTCATTCGACCGACGGACAGTAGGAAATATATATAGGAGAAATCATATGATACCGTGGTGACTGTAGTTAGAGAAAATAATTTATCAGACCTGATTAAAAAAACCAGGGCGGGCCGTGGACCGGACACACCGTTGGAGAAAGTAATTTATCAGGTAAGCATAAATTCTGTTTTCTCCAACATTGGTGTGTCCGGTCCACGGCGTCATCCTTACTTGTGGGAACCAATACCAAAGCTTTAGGACACGGATGAAGGGAGGGAGCAAATCAGGTCACCTAAACGGAAGGCACCACAGCTTGCAAAACCTTTCTCCCAAAAATAGCCTCCGAAGAAGCAAAAGTATCAAATTTGTAAAATTTGGCAAAAGTGTGCAGTGAAGACCAAGTCGCTGCCTTACATATCTGGTCAACAGAAGCCTCGTTCTTGAAGGCCCATGTGGAAGCCACAGCCCTAGTGGAGTGAGCTGTGATTCGTTCAGGAGGCTGCCGTCCGGCAGTCTCATAAGCCAAACGGATAATGCTTTTAAGCCAAAAGGAAAGAGAGGTAGAAGTCGCTTTTTGACCTCTCCTTTTACCAGAATAAACAACAAACAAGGATGATGTTTGTCTGAAATCTTTAGTAGCCTCTAAATAGAATTTTAGAGCACGGACAACGTCCAAATTGTGTAATAAACGCTCCTTCTTTAGGAAGAAAACCAGGCTTAGTACGCAAAACCACCTTATCTGCATGGAACACCAGATAAGGAGGAGAACACTGCAGAGTAGATAACTCTGAAACTCTTCTAGCAGAAGAGATTGCAACCAAAAACAAAACTTTCCAAGATAGTAACTTAATATCTACGGAATGTAAGGATTCAAACGGAACCCCTTGAAGAACTGAAAGAACTAGATTTAAACTCCCGGGAGGAGTCAAAGGTCTGTAAACAGGCTTGATCCTAACCAGAGCCTGAACAAAAGCTTGAACATCTGGCATAGCTGCCAGTCGTTTGTGTAGTAAGACAGATAAAGCAGAAATCTGTCCCTTTAGAGAACTTGCAGATAATCCTTTCTCCAAACCTTTTTGTAGAAAGGATAGAATCTTAGGAATCTTTATCTTGTTCCATGGCAATCCTTTGGATTCACACCAACAGATATATTTTTTCCATATTTTATGGTAAATTTTTCTAGTTACAGGCTTTCTAGCCTGAATCAGAGTATCTATTACAGAATCTGAAAACCCACGCTTTGATAAAATCAAGCGTTCAATCTCCAAGCCGTCAGCTGGAGGGAAACCAGATTCGGATGTTCGAATGGACCTTGAACAAGAAGGTCCTGTCTCAAAGGTAGCTTCCATGGTGGAGCCGATGACATATTCACCAGTTCTGCATACCAAGTCCTGCGTGGCCACGCAGGAGCTATCAAGATCACCAAAGCCCTCTCCTGATTGATCCTGGCTACCAGCCTGGGAATGAGAGGAAACGGTGGGAATACATAAGCTAGGTTGAAGGTCCAAGGTGCTACTAGTGCATCTACTAGAGTCGCCTTGGGATCCCTGGATCTGGACCCGTAGCAAGGAACCTTGAAGTTCTGACGAGACGCCATCAGATCCATGTCTGGAATGCCCCATAATTGAGTTATTTGGGCAAAGATTTCCGGATGGAGTTCCCACTCCCCCGGATGGAATGTCTGACGACTCAGAAAATCCGCTTCCCAATTTTCCACTCCTGGGATGTGGATCGCAGACAAGTGGCAGGAGTGATCCTCCGCCCATTGAATTATTTTGGTCACTTCTTTCATCGCCAGGGAACTCCTTGTTCCCCCCTGATGATTGATATATGCAACAGTCGTCATGTTGTCTGATTGAAACCTTATGAATTTGGCCTTTGCTAGTTGAGGCCAAGCTTTGAGAGCATTGAATATCGCTCTCAGTTCCAGAATGTTTATCGGGAGAAGAGATTCTTCCCGAGACCATAGACCCTGAGCTTTCAGGGGTTCCCAGACCGTGCCCCAGCCCACCAGGCTGGCGTCGGTCGTGACAATGACCCACTCTGGTCTGCGGAAGCTCATTCCCTGTGATAGATTGTCCAGGGTCAGCCACCAACGGAGTGAATCTCTGGTCTTTTGATCTACTTGAATCGTCGGAGACAAGTCTGTATAATCCCCATTCCACTGTCTGAGCATGCACAGTTGTAATGGTCTTAGATGAATTCGTGCAAAAGGAACTATGTCCATTGCTGCAACCATCAATCCTATTACTTCCATGCACTGCGCTATGGAAGGACGAAGAACAGAATGAAGTACTTGACAAGAGCTTAGAATTTTTGATTTTCTGACCTCTGTCAGAAAAATCCTCATTTCTAAGGAATCTATTATTGTTCCCAAGAAGGGAACTCTTGTTGACGGGGACAGAGAACTTTTTTCTTTGTTCACCTTCCATCCGTGAGATCTGAGAAAGGCTAGGACGATGTCCGTATGAGCCTTTGCTTTTGACAGAGACGAAGCTTGAATCAGGATGTCGTCTAAGTAAGGTACTACTGCAATGCCCCTTGGTCTTAGAACCGCTAGAAGGGACCCTAGTACCTTTGTGAAAATCCTTGGAGCAGTGGCTAATCCGAATGGAAGTGCCACAAACTGGTAATGCTTGTCCAGAAAAGCGAACCTTAGGAACTGATGATGTTCCTTGTGGATAGGAATATGTAGGTACGCATCCTTTAAATCCACGGTAGTCATAAATTGATTTTCCTGGATAGTGGGTAGGATCGTTCGAATAGTTTCCATTTTGAACGATGGAACCTTGAGAAATTTGTTTAGGATCTTGAGATCCAAAATTGGTCTGAATGTTCCCTCTTTTTTGGGAACTATGAACAGGTTGGAATAAAAACCCATCCCTTGTTCTCTTATTGGAACTGGATGAATCACTCCCATCTTTAACAGGTCTTCTACACAATGTAAGAATGCCTGTCTTTTTATTTGGTTTGAAGATAATTGAGACCTGTGGAACCTTCCCCTTGGGGGTAGTTCCTTGAATTCCAGGAGATAACCTTGAGAAACTATTTCTAGCGCCCAAGGATCCTGAACATCTCTTGCCCAAGCCTGAGCAAAGAGAGAAAGTCTGCCCCCCACCAGATCCGGTCCCGGATCGGGGGCCATCCCTTCATGCTGTTTTGGTAGCAGTGGTAGGCTTCTTGGCCTGCTTACCCTTGTTCCAGCCTTGCATTGGTCTCCAGGCTGGTTTGGGTTGTGAAGTATTACCCTCTTGCTTAGAGGATGTAGAATTAGAGGCTGGTCCGTTTCTGCGAAAGGGACGAAAATTAGGCTTATTTTTAGCCTTAAAAGACCTATCCTGTGGGAGGGCGTGGCCCTTTCCCCCAGTGATGTCTGAAATAATCTCTTTCAAATCAGGTCCAAATAATGTTTTACCCTTGAAAGGAATGTTAAGCAATTTTGTCTTGGAAGACACATCCGCTGACCAAGACTTTAGCCAAAGCGCTCTGCGCGCCACGATAGCAAACCCTGAATTTTACGCCGCTAATCTAGCTAATTGCAAAGCGGCATCTAAAATAAAAGAGTTAGCCAATTTAAGTGCTTGAACTCTGTCCATAACCTCCTCATACGAAGATTCTCTATTGAGCGACTTTTCTAGTTCCTCGAACCAGAAACACGCTGCCGTAGTGACAGGAACAATGCATGAAATTGGTTGTAGAAGGTAACCTTGCTGAACAAAAATCTTTTTAAGCAAACCCTCTAATTTTTTATCCATAGGATCTTTGAAAGCACAACTATCTTCGATAGGAATAGTAGTGCGTTTGTTTAGAGTAGAAACCGCCCCCTCGACCTTGGGAACTGTCTGCCATAAGTCCTTTCTGGGGTCGACTATAGGAAATAATTTCTTAAATATAGGGGGGGGGGGGACAAAAGGTATGCCGGGCCTTTCCCACTCTTTATTTACTATGTCCGCCACCCGCTTGGGTATAGGAAAAGCGTTGGGGGGCACCGGAACCTCTAGGAACTTGTCCATCTTACATAACTTCTCTGGAATGACCAAATTGTCACAATCATCCAGAGTAGATAATACCTCCTTAAGCAGTGCGCGGAGATGTTCTAATTTAAATTTAAAAGTCACAACATCAGGTTCAGCTTGATGAGAAATCTTTCCTGAATCTGAATTTTCTCCCTCAGACAAAACCTCCCTCATGGCCCCTTCAGATTGGTGTGAGGGTATGACAGAACAATTATCATCAGCGTCCTCTTGCTCTTCAGTGTTTAAAACAGAGCAATCGCGCTTTCTCTGATAAGTAGGCATTTTGGATAAAAGATTTGCTATAGAGTTATCCATTACAGCCGTTAATTGTTGCATGGTAATAAGTATTGGCGCACTAGATGTACTAGGGGCCTCCTGTGTGGGCAAAACTGGTGTAGACACAGAAGGGGATGATGTAGTATCATGTTTACTCCCCTCATTTGAGGAATCATCTTGGGCAATATCATTATCTGTGGCATTACTGTCCTTACTTTGTTTGGACGCTATGGCACAATTATCACATAAATTTAAATGGGGAGACACATTGGCTTTCATACATATAGAACAAAGCTTATTTGATGGTACAGACATGTTAAACAGGCTTAAACTTGTCAACAAAGCACAAAAAACGTTTTAAAATAAAACCGTTACTGTCACTTTAAATTTCAAACTGAAAACACTTTATTACTGAATATGTGAAAAAGTATGAAGGAATTCACCAAAATTTCACCACAGTGTCTTAAAGCATTAAAAGTATTGCACACCAAATTTCAGAGCTTCAACCCTTAAAATAACGGAACCGGAGCCGTTTTTACATTTAATCCCTATACAGTCCCAGCTATATGCTTTGCTGAGACCCAACCAAGCCCAGAGGGGAATACGATACCAAATGATGCCTTCTATAAGCATTTTCAGTGATTCTTAGCTCCTCACACATGCATCTGCATGCCTTGCTCTCCAAAAACAACTGCGCATTAGTGGCGCTAAAATGAGGCTCTGTCTATAACTAGAAAAGGCCCCCATCTGAAAAAGGTGTCCAACACAGTGCCTGCCGTTTTTCTAAACAATCCCCAAGATTATAATAACCATTATTAGTTAGAATCTGCATAATATGCCTAGTAAAGCAATCGTTTTAGCCCAGAAAAATGTCTACCAGTTTTTTAAGCCCTTTTGAAGCCCTTTATTCTTTTATGTTTAAATAAGAAAATGGCTTACCGGTCCCCATGAGGGGAAATGACAGCCTTCCAGCATTACATGGTCTTGTTAGAAATATGGCTAGTCATACCTTAAGCAGAAAAGTCTGCTAACTGTTTCCCCCAACTGAAGTTACTTCATCTCAACAGTCCTGTGTGGAAACAGCAATCGATTTTAGTAACTGACTGCTAAAATCATCTTCCTCTTACAAACAGAAATCTTCATCCTTTTTCTGTTTCAGAGTAAATAGTACATACCAGCACTATTTTAAAATAACAAACACTTGATTGAAGAATAAAAACTACATTTAAACACCAAAAAACTCTTAACCATCTCCGTGGAGATGTTGCCTGTGCAACGGCAAAGAGAATGACTGGGGTGGGCGGAGCCTAGGAGGGATCATGTGACCAGCTTTGCTGGGACTCTTTGCCATTTCCTGTTGGGGAAGAGAATATCCCACAAGTAAGGATGACGCCGTGGACCGGACACACCAATGTTGGAGAAAAGTTTGGATTTGATGACCAATTCACCCATATGATCTTTGCACTATACAATAATCCCACGGCCAAAATAAAATTAAACGACTCCCTGTCCCTCCCTTTCCATATAAATAATGGTACTAGACAAGGCTGCCCGCTTTCCCCAACATTGTTTATCCTAGCAATGGAAATCCTTGCAGTATATATCAGAACCACATCCTCGATCAATGGTATCTCCATTGGACAGCAAGAATATAAGGCATCCTTATACGCGGATGACATTATCCTCACACCCTCTTCCATTCCACCATTGATACTTCTATTTCAAGAATATGGGATGCTGTCCAACTTTCGTATTAACCATACAAAATCAGAATTCATTAACTTAGGGACACCCCATGAGGAACTATGTATATTAAACTTACATAAATTCAAATATCAACCAATAGCAATCAAATATCTAGGGATCTTGATCTCCCCCCGCTTACAAGAGTTAGTCCCTCTAAATTTCAATTTCCTGAAATCCCACGTCAGCACCACACTACACTCCTGGGCCAACAAACCAATCTCCTGGTTGGGTAGGATAAACGCTATTAAAATGGTGATACTCCCAAAAATGTTATATGTCATGCAGGCACTGCCCATCCCTATCCCTGACTCCACTATCTACTCCCTACAGAAGCTTATCAATGCATACATCTGGAGCCATAAGCGTCCCCGGATTGCTACGCAAACTTTATATCGCCCCAAGCTAGAAGGAGGGCTTGGAGTGCCCAATGTGCTATTATATCGCTACGCTACCTTTCTTACCAGGATAGTGGATTGGAGTAGACATGCACAACACAAAGAGTGGTGGGTTTAGAGCAGGAAATCACAAAAGAAGGCCAATTGGGAGGGAGATGTTGGCTCACAACAATAAAACGTGAAAAGAATAATACAGAACTCCCATTTTTAGTTAAAGAAACGCTTAATGTATGGGGTAAAATCTTAAGAGGATACAAATCTATTTCTACAACTCATTCGCCCCTAACACCTTTCATAGGCAATCCCGAAACTCCATACCAACCTACCCCTCGTCACAGTAATAATCCCACCCTTACCCAGGTACTACCTCACTACTCACTTATACAAAACGGTAAATTAAAGCCCAAGGAAGAACTGTCTGACATAATGGGACCGGCTATAAATAACTGGCTCACATACCACCAACTAGCACACTATTTCGCAACTCACGCAGAGAGACATAACCTGACCCGACCCCTAACTCCATTTGAATCCTTATGCTACCTACCTTTTCCGATAACGGGCATCCTATCCACATCGTATAAACTACTAATCACACACCGATCACTTCACTCTCCATCTTACACCGTGAGTTGGGAGAGAGAATTAAGTGAACAACAATCACCTAAGACATGGAAAACAATTTATAAACACATGAGCTCATCTGCTTCCTCTATGAATATAACAGAAATGAATATGAAACTTCTCTGTAGATGGCACTATACCCCAGACAAACTGGGAAGACTGTTCCCAGGCTCCAGCACTAACTGTTGGAGAGGATGTACAGAAAGAGGCACCTTCCTCCATATCTGGTGGTCATGCCCGATTGCACAATCTTATTGGTCAGACATTAGGGAGGAAATAAAATTAGTGATAGGAACGCTTCCCCCATTCACTCCATGGACCTTTATTTTTAACTACCTGCCACAGACATCATGCTCATTGAGACTTAAACTCCTTACTGCAATGATCAATATGGCTAAAAGATAAATCCCATACTATTGGAAACAACCTAATTTACCATCTATACAATTCTGGCGAGATAGAGTTTCCACTGCTATAGATATGGAACAATACCACTACACAAAACAACATAAAATGGATGAATTCTTATCCATTCGTCTACTTTGGGAGGAATATCTCTACTCCTTGAAACCCATTGCAGTATCAAATACATGTAATTAGGACCTAGGCACGTACACACACATAACAAACTAGACCTTCTTATTGATATTCATAGTCACTGAAAGACAGACATATTCTGGACCTGTTTTCTTTTTTTTTTTCTTCTTTTTTCTTTTTGGATTTTTGTTGTGTGAATTGGTATAACTTATATTAAGAGAGATCAAGTTGTTTGTCCAATATTGGCTGGAAGAGTTACGACATGTTTACCGAAGAATAATCTTCATTCTCTGAGCACCACAAAAAGTGTAATTACTGCTGATTATACTCTGTTTTATAATGGTGCTACTGTTTGTTCTTATGCACCGTGATCAAACTGTGTTGCTACTGTGTATTGTACATTTTAACTTGATACAATAAAGGTTTTAAAATTTAAAAAAAAAAAATTTAATCCCCAATATTATCACAAGAGTGTAGATACATTTATGTCCAAAGTATATTCAGATGTAAATAAACTACAAAAGAAAAATAGTGGTATTGGTGTCAAATATAGACAGAGAGTATCTAAATGAGAGTCTAAATTTGGTATTAAAAACTTTGCAGGCTCCTCATTTTGAGCCTATGAGGCCTATTTAATAAATGTCTGTCGGCCCTGATCCGACAGTGCGGATCAGGTCCGACAGACATCGCTGAATGCAGAGAGAAATACGCTCTCCATATTCAGCACTGCACCAGCAGCTCTTGTGAGCTGCTGGTGCAACGCCACCCCCTGCAAACTCGCGGCCGCCAGCAGTAGGGAGTCAATCAACCCGATCGTACTCGATCGGATTGAATTCCGGTGATTCCTGTCTGCCCCATCAGAGCTGGTGGACAGGGTTATGGAGCAGCGGTCTTTGTGACCACTGCTTCATAACTGCTGTTTCTGGCGAACCTGCAGGCTTGCCAGAAACACGGGCCCTCAAGCTCCTTTCGGAGCTTGATAGATAGGCCCCTATGCATTCTTTGGACATTAAACTACTTTCTTGGAAAGAGTTATTTATCTTGGCTATCTCTTCTGCTAGAAGAGTTTCTGAATTGTTTGCTCTCTCTTGCGAGTCTCCGTATCTGATTTTCCATCAAGATAGCCGTTTTGCGGACTTCGTTTACATTTTTGCCTAAAGTTGTGAATTCTAACAACATCAATAGGGAAATTATTGTTCCTTCCTTGTGTCCTAATTCTAAGAATACTCTTGAAAGGTCTTTACATTCTTTGGATGAGGTAAGAGCTTTGAAATATTATGTTGAGGCTACTAAAGATTTCAGAAAGACATCTAGTCTATTTGTTACTTTTTCTGGTTCTAGAAAAGGTCAGAAAGCCTCTGCCATTTCTTTGGCATCTTGGTTAAAACTTCTGATTAACAAAGCTTATTTGGAGGCGGGGCAGTCTCATTCTACAAGATCAGTTGCCACATCTTGGGCTTTCAAGAATGAAGCTTTAGTTGATCAAATCTGCAAAGCAGCTACTTGGTCTTCTTTGCGTGCAATTACAAAATTTTACCATTTTTATGTTTTTGCTTCTTCAGAAGCAGCTTTTGGTAGAAAGGTTCTTCAGGCAGCTGTCTCGGTTTGATTCTAGTGTCTATGAGTTGAGTTTTTTTAATTTTTAAGAAAACAATTATTTTTTTGGATTTAATTTCTCAGCAAAAATATGCAGGACAAAAAGGACAAAAAAGCGCACCCAGATTCAAGCGGATTTATTGAAACAAATGACTGACAGAAAGATACATAGTAAGTATAACACTCACCAGATGCAATGGATCAACATGCACATAGAACTAAAGTTGATCATGCAGGGGTAACAGTATATAGCGGTATTGATCTCCACTTCCCACCTACAGTAGTGATCACTGACGATTCAAACTTAAAAACAGAATTTATGTTTACCTGATAAATTACTTTCTCCAACGGTGTGTCCGGTCCACGGCGTCATCCTTACTTGTGGGATATTCTCTTCCCCAACAGGAAATGGCAAAGAGCCCAGCAAAGCTGGTCACATGATCCCTCCTAGGCTCCGCCTACCCCAGTCATTCGACCGACGTTAAGGAGGAATATTTGCATAGGAGAAACCATATGTTACCGTGGTGACTGTAGTTAAAGAAAATAAATTATCAGACCTGATTAAAAAAACCAGGGCGGGCCGTGGACCGGACACACCGTTGGAGAAAGTAATTTATCAGGTAAACATAAATTCTGTTTTCTCCAACATAGGTGTGTCCGGTCCACGGCGTCATCCTTACTTGTGGGAACCAATACCAAAGCTTTAGGACACGGATGAAGGGAGGGAGCAAATCAGGTCACCTAAATGGAAGGCACCACGGCTTGCAAAACCTTTCTCCCAAAAATAGCCTCAGAAGAAGCAAAAGTATCAAATTTGTAAAATTTAGAAAAAGTGTGCAGTGAAGACCAAGTCGCTGCCTTACATATCTGATCAACAGAAGCCTCGTTCTTGAAGGCCCATGTGGAAGCCACAGCCCTAGTGAAGTGAGCTGTGATTCTTTCAGGAGGCTGCCGTCCGGCAGTCTCATAAGCCAATCGGATAATGCTTTTAATCCAGAAGGAGAGAGAGGTAGAAGTTGCTTTTTGACCTCTCCGTTTACCAGAATAAACAACAAACAAAGACAAAGTTTGTCTGAAATCCTTAGTAGCTGCTAAGTAAAATTTGAGAGCACGAACTACATCCAAGTTGTGCAACAAACGTTCCTTCTTTGAAACTGGATTAGGACACAAAGAAGGCACAACTATCTCCTGGTTAATGTTTTTGTTAGAAACAACTTTTGGAAGAAAACCAGGTTTAGTACGCAAAACCACCTTATCTGCATGGAACACCAGATAAGGAGAAGAACACTGCAGAGCAGATAATTCTGAAACTCTTCTAGCAGAAGAAATTGCAACCAAAAACAAAACTTTCCAAGATAATAACTTAATATCAACGGAATGTAAGGGTTCAAACGGAACCCCCTGAAGAACTGAAAGAACTAGGTTGAGACTCCAAGGAGGAGTCAAAATTTTGTAAACAGGCTTGATTCTAACCAGAGCCTGAACAAAGGCTAGAACATCTGGCACAGCTGCCAGCTTTTTGTGAAGTAACACAGACAAGGCAGAAATCTGTCCCATCAAGGAACTTGCAGATAATCCTTTTTCCAATCCTTCTCGAAGGAAGGATAGACTCTTAGGAATCTTAACCTTGTCCCAAGGGAATCCTGCAGATTCACACCAACAGATATACCAAATTATGTGGTAATTTTTCTGGTTACAGGCTTTCAGGCCTGAACAAGAGTATTAATAACAGAATCTGAGAACCCTCGCTTTGATAAGATCAAGCGTTCAATCTCCAAGCAGTCAGCTGGAGTGGGTCGAACGGACCTAGAACAAGAAGGTCTCTCAAAGGTAGCTTCCATGGTGGAGCCGATGACATATTCACCAGATCTGCATACCAAGTCCTGCGTGGCCACGCAGGAGCTATCAAAATCACCGACGCCCTCTCCTGATTGATCCTGGCTACCAGCCTGGGGATGAGAGGAAACGGCGGGAACACATAAGCTAGTTTGAAGGTCCAAGGTGCTACTAGTGCATCCACTAGAGCCGCCTTGGGATCCCTGGATCTGTACCCGTAGTAAAGAACTCTGAAGTTCTGACGAGAGGCCATCAGATCCATGTCTGGAATGCCCCACGGTTGAGTGACTTGGGCAAAGATTTCCGGATGGAGTTCCCACTCCCCCGGATGCAATGTCTGACGACTCAGAAAATCCGCTTCCCAATTTTCCACTCCTGGGATGTGGATAGCAGACAGGTGGCAGGAGTGAGACTCCGCCCATAGAATGATTTTGGTCACTTCTTCCATCGCTAGGGAACTCCTTGTTCCCCCCTGATGGTTGATGTATGAACTTGGCCCTCGCTAGCTGAGGCCAAGCTTTGAGAGCATTGAATATCGCTCTCAGTTCCAGAATATTTATCGGTAGAAGAGATTCTACCCGAGACCAAAGACCCTGAGCTTTCAGGGATCCCCAGACCGCGCCCCAGCCCATCAGACTGGCGTCGGTCGTGACAATGACCCACTCTGGTCTGCGGAAGGTCATCCCTTGTGACAGGTTGTCCAGGGACAGCCACCAACGGAATGAGTCTCTGGTCCTCTGATTTACTTGTATCTTCGGAGACAAGTCTGAATAGTCCCCATTCCACTGACTGAGCATGAACAGTTGTAATGGTCTTGGATGAATGCGCACAAAAGGAACTATGTCCATTGCCGCTACCATCAAACCTATCACTTCCATGCACTGCGCTATGGAAGGAAGAGGAACGGAATGAAGTATCCGACAAGAGTCTAGAAGTTTTGTTTTTCTGGCTTCTGTCAGAAAAATCCTCATTTCTAAGGAGTCTATTATAGTTCCCAAGAAGGGAACCCTCGTTGACGGAGATAGAGAACTCTTTTCCACGTTCACTTTCCATCCGTGAGATCTGAGAAAGGCCAGGACAATGTCCGTGTGAGCCTTTACTTGAGGAAGGGACGACGCTCGAATCAGAATGTCGTCCAAGTAAGGTACTACAGCAATGCCCCTTGGTCTTAGCACCGCCAGAAGGGACCCTAGTACCTATGAGAAAATCCTAGGAGCAGTGGCTAATCCGAAAGAAAATGCCACGAACTGGAAATGCTTGTCCAGGAATGCAAACCTTAGGAACCGATGATGTTCCTTGTGGATAGGAATATGTAGATACGCATCCTTGAAATCCACCTTGGTCATGAATTGACCTTCCTGGATGGAAGGAAGAAGTGTTCGAATGGTTTCCATCTTGAACGATGGAACCTTGAGAAACTTGTTCAAGATCTTGAGATCTAAGATTGGTCTGAACGTTCCCTCTTTTTTGGGAACTATGAACAGATTGGAGTAGAACCCCATCCCTTGTTCTCCTAATGGAACAGGATGAATCACTCCCATTTTTAGCAGGTCTTCTACCCAATGTAAGAATGCCTGTCTTCTTATGTGGTCTGAAGACAACTGAGACCTGTGGAACCTCCCCCTTGGAGGAAGCCCCTTGAACTCCAGAGAATAACCTTGGGAGACTATTTCTAGCGCCCAAGGATCCAGAACATCTCTTGCCCAAGCCTGAGCGAAGAGAGAGAGTCTGCCCCCCACCAGATCCGGTCCCGGATCGGGGGCCCGCATTTCATGCTGTCTTGGTAGCAGTGGCAGGTTTCCTGGCCTGCTTTCCTTTGTTCCAGCCTTGCATAGGTCTCCAGGCTGGATTGGCTTGAGAAGTATTACCTTCCTGCTTAGAGGACGTAGCCCTTGGGGCTGATCCGTTTCTGCGAAAGGGACGAAACTTAGGTTTATTTTTGGTCTTGAAAAGACCTATCCTGAGGAAGGGCGTGGCCCTTGCCCCCAGTGATATCAGAGATAATCTCTTTCAAGTCAGGGCCAAAGAGTGTTTTCCCCTTGAAAGGAATGTCAAGCAATTTGTTCTTGGAAGACGCATCCGCTGCCCAAGATTTTAACCAAAGCGCTCTGCGCCACAATAGCAAACCCAGAATTTTTTCGCCGCTAACCTAGCCAATTGCAAGGTGGCGTCTAGGGTGAAAGAATTAGCCAATTTAAGAGCACGAATTCTGTCCATAATCTCCTCATAAGAAGAAGAATTACTAATAATCGCCTTTCCTAGCTCATCAAACTAGAAACACGCGGCTGCAGTGACAGGGACAATGCATGCAATTGGTTGTAGAAGGGAACCTTGCTGAACAAACATCTTTAGCAGACCTTCTAATTTTTTATCCATAGGATCTTGGAAAGCACAACTATCTTCTATGGGTATAGTGGCGCGCTTGTGTAGAGTAGAAACCGCCCCCTCGACCTTGGGGACTGTCTGCCATCAGTCCTTTCTGGGGTCGACTATAGGAAAACAATTTTATAAATATGGGGGGAGGTACTAAAGGTATACCGGGCCTGTCCCATTCTTTACTAACAATGTACGCCACCCGCTTGGATATAGGAAAAGCTTCGGGGGGCCCCGGGGCCTCTAAGAACTTTTCCTGGTTCTGGAATGACCAGATAATCACAATCATCCAAATTGGATAACACCTCCTTAAGCAGAGCGCGGAGATGTTCCAACTTAAATTTAAAAGTAATCACATCAGGTTCAGCTTGTTGAGAAATGTTTCCTGAATCTGAAATTTCTCCCTCAGACAAAACCTCCCTGGCCCCCTCAGACTGGTGTAGGGGCCCTTCAGAAACCATATCATCAGCGTTCTCATGCTCTACAGAATTTTCTAAAACAGAGCAGACGCGCTTTCGCTGATAAGTGGGCATATTGGCTAAAATGTTTTTGATAGAATTATCCATTACAGCCGTTAAATGTTGCATAGTAAGGAGTATTGGCGCACTAGATGTACTAGGGGCCTCCTGTATGGGCAAGACTGGTGTAGACGAAGGAGGGGATGATGCAGTACCATGCTTACTCCCCTCACTTGAGGAATCATCTTGGGCATCATTTTTACTAAATTTTTTTATGACATAAAATACATATAGTTAAATGAGAAGGAACCTTGGTTTCCCCACAGTCAGAACACAACCTATCTGGTAGTTCAGACATGTTAAACAGGCATAAACTTGATAACAAAGCACAAAAAACGTTTTAAAATAAAACCGTTACTGTCACTTTAAATTTTAAACTAAACACACTTTATTACTGCAATTGCGAAAAAGTATGAAGGAATTGTTCAAAATTCACCAAAATTTCACCACAGTGTCTTAAAGCCTTAAAAGTATTGCACACCAAATTTGGAAGCTTTAACCCTTAAAATAACGGAACCGGAGCCGTTTTTATATTTAACCCCTTTACAGTCCCTGGAATCTGCTTTGCTGAGACCCAACCAAGCCCAAAGGGGAATACGATACCAAATGATGCCTTCAGAAAGACTTTTCTATGTATCAGAGCTCCACACACATGCAGCTGCATGCCATGCTGTCCTCAAAAACAAGTGCGCCATACCGGCGCGAAAATGAGGCTCTGACTATGATTAGGGAAAGCCCCTAAAGAATAAGGTGTCTAAAACAGTGCCTGCCGATATAATCATATCAAAATACCCAGAATAAATGATTCCTCAAGGCTAAATATGTGTTAATAATGAATCGATTTAGCCCAGAAAAAGTCTACAGTCTTAATAAGCCCTTGTGAAGCCCTTATTTACTATCTTAATAAACATGGCTTACCGGATCCCATAGGGAAAATGACAGCTTCCAGCATTACATCGTCTTGTTAGAATGTGTCATACCTCAAGCAGTAAGAGACTGCACACTGTTCCCCCAACTGAAGTTAATTGCTCTCAACAGTCCTGTGTGGAACAGCCATGGATTTTAGTTACGGTGCTAAAATCATTTTCCTCATACAAACAGAAATCTTCATCTCTTTTCTGTTTCTGAGTAAATAGTACATACCAGCACTATTTTAAAATAACAAACTCTTGATTGAATAATAAAAACTACAGTTAAACACTAAAAAACTCTAAGCCATCTCCGTGGAGATGTTGCCTGTACAACGGCAAAGAGAATGACTGGGGTAGGCGGAGCCTAGGAGGGATCATGTGACCAGCTTTGCTGGGCTCTTTGCCATTTCCTGTTGGGGAAGAGAATATCCCACAAGTAAGGATGACGCCGTGGACCGGACACACCTATGTTGGAGAAATGTGTATCACTCATACACAAACCCCCTCAACGCGTTTCCCCCGTCTGAGCGGACGGGCTTTTTCAAGAGGAAAATACTGAATGACTTGTACCAGCAGTATGGCCCCTATATACCTTCAAAAATCTATGTAAGGCATAGGAAACACCTGTGTTAATTATTATAGCCACACCTTCATGGACAGGTCACTAGTATTAAAAGACCAACATGTATATATTATTCCTTAATTCTGAAAAACACTCTAACATAAAATAAAATGAATAAACTACATGTAATACTGCAATTCAAATGTAATCATAGTTGCACTATACATGACTTATAAAATTTAAAATTTAAAACATCCAACTTTGGATCATAAAATGTTTTAAAACTTCTGACCTATACAATAATAAAATGAAATATTTTCATAAATAATTGTGCCTAGCCATTATTCTAATACCAAATGAACTAAAATAATCATCTTGCATGACCAAATAAAAATAAAACAATAAAGAAAACTATTTACTAAAATGACTACATATAAGCTGCCACATCAATATCTATGTTTAACCCCAAAAGTGCCAATGAATTGATTTTGTAAATCCAGAGGGTCTCTAATTTGCGTAATTTTAAAAGTCTATCATGTTCCCTTGGGGGGACCCAGTCTATTACTTGTATCTTAAGACTACTAGGGTCACCATTATGAGTTTCCATAAAATGTCTCGGAACACTATGTTTGTTGATTTTTTCTTTTATATTATAGATGTGTTCATAAAGTCTTCTTTTGATTTTTCTTTTTGTGCGGCCTACATAATATAGGCCACACCCACACTCTAACAAATACACAACAAAGGTGGAGTTGCAATTACTTCTAACCCTAATATCAAAATCTTTTGATCTTTCAGAGTTATAAAATTTGCTTGCTTTATTTATGTGTTTAAACATCTGGCAATTCAACTTCCCACATTTATTGGTGCTTTTAGCACCTGTTAACCAATTATTGGAGGGTACTTCTTTATGTTCCCTTTTGTTCTTAAGTTTGCTAGGTGCTAAATAATTTTTTAGGTTTTTTCCTTTCTTAAAAGTGACTGTGGGTTGCTCTCCTATATGTGTGCCTAGAACAGGGTCTGCTTTAAGAACAGGCCAGTGTTTTCTTAAGATATTTTTGATTTTATTTGAACCCTCATTATATGTTGAGATAGACCTAATCGGAGTCTCATCCACTGGTTTACATTCTTTAGTTTTAATCGGATTCCTTGTAAGTAGATCCTCCCTATTTCGTGCAAGAGCCCTATTTTTTGATTCACCCTACAGTAAAATTTAGTAAAGAACTGGAGAAACTTTTAATTGAATTTTAAACACAAATGAATATAGGTTTGTGTCTAATATTCATCCAAATATCCCTTTGTTCTATCACTTGCCCAAAGTGCACAAAGATCTTACCAATCCACCAGGGAGACCTATCGTCTCAGGGATTGGTGCACTTTGTGACAACCTCTAAAATACGTAGATCATTTCCTTCAGCCTCTAGTAAAACAAACCCGAGCGTTTTTGAAAGAGACTAAGGAGGTTATTCAAATTTTTGAAGGCACACCATGGGAAGATAACGTGGTGGATCACCTGTGATGTTTCCTCGCTCTACACCTGCATCCCACATGATGCAGGTGTAAATGCTATAGAAATTGAATTTGTAAAACAGAACTTTCCGAGTGTCCAGATTAAATTTTTGATGGATTGTATCATGTTTATACTTACCCACAACTATTTTTTGTTTGAGGGTGTGTATTATTTACAGACCCAGGGGACAGCCATGGGTACAACATTTGCACCCTCTTATGCGAATTTATGTATGAACTTTTTTGAAAATCTGTTCATCTGGAGTGATAGTAAGTATAAACATAATACAATGAAATATCACCGCTATAAAGATGATATTATCATCTTGTGGAAAGGTGAGGAACAGGAGATAATGGAATTTTATGGTTTTTTAAATCAGAATAATTTGAACTTAAAATTTACAGGCAAACATTCAAAAATTTCAATTGAATTTTTAGATCTAATCCTCTATACTGATATTAATTACACTATTGCAGTTAGCAATTTAAAAAAAAACCACTGAGAGAAATAGCTTTATAGATTTTAGGAGTGCTCACAAAAAGAGTTGGATCCATAACATTCCGTATAGTCAGTTTGTTAGGATGAGGAGAAATTGTACTCACCTTGAGAATTTTAACAAAGAAGCTGAACATTTGGAAAATAAACTTTTAAATAAAGGTTATAATCCCAGTCTAATAAGTGAATCAAAAAATAGGACTCTTGCACGAAATAGGGAGGATCTACTTACAAGGAATCCGATTAAAACTAAAGAATGTAAACCAGTGGATGAGACTCCGATTAGGTTTATCTCAACATATAATGAGGGTTCAAATAAAATCAAAAATATCTTAAGAAAACACTGACCTGTTCTTAAAGCAGACCCTGTTCTAGGCACACACATAGGAGAGCAACCCACAGTCACTTTTAAGAAAGGAAAAAACCTAAAAAATTATTTAGCACCTAGCAAACTTAAGAACAAAAGGGAACATAAAGAAGTACCCTCCAATAATTGGTTAACAGGTGCTAAAAGCACCAATAAATGTGGGAAGTTGAATTGCCAGATGTGTAAACACATAAATAAAGCAAGCAAATTTTATAACTCTGAAAGATCAAAAGATTTTGATATTAGGGTTAGAAGTAATTGCAACTCCACCTTTGTTGTGTATTTGTGGGTGTGGCCTATTTTATGTAGGCCGCACGAAAAGAAAAATCAAAAGAAGACTTTATGAACACATCTATAATATAAAAGAAAAAATCAACAAACATACGGCTAGATTTGGAGTTTTGTCGGTAACGACCCGAAAATCTAACGCCGGCTTTTTTCTGGCCGCACCATAAAAATAACTCTGGTATTGAGAGTCCACATAAAGGCTGCGTTAGGCTCCAAAAAAAGGAGCGTAGAGCATTTTTAACGCAGCTTCAACTCTCGATACCAGAGTTGCTTACGCAAGCGGCCAGCCTAAAAAATGTGCTCGTGCACGATTCCCCCATAGAAAACAATGGGGCTGTTTGAGCTGAAAAAAAACCTAACACCTGCAAAAAAGCCGCGTTCAGCTCTTAACGCAGCCCCATTGTTTGCTATGCGGAAACACCTCCTAAGTCTGCACCTAACACCCTAACATGTACCCCGAGTCTAAACACCCCTAACCTTACACTTATTAACCCCTAATCTGCCGCCCCCGCTATCGCTGACACCTGCATTTTATTTTTAACCCCTAATCTGCCGCTTCGTAAACCGCCGCTACTTACATTATCCTTATGTACCCCTAATCTGCTGCCCCTAACACCGCCGACCCCTATATTATATTTATTAACCCCTAATCTGCCCCCCACAACGTCGCCTCCACCTGCCTACACTTATTAACCCCTAATCTGCCGACCGGACCTGAGCGCTACTATAATAAAGTTATTAACCCCTAATCCGCCTCACTAACCCTATAATAAATAGTATTAACCCCTAATCTGCCCTCCCTAACATCGCCGACACCTAACTTCAAACATTAACCCCTAATCTGCCGAATGGAGCTCACCGCTATTCTAATAAATGTATTAACCCCTAAAGCTAAGTCTAACCCTAACACTAACACCCCCCTAAGTTAAATATAATTTAAATCTAACGAAATTAATTAACTCTTATTAAATAAATTATTCCTATTTAAAGCTAAATACTTACCTGTAAAATAAATCCTAATATAGCTACAATATAAATTATAATTATATTATATCTATTTTAGGATTTATATTTATTTTACAGGTAACTTTGTATTTATTTTAACCAGGTACAATAGCTATTAAATAGTTAAGAACTATTTAATAGCTAAAATAGTTAAAATAATTACAAAATTACCTGTAAAATAAATCCTAACCTAAGTTACAATTAAACCTAACACTACACTATCAATAAATTAATTAAATAAAATACCTACAATTACCTACAATTAACCTAACAATACACTATCAATAAATTAATTAAATACAATACCTACAAATAAATACAATTAAATAAACTAGCTAAAGTACAAAAAATAAAAAAGAACTAAGTTACAAAAAATAAAAAAATATTTACAAACATAAGAAAAATATTACAACAATTTTAAACTAATTACACCTACTCTAAGCCCCCTAATAAAATAACAAAGACCCCCAAAATAAAAAAATGCCCTACCCTATTCTAAATTACTAAAGTTCAAAGCTCTTTTACCTTACCAGCCCTGAACAGGGCCCTTTGCGGGGCATGCCCCAAAGAATTCAGCTCTTTTGCCTGTAAAAAAAAACATACAATACCCCCCCCCAACATTACAACCCACCACCCACATACCCCTAATCTAACCCAAACCCCCCTTAAATAAACCTAACACTAAGCCCCTGAAGATCTTCCTACCTTATCTTCACCATACCAGGTTCACCGATCCATCCTGAAGAGCTCCTCCGATGTCCTGATCCAAGCCCAAGGGGGTGCTGAAGAGGTCCATGATCCGGCTGAAGTCTTCATCCAAGCGGGAGCTGAAGAGGTCCATGATCCGCATGAAGTCTTCATCCAAGCGGGAGCTGAAGAGGTCCATGATCCGGATGAAGTCTTCTATCAACGGCATCTTCAATCTTCTTTCTTCGGGAGCCATCATCTTCCATCCGACGCGGAACATCCTCTTCTCCCGACGCCTACTAGCCGAATGACGGTTCCTTTAAGGGACGTCATCCAAGATGGCGTCCCTCGAATTCCGATTGGCTGAAGATCAGCCAATAGAATGCAAGCTCAATCTGATTGGCTGATTAGATCAGCCAATCGGATTGAACTTGATTCTGATTGGCTGATTCCATCAGCCAATCAGAATATTCCTACCTTAATTCCGATTGGCTGATAGAATCCTATCAGCCAATCGGAATTCGAGGGACGCCATCTTGGATGACGTCCCTTAAAGGAACCGTCATTCTTCAGTTGGACGTCGCCGGAAGAAGATGGGTCCGCGGTGGAGGTCTTCAGGATGGAGCCGGTCGTCATCGGATGAAGATAGAAGATGCCGCTTGGATCAAGATGGTTGCCGGTCCGGATCGCATCTTCTTCCCGGATAGGATGAAGACTTTGGAGCCTCTTCTGGACCTCTTCAGCCACCGGATGATGGATCGCCAGCCCCCGCTTGGGTTGGATGAAGATTTTGGAGCCAGGACGGATCGGTGATACCTGGTGAGGTGAAGACAAGGTAGGATGATCTTCAGGGGCTTAGTGTTAGGTTTATTTAAGGGGGTTTTGGGTTAGATTAGGGGTATGTGGGTGGTGGGTTGTAATGTTGGGGGGGGGGTATTGTATGTTTTTTACAGGCAAAAGAGCTGAACTTCTTGGGGCATGCCCCGCAAAGGGCCCTGTTCAGGGCTGGTAAGGTAAAAGAGCTTTGAACTAATAATTAGAATAGGATAGGGCATTTTTTATTTTGGGGGTCTTTGTTATTTTATTAGGGGGCTTAGAGTAGGTGTAATTAGTTTAAAATTGTTGTAATATTTTTCTTATGTTTGTAAATATTTTTTTATTTTTTGTAACTTAGTTCTTTTTTATTTTTTGTACTTTAGCTAGTTTATTTAATTGTATTTATTTGTAGGAATTGTATTTAATTAATTTATTGATAGTGTAGTGTTAGGTTAATTGTAGGTAATTGTAGGTATTTTATTTAATTAATTTATTGATAGTGTAGTGTTAGGTTTAATTGTAACTTAGGTTAGGATTTATTTTACAGGTAATTTTGTAATTATTTTAACTATTTTAGCTATTAAATAGTTCTTAACTATTTAATAGCTATTGTACCTGGTTAAAATAAATACAAAGTTACCTGTAAAATAAATATAAATCCTAAAATAGCTATAATATAATTATAATTTATATTGTAGCTATATTAGGATTTAGCTTTAAATAGGAATAATTTATTTAATAAGAGTTAATTAATTTCGTTAGATTTAAATTATATTTAACTTATATTTAACTTAGGGGGGTGTTAGTGTTAGGGTTAGACTTAGCTTTAGGGGTTAATACATTTATTAGAATAGCGGTGAGCTCCAGTCAGCAGATTAGGGGTTAATAAGTGTAGGCAGGTGGAGGCGACGTTGTGGGGGGCAGATTAGGGGTTAATAAATATAATATAGGGGTCGGCGGTGTTAGGGGCAGCAGATTAGGGGTACATAAGGATAACGTAGGTGGCGGCGCTTTGCGGTCGGCAGATTTTATTGTTTTAGTTTTATTTGGTCATGCAAGATGATTATTTTAGTTCATTTGGTATTAGCATAATGGCTAGGCACAATTATTTATGAAAATATTTCATTTTATTATTGTATAGGTCAGACGTTTTAAAACATTTTATGATCCAAGGTTGGATGTTTTAAATTTTATAAGTCATGTATAGTGCAACTATGATTACATTTGAATTGCAGTATTACATGTAGTTTATTCATTTTATTTTATGTTAGAGTGCTTTTCCGAATTAAGGAATAATATATACATGTTGGTCTTTTAATACTAGTGACCTGTACATGAAGGTGTGGCTATAATAATTAACACAGGTGTTTCCTATACCTTACATAGATTTTTGAAGGTATATAGGGGCCATACTGCTGGTACAAGTCATTCAGTATTTTCCTCTTAAAAAAGCCTGTCCGCTCAGACAGGGGAAACGCGTTGAGGTGGTTTGTGTATGAGTGATACACATTTTAAGTTTGAATCATCAGTGATCACTACTGTAGGTGGGAAGTGGAGATCAATACCGCTATATACTGTTACCCCTGCATGATCAACTTGAGTTCTATGTGCATGTTGATGCCTTGCATCTGGTGAGTGTTATACTTACTATGTATCTTTCTGTCAGTCATTTGTTTCAATAAATCCGCTTGAATCTGGGTGCGCTTTTTTGTCCTTTTTGTCCTGCATGAGATTTCGTTGGCTGTTGGGAGAAGAACACAGCCTCAGAACAGCCGCACCTCTACTACCACAATCGATTGGTGGCTACGTCATCACCTGACACGCTGGTTTGGATTTAGAGAACACAGAGAACAGTCGACCTGAACTACCATCATCTCAGTGTTGCTCATAACGGTTAAAGTTTCTAGACCTTCCAGTGATTTGCATTTTATCTCCCTTGCGATAAGGATGTTTGTTTAAAGAACTTTCATCAGACTATTTCTGAACGTTGTTGCCTCTGCACTTGCACATTGAATATGGGACATTTTATCATTGTGGCTATTGTGCTTGTGAGTTAACATTTGGTCATCTAGCCTGTGGAAATAGTTATACCACATAACTTTGTAGCTTTGAATCTTGATTTGAACATAGGTTTCTAACAAAATATTGTTTGTGTTAAATATTCATGAAAGGGTTTTAGCGCAGACAGTTTTTTTGCGGTGTGTTCTCAGCAAAAATAGCTGTTTTTATTTTATCCCTCCCTCTCTAGTGACTCGTGGACTTCCACATCTTGGGTATTATATCCCATACGTCACTAGCTCATGGACCTATATTGCCACCTATATGAAAGAAAACATAATTTATATAAGAACTTGTCTGAAAAATTCATTTATTTCATGGTGGCAAGTGTCCATAAGACCCATCCAATTTTTTGGGGGTTATGATTTTTTTTATATAAAGCACTTTATTTATCCTGTTCCTCTTTTTTATGCTTTTACTCCTTTTACACCTCATTAACTTGGTTATATGTTAAACTGAGGTATGAGTGAGGTGGGAGGTGTATTTATAGGCATTTGAGGTTTGGGAAACTTTGCCCCCTCCTGGTAGGAATTTATATCCCATACGTCACTAGCTCATGGACTCTTGCCACTATGAAAGACCTGAATTTATCAAGTAAGTGCTTACATAAATAATGTTTTTGCTAATCTAGCGATCACATATAGGGCGCTACATGCAAGTGTGGCGCATATATTTTACCCGTTGCCCGCTGTTTTTACTCCCATAAACTAACATAGAACCGGTGTCACAAGTCGGTATCATATATTCAGCGCAAGGACTTACGTGGTGAAAATGGAGAATATTTACTCAATTTTCACCTCGCCACACATAGGCAGGAGCAGCAATTTGGATATAGACTTTTTTCCTCCACTTTTTTTGTATCATACCAATACAAACAAAAAGCAATAAACATGAGAATGCCTAAAGATTTGTAATTGCAACAATTTTCTGGAGCAAAGTGGTGCATTATCTTATAGAAATACAGGGGTGACAATATTTTTGGCCATGACTATATATATATATATTGACTTTTTTTCTCTGCTATTGTCCTCTCCAGGATTTGATTACTGTTTAGTTCACCTTATTACTAGGCTGGTTCCTGAAGGTCGTTCTCACGAATATTGCTTAAAGCTATATGATTACGTGTCTAGCATTTAAGAAAAAAAAAAGGTCAAGATCTGGAGACCTTTCCCGCAAACAAAAATGAAAGGCATGCATGTCTCAGCATGAAGTGGATATGGATGCTAATAAAAAAAATGCATATATACACAGGTATATTCTGTAAATCTACACTACATATTTAAAATCATGCAAAGGAAATTGTATTAATGTCACTCATTATGTTTCATTTATTTACAATTTTCTTAGAAAGGAGAAGTAAAACAGAAGAAGAATAATTAGAATGGAATTTTACAATTTTAAAATGAGTTTTTGAAAGGGAGCTATACAAAAGGTACACTATATTATGATTATGTCTAAGAGGTGCACAAGCTTTTTCTATCCAACAAACACAATGAGAAACATTGGCTTTGCATGATGCTTGGAGGATACTTCATCCAAAATGAAGGGAAACAGAATTTATGCTTACCTGATAAATTACTTTCTCCAACGGTGTGTCCGGTCCACGGCGTCATCCATTACTTGTGGGAAATGTTCTCCCCCACAGGGAAAGGCAAGGTGAGCACACAGCAAGAGCTGTCCATATAGCTCCCCCTCTGGCTCCGCCCCCCAGTCATTCGACCGACGGTTAGGAGAAAAAGGAGAAACTATATGGTGCCGTGGTGACTGTAGTGTATAAAGAAAAAAAATTTCAACCTGATTAAAAAAACCAGGGCGGGCCGTGGACCGGACACACCGTTGGAGAAAGTAATTTATCAGGTAAGCATAAATTCTGTTTTCTCCAACATTGGTGTGTCCAGTCCACAGCGTCATCCATTACTTGTGGGAACCAATACCAAAGCTTTAGGACACGGATGAAGGGAGGGAGCAAATCAGGTTACCTAAACAGAAGGCACCACGGCTTGCAAAACCTTTCTCCCAAAAACAGCCTCCGAAGAAGCAAAAATATCAAATTTGTAGAATTTGGCAAAAGTGTGCAGAGAAGACCAAGTCGCTGCCTTACATATCTGGTCAACAGAAGCCTCGTTCTTATAGGCCCATGTGGAAGCCACAGCCCTAGTAGAGTGAGCTGTGATACGGTCAGGAGGCTGCCGTCCGGCAGTCTCATAAGCCAAGCGGATAATGCTTTTCAGCCAGAAAGAGAGAGAGGTAGCAGTAGCTTTTTGACCTCTCCTCTTACCAGAGTAAACGACAAACAAGGATGAGGTTTGTCTAAAATCTTTTGTTGCTTCTAAATAGAACTTTAAAGCACGAACAACATCTAAATTGTGTAATAAACGTTCCTTCTTTGAAACTGGATTCGGACACAAAGAAGGAACAACTATTTCCTGGTTGATGTTCTCGTTGGAAACAACTTTTGGAAGAAAACCAGGCTTAGTACGCAAAACAACCTTATCTGAATGGAACACCAGATAGGGTGGATCACACTGCAAAGCAGATAATTCAGAAACTCTTCTAGCAGAAGAAATAGCAACCAAAAACAGAACTTTCCAAGATAGTAACTTAATATCTATGGAATGTAAAGGTTCAAACGGAACCCCTTGAAGAACTGAAAGAACTAAATTTAGACTCCAAGGAGGAGTCATGGGTCTGTAAACAGGCTTGATTCTAACCAAAGCCTGAACAAAAGCTTGTACATCTGGCAAAGCTGCCAGTCGTTTGTGCAACAAGACGGATAATGCAGAAATCTGTCCTTTTAGAGAACTAGCTGACAATCCTTTATCCAAACCTTCTTGGAGAAAGGAGAGAATCTTTGGAATTTTAATCTTACTCCAGGAGAATCCTTTGGATTCACACAAACAGATATATTTTTTCCATATTTTATGGTAAATCCTTCTAGTCACAGGTTTTCTGGCTTGGACCAGAGTATCAATCACAGAATTTGAAAACCCACGCTTGGATAAAATCAAGCGTTCAATTTCCAAGCAGTCAGCTGCAGAGAAACTAGATTGGGATGTTCGAATGGACCTTGTACTAGAGGTCCTGTCTCAAAGGTAGCTTCCATGGTGGAGCCGATGACATATTCACCAGGTCTGCATACCAAGTCCTGCGTGGCCACGCAGGAGCTATCAGAATCACCGAGGCCTTCTCCTGTTTGATCCTGGCTATGAGCCTGGGGAGGAGAGGAAACGGTGGAAACACATATGCTAGGTTGAACGACCAAGGCGCCACTAATGCATCCACTAGAGTCGCCTTGGGATCCCTGGATCTGGACCCGTAGCAAGGAATCTTGAAGTTCTGACGGGACGCCATTAGATCCATGTCTGGAATGCCCCATAATTGGGTTAACTGAGCAAAGACCTCCGGATGGAGTTCCCACTCCCCCGGATGGAAAGTCTGACGACTCAAATAGTCCGCCTCCCAGTTGTCTACTCCTGGGATGTGAATAGCAGATAGATGGCAGGAGTGATTCTCTGCCCATTGGATTATCTTGGTTACTTCCTTCATCGCTAGGGAACTCTTTGTTCCCCCCTGATGATTGATGTACGCAACAGTCGTTATGTTGTCCGACTGAAATCTTATTAACCTGGCTTCCGCTAGCTGAGGCCAAGCCAGGAGCGCATTGAATATAGCTCTTAGTTCCAAAATGTTTATCGGGAGAAGCGACTCTTCCCGCGACCATAGGCCCTGAGCTTTCAGAGAGTCCCAGACCGCGCCCCACCCCAAGAGGCTGGCGTCAGTCGTGACGATGACCCACTCCGGTCTGCGGAAACTCATTCCCTGAGACAGGTGATCCTGGGTCAACCACCAGAGAAGTGAGCCCCTGGTTACCTGGTCTACTTGACTTTGGGGAGACAAGTCTGTATAGTTCCCATTCCACTGATTGAGCATGCACAGCTGTAATGGTCTTAGATGAATTCGAACAAAAGGAACCACATCCATTGCTGCGACCATTAGTCCTATTACTTCCATGCATTGAGCTATGGAGGGTTGAGGAATAGAGTGAAGAACTCGACAAGCTTTTAGAAGCTTTATCTTTCTGACGTCTGTGAGAAAGATCTTAATTTCCACAGAATCTATTATTGTTCCCAGAAAAGGAACCCTTGTGGACGGTGACAGTGAACTTTTTTCTATGTTCACTTTCCACCCGTGAGATCTGAGAAAAGCCAACACAATATCTGTATGAGCCCTCGCTTTGGAAAGAGACGACGCTTGGATTAGGATGTCGTCTAGATAAGGTGCTACAGGACCGCTAGAAGGGACCCTAGCACCTTTGTGAAAATTCTGGGAGCGGTGGCTAAACCGAATGGAAGAGCCACAAACTGGTAATGTTTGTCCAGAAAGGCGAACCTCAGGAACTGATGATGAGATTTGTGGATTGGGATATGCAGATACGCATCCTTCAGATCCACGGTAGTCAAAAATTGACCCTGCTGGATTGTTGGTAAGATTGTCCGAATGGTTTCCATCTTGAAGGATGGAACTCTGAGGAACTTGTTTAATATCTTTAAATCCAGAATTGCCCTGAAAGTTCCCTCTTTTTTGGGAACCACAAACAGGTTTGAGTAAAACCCTAGACCTTGTTTCCCAGAGGGGACTGGGTTTATCACTCCCATCTTTGATAGGTCTCTTACACAATGTAAGAATGCCTGTTTCTTTATCTGGTCTGAAGATAAGCGAGACAGGTGGAACCTTCCCTTTGGAGGAAGTCCCTTGAATTCTAACAGGTATCCCTTGGAAACTGTCTCTAGTGCCCAGGGATCCAGAACTATCTCTTGCCCAAGCCTGAGCGAAGAGAGATAGTCTGCCCCCTACCAGATCCGGTCCCGGATCGGGGGCTACCCCTTCATGCTGTCTTGGTAGCAGCAGCAGGTTTCTTGGTTTGTTTACCCTTGTTCCAGCCTTGCATGGGCTTCCAAGCGGGTTTGGGCTGGGCCGCGTTACCTTCTTGTCTAGCGGCAGTGGAGTTATTAGCCGGTCCGTTCCTGAAATTGCGAAAGGAACGAAAAACAGAATTTATGTTTACCTGATAAATTTCTTTCTCCAACGGTGTGTCCGGTCCACGGCGTCATCCTTACTTGTGGGATATTCTCTTCCCCAACAGGAAATGGCAAAGAGCCCAGCAAAGCTGGTCACATGATCCCTCCTAGGCTCCGCCTACCCCAGTCATTCGACCGACGTTAAGGAGGAATATTTGCATAGGAGAAACCATATGGTACCGTGGTGACTGTAGTTAAAGAAAATAAATTATCAGACCTGATTAAAAAACCAGGGCGGGCCGTGGACCGGACACACCGTTGGAGAAAGAAATTTATCAGGTAAACATAAATTTTGTTTTCTCCAACATAGGTGTGTCCGGTCCACGGCGTCATCCTTACTTGTGGGAACCAATACCAAAGCTTTAGGACACGGATGAAGGGAGGGAGCAAATCAGGTCACCTAAATGGAAGGCACCACGGCTTGCAAAACCTTTCTCCCAAAAATAGCCTCAGAAGAAGCAAAAGTATCAAACTTGTAAAATTTGGTAAAAGTGTGCAGTGAAGACCAAGTCGCTGCCCTACATATCTGATCAACAGAAGCCTCGTTCTTGAAGGCCCATGTGGAAGCCACAGCCCTAGTGGAATGAGCTGTGATTCTTTCGGGAGGCTGCCGTCCGGCAGTCTCGTAAGCCAATCTGATGATGCTTTTAATCCAAAAAGAGAGAGAGGTAGAAGTTGCTTTTTGACCTCTCCTTTTACCTGAATAAACAACAAACAAGGAAGATGTTTGTCTAAAATCCTTTGTAGCATCTAAATAGAATTTTAGAGCGCGAACAACATCCAAATTGTGCAACAAACGTTCCTTCTTTGAAACTGGTTTCGGACACAGAGAAGGTACGATAATCTCCTGGTTAATGTTTTTGTTAGAAACAACTTTTGGAAGAAAACCAGGTTTAGTACGTAAAACCACCTTATCTGCATGGAACACCAGATAAGGAGGAGAACACTGCAGAGCAGATAATTCTGAAACTCTTCTAGCAGAAGAAATTGCAACTAAAAACAAAACTTTCCAAGATAATAACTTAATATCAACGGAATGTAAGGGTTCAAACGGAACCCCCTGAAGAACTGAAAGAACTAAATTGAGACTCCAAGGAGGAGTCAAAGGTTTGTAAACAGGCTTGATTCTAACCAGAGCCTGAACAAAGGCTTGAACATCTGGCACAGCTGCCAGCTTTTTGTGAAGTAACACCGACAAGGCAGAAATCTGTCCCTTCAGGGAACTTGCAGATAATCCTTTTTCCAATCCTTCTTGAAGGAAGGATAGAATCCTAGGAATCTTAACCTTGTCCCAAGGGAATCCTTTAGATTCACACCAACAGATATATTTTTTCCAAATTTTGTGGTAAATCTTTCTAGTTACAAGCTTTCTGGCCTGAACAAGAGTATCGATAACAGAATCTGAGAATCCTCGCTTCGATAAAATCAAGCGTTCAATCTCCAAGCAGTCAGCTGGAGTGAAACCAGATTCGGATGTTCGAACGGACCCTGAACAAGAAGGTCTCGTCTCAAAGGTAGCTTCCAAGGTGGAGCCGATGACATATTCACCAGATCTGCATACCAAGTCCTGCGTGGCCACGCAGGAGCTATCAAGATCACCGACGCCCTCTCCTGATTGATCCTGGCTACCAGCCTGGGGATGAGAGGAAATGGCGGGAACACATAAGCTAGTTTGAAGGTCCAAGGTGCTACTAGTGCATCCACTAGAGCCGCCTTGGGATCCCTGGATCTGGCCCCGTAGCAAGGAACTTTGAAGTTCTGACGAGAGGCCATCAGATCCATGTCTGGAATGCCCCACAGGTGAGTGACTTGGGCAAAGATTTCCGGATGGAGTTCCCACTCCCCCGGATGCAATGTCTGACGACTCAGAAAATCCGCTTCCCAATTTTCCACTCCTGGGATGTGGATAGCAGACAGGTGGCAGGAGTGAGACTCCGCCCATAGAATGATTTTGGTCACTTCTTCCATCGCTAGGGAACTCCTTGTTCCCCCCTGATGGTTGATGTACGCAACAGTTGTCATGTTGTCTGATTGAAACCGTATGAACTTGGTCCTCGCTAGCTGAGGCCAAGCCTTGAGAGCATTGAATATCGCTCTCAGTTCCAGAATATTTATCGGTAGAAGAGATTCTTCCCGAGACCAAAGACCCTGAGCTTTCAGGGATCCCCAGACCGCGCCCCAGCCCATCAGACTGGCGTCGGTCGTGACAATGACCCACTCTGGTCTGCGGAATGTCATCCCTTGTGACAGGTTGTCCAGGGACAGCCACCAACGGAGTGAGTCTCTGGTCCTCTGATTTACTTGTATCTTCGGAGACAAGTCTGTATAGTCCCCATTCCACTGACTGAGCATGCACAGTTGTAATGGTCTTAGATGAATGCGCGCAAAAGGAACTATGTCCATTGCCGCTACCATCAACCCGATCACTTCCATGCACTGAGCTATGGAAGGAAGAGGAACGGAATGAAGTATCCGACAAGAGTCTAGAAGTTTTGTTTTTCTGACCTCTGTCAGAAAAATCCTCATTTCTAAGGAGTCTATAATTGTTCCCAAGAAGGGAACCCTTGTTGACGGGGATAGAGAACTCTTTTCCACGTTCACTTTCCATCCGTGAGATCTGAGAGGCCAGGACGATGTCCGTGTGAGCCTTTGCTTGAGGAAGGGACGACGCTTGAATCAGAATGTCGTCCAAGTAAGGTACTACCGCAACGCCCCTTGGTCGTAGCACAGCTAGAAGGGACCCTAGTACCTTTGTGAAAATCCTTGGAGCAGTGGCTAATCCGAAAGGAAGCGCCACGAACTGGTAATGTTTGTCCAGGAATGCGAACCTTAGGAACCGATGATGTTCCTTGTGGATAGGAATATGTAGATACGCATCCTTTAAATCCACCGTGGTCATGAATTGACCTTCCTGGATGGAAGGAAGAATAGTTCGAATGGTTTCCATCTTGAACGATGGAACCTTGAGAAACTTGTTTAAGATCTTGAGATCTAAGATTGGTCTGAACGTTCCCTCTTTTTTGGGAACTATGAACAGATTGGAGTAGAACCCCATCCCTTGTTCCCTTGTTCACTCCCATTTTTAACAGGTCTTCTACACAATGTAAGAACGCCTGTCTTTTTATGTGGTCTGAAGACAACTGAGACCTGTGGAACCTCCCCCTTGGGGGAAGTCCCTTGAATTCCAGAAGATAACCTTGGGAGACTATTTCTAGCGCCCAAGGATCCAGAACATCTCTTGCCCAAGCCTGAGCGAAGAGAGAGAGTCTGCCCCCCACCAGATCCGGTCCCGGATCGGGGGCCAACATTTCATGCTGTCTTGGTAGCAGTGGCAGGTTTCTTGGCCTGCTTTCCCTTGTTCCAGCCTTGCATTGGTCTCCAAGCTGGCTTGGCTTGAGAAGTATTACCCTCTTGCTTAGAGGACGTAGCACTTTGGGCTGGTCCGTTTTTACGAAAGGGACGAAAATTAGGTCTATTTTTTGCCTTGAAAGGCCGATCCTGAGGAAGGGCGTGGCCCTTACCCCCAGTGATATCAGAGATAATCTCTTTCAAGTCAGGGCCAAACAGCGTTTTCCCCTTGAAAGGAATGTTTAGTAGCTTGTTCTTGGAAGACGCATCAGCCGACCAAGATTTCAACCAAAGCGCTCTGCGCGCCACAATAGCAAACCCAGAATTCTTAGCCGCTAACCTAGCCAATTGCAAAGTGGCGTCTAGGGTGAAAGAATTAGCCAATTTGAGAGCATTGATTCTGTCCATAATCTCCTCATAAGGAGGAGAATCACTATCGAGCGTCTTTATCAGCTCATCGAACCAGAAACATGCGGCTGTAGCGACAGGGACAATGCATGAAATTGGTTGTAGAAGGTAACCCTGCTGAACAAACATCTTTTTAAGCAAACCTTCTAATTTTTTATCCATAGGATCTTTGAAAGCACAACTATCCTCTATGGGTATAGTGGTGCGTTTGTTTAAAGTGGAAACCGCTCCCTCGACCTTGGGGACTGTCTGCCATAAGTCCTTTCTGGGGTCGACCATAGGAAACAATTTTTTAAATATGGGGGGAGGGACGAAAGGAATACCGGGCCTTTCCCATTCTTTATTAACAATGTCCGCCACCCGCTTGGGTATAGGAAAAGCTTCTGGGAGCCCCGGCACCTCTAGGAACTTGTCCATTTTACATAGTTTCTCTGGGATGACCAACCTTTCACAATCATCCAGAGTGGATAATACCTCCTTAAGCAGAATGCGGAGATGTTCCAACTTAAATTTAAATGCAATCACATCAGGTTCAGCCTGTTGAGAAATGTTCCCTGAATCAGTAATTTCTCCCTCAGACAAAACCTCCCTGGCCCCATCAGACTGGGTTAGGGGCCCTTCAGAGATATTAATATCAGCGTCGTCATGCTCTTCAGTATCTAAAACAGAGCAGCCACGCTTACGCTGACAAGGGTTCATTTTGGCTAAAATGTTTTTAACAGAATTATCCATTACAGCCGTTAATTGTTGCATAGTAAGGAGTATTGGCGCGCTAGATGTACTAGGGGCCTCCTGAGTGGGCAAGACTCGTGTAGACGAAGGAGGGAATGATGCAGTACCATGCTTACTCCCCTCACTTGAGGAATCATCTTGGGCATCATTGTCATTATCACATAAATCACATTTATTTAAATGAATAGGAATTCTGGCTTCCCCACATTCAGAACACAGTCTATCTGGTAGTTCAGACATGTTAAACAGGCATAAACTTGATAACAAAGTACAAAAACGTTTTAAAATAAAACCGTTACTGTCACTTTAAATTTTAAACTGAACACACTTTATTACTGCAATTGCGAAAAAACATGAAGGAATTGTTCAAAATTCACCAAATTTTCACCACAGTGTCTTAAAGCCTTAAAAGTATTGCACACCAGATTTGGAAGCTTTAACCCTTAAAATAACGGAACCGGAGCCGTTTTAAACTTTAACCCCTTTACAGTCCCTGGTATCTGCTTTGCTGAGACCCAACCAAGCCCAAAGGGGAATACGATACCAAATGACGCCTTCAGAAAGTCTTTTCTAAGTATCAGAGCTCCTCTCACATGCGACTGCATGCCATGCCTCTCAAAAACAAGTGCGCCACACCGGCGCGAAAATGAGGCTCTGCTTAAGCTTTGGGAAAGCCCCTAAGGAATAAGGTGTCTAATACAGTGCCTGCCGATATTATTATATCAAAATACCCAGATAAAATGATTCCTCAAGGCTAAATATGTGTTAATAATGAATCAATTTAGCCCAGAAACAGTCTACAGTCTTAATAAGCCCTTGTGAAGCCCTTATTTATGATCGTAATAAACATGGCTTACCGGATCCCATAGGGAAAATGACAGCTTCCAGCATTACATCGTCTTGTTAGAATGTGTCATACCTCAAGCAGCAAGAGACTGCACACTGTTCCCCCAACTGAAGTTAATTGCTCTCAACAGTCCTGTGTGGAACAGCCATGGATTTTAGTTACGGTTGCTAAAATCATTTTCCTCATACAAACAGAAATCTTCATCTCTTTTCTGTTTCTGAGTAAATAGTACATACCAGCACTATTTCAAAATAACAAACTCTTGATTGAATAATAAAAACTACAGTTAAACACTAAAAAACTCTAAGCCATCTCCGTGGAGATGTTGCCTGTACAACGGCAAAGAGAATGACTGGGGTAGGCGGAGCCTAGGAGGGATCATGTGACCAGCTTTGCTGGGCTCTTTGCCATTTCCTGTTGGGGAAGAGAATATCCCACAAGTAAGGATGACGCCGTGGACCGGACACACCTATGTTGGAGAAATTAGACTTGTTCTTAGCCTTAAAAGGCCTATCCTGTGGGAGGGCATGGCCCTTACCCCCAGTGATGTCTGAAATAATTTCCTTAAATTCCGGCCCAAAAAGGGTCTTACCCTTGAAAGGAATATTCAGTAACTTAGTCTTGGACGACACGTCTGCCGACCAGGATTTTAGCCAAAGCGCCCTCCGCGCTACTATAGCAAAACCTGAGTTTTTCGCCGCCAATTTCGTTATTTGAAAGGGGGCATTTAATATAAAGGAATTAGCTAACTTTAATCTTTTTAAGCAATCCTTCCAATTTTTTATCCATAGGATCTTTGAAAGCGCAGCTGTCCTCTATAGGAATAGTTGTGCGCTTCGCTAGTGTTGAAACAGCTCCCTGAACCTTCGGGACCGTTTGCCATGCGTCCCTTCTAGGGTCTACTATGGGAAACATTTTCTTAAATATAGGAGGTGGGGCAAAGGGTACACCTGGCTTCTCCCACTCCTTTTCCACTGTGTTCGCTACCCTCTTAGGTATTGGAAAAGCGTCGTCGTGCACTGAGACCTCTAAAAACTTGTCCAATTTGCACAACTTCTCTGGTACTACCATGGAATCACAGTCATCCAGAGTAGCTAATACCTCCTTAAGCAAAGCGCGGAGATGTTCTAGCTTAAACTTAAATGCCACTAGATCAGGTTCTGCATGTTGAGAAATTTTTCCTGAGTCTGAAATTTCACCCTCAGACAGCCCTTCCCTCACAGCCAATTCCGATTGATGTGAGGGTAAAATAGATAAGGCATCGTCAGCGTCTGATTGTTCATCCTTTTTATCTGTATTTAAAACTGAACAATCACGCTTTCTCTGAAAAACTGGCAGTTTGGATAAAAGATTTGCTATAGAATTATCCACTACTGCTGATAATTGTTGCATAGAAATAAGCACTGGCGCGCTAGGTGTCGCCTGCGCGGGCAAAGCTGGTGTAGACACAGAAGGAGAGGATGTAGAGCTATCCCCACTACCTTCATTAGATAAATCATCTTGGGCAACATTATGAAAAATAACAGAGCTGTCCTGATTTTGTTTGGACGCTATGGCGCAATTATCACAAACACTCGAAGGGGGAACCACATTTGTCTCTATACACACAGAACATAGGTTATCTGATGGAACAGACATGTTAAACAGATTTAGGCAGGCAAACAATGCAATAAAAACGATTTTAAACAAAAACGTTACTGTCTCTTTAAATAATAAAATGACACATTTATTTCTGAATGTTCAAAAAACTATGAAGGCAATATCCGATTTTTCTGAAATTTGGACCCCAGTGTCTTAATGCTTAGAAAGTATTGCACAGCAAATATGGAGACTCTAGCTCTTAAAACAAGCAAACCGGAGCCAATTGTTGGATTTAACCATTTTTTTACACACCACAATCCCAGCTACAGCCTTGCTGCAGCTTTTTACCTTCCTTAGAGGTCACCATTCACAGAAAAAAGCCTTTTGGAGTCACTTTCTGAACCACAGAACCCTCTCACATGAATCTGCATGCACTGCCTTGAAATTCAACTGCACAGCTGAAGTGCCAAAATGAGGCTTCCTCCCTCAGCACACTAGAGTGAAGGGGCCTTCCTGACTAGATTTAGGTGTCTAAAACAAGCCAGATCAATAAAAAACGTTCCCAAGTGTATGTGAGCTTATAAAATATTTCAAATGGTATAATATTGTAATAAAAACCAATCGATTTAGCCCCTAACAGTGTCTATCAGCATAAAAAACAAAAAGGGGAAGCCTGTTATCTTTTTTGCTGAGGTGAAAGAAAAATGGCTTACCGTTTCCACTGAGGGGAAAAATGACTGTCATCTAGCATTAGCCTGTGTTGTTAGAAGGAGGCTAGTCATACCTGAAGCAGATGAGTCTGCAAACTGTTACCCCCAACTGAAGTTCTCTTGTTTCAACAGTCCTGCGTGGTAACAGTAATGGATTTTAGTTACTTGTGCTAAAATCATAGCCCTCTTAAACAGAAATCTTCATCACTTTTCTGTTATAGAGTAAATAGTACAAGCCAGCACTATTTTAAAATAACAAACTCTTGATAGAAGAATAAAAAACTACAACTAACACCACAAACTCCTCGCCATCCCTGTGGTAGATGCTACTTGTTCAGAGCGGCAAGGAGAATGACTGGGGGGCAGAGCCAGAGGGGGAGCTATATGGACAGCTCGTGCTGTGTGCTCTCCTTGCCTTTCCCTGTGGGGGAGAACATTTCCCACAAGTAATGGATGACGCCGTGGACCGGACACACCAATGTTGGAGAAATACGTGTTTTTCTCACATTTCCACAAGATATACTCTAGACTTGATTATTTTTTTATAGATTTCACATCTTTGTCACTAGTGGATTCAATTATTATCAATCCTCGCACATGGTCAGATGACACTATTATTGAAAGCTCTCAGTCCCAGTCAAAGATGATATCTGGAGATATGAAGAGTATTTAGTAACAGATTCCCTAACTGAAGACAAATGAATAACCTCCATTCAAAGATATTTTATATTTAACTCTTTTTCCAATATTAATGCTCAAGATTTTTGAGAAGCCCATAAAAGTGTTATCCTGGGAGAGTTATTAGCGATTAAAGCTAATGAATTGAAACAGGACAGGGCCTACATGTTGTCCCTCCTTGCTCAGTGCCAATATGATCATGCCCAATCTCCTTTTTACGATCCTAACGGGAATGGAGACTAAAGAATCCCAACTACTTAAAAGGGACAGTCTACACCAGAATGCTTATTGTTTAAAAATACAGATAATCCCTTTATTACACAAACCACAGTTTTGCATAACCAACACGGTTATATTAATATACTTTTTACCTCTGTAATCACCTTGTATATCAGCCTCTGCAGACTGCCCCTTATCTCAGTACTTTTGACAGTCTTGCAGTCAGTGCTGACTCCTAAGTAACTCCGCGGGAGTGAGCACAATGATATCTATAGGTCACACATGAACTAGTGCTGTCTAGTTGTAAAAATAAAACTGTCAAAATGCACTGCAATAAAAGGCGGCCTTCAAGGGATTAGAAATTAGCATATGAGCCTACTTAGGTTTAGCTTTCAACAAAGAATACCAAGAGAGTATATTGAAAAATTGTTTAAATTTGCATGCCCTATCTCAATCATGAAAGTTTAGTTTGTACTAGACTGCCCCTTTAAACTCCTAGTTCAGGAAGAGAACAGTAGGGCTCTACAGCTTAAAAAAAAGTCACTATTAAGGCCTAAATAAACAAGGATGTCTTCTAACCAGACAACTTTAAAAAAAAAGGAACAAAAAGTCATAAATTCTTCAAATTAAAGATGAAAAAAAAAAAAGACACTGCTTGTCAAAATCCATCACCAATGCCTTCCAAAAATATTATGAACATTTATATAACTTACACAATCCAGAGGGCAATGCCCATACTCCTCATTCACATCTCTGAAACAATTTTAAATCATCTGAATAATTTATGCACTTCAAAATAAACAGGCCAGCAAAGAGATAAACTAGATGACCCTATAACACCTGAAGAGCTGGACAGTGTCATTAAAGAAGCCCCTAATGACTTAACCCTGACAGATTTGCCTATGCTTATTATTCTACCTTTAAAGATATCATTCACCCACATATGCTTGCTTATTTCCAAAGTGTAGACAACTCCCTCAGCCCTTCAGGCACACATAGTTGTCCTTGCAAAGCCTAATAAAGTTAACCAGGTCATTTTCAACTACTGCCCTAATCTCCTTAATAAATACTACTATTAAAACGGACAATCTAGTCAAAATTAAATTTTCATGATTCAGATAGGGCATGCCATTTTAAACAACTTTCTAATTCACTTTTATCATCAAATTTGCTTTGTTATTTTGGTGTTCTTTGTTGAAAGCTAAACCTAGGTAGGCTCATGCTTTCTAAGCCCTTGAAGGCCGCCTCTAATCTTAAAAGCATTTGACAATTTTTCAAAGCTATAGGGCGTTAGTTCATGTGTGCAATATACATAACATTGTGCTCACACAAAAAGAAATTAAATAAGGGAGCAGTCTGCAGAGGCTTAGATACAAGGTAATCACAGAGGTAAAAAGTATATTAATATAACCGTGTTGGTTATGCAAAACAAGAAGATTGAAATATGAAATATTCATATTTTCATATTGGGTTAGCTCAATTACAAAAATGCAATCGTGTTTGCGCGATAGTCTGGTGTTAGATTTTTTTTTCTCCATTGACTTCCATGGGGGAATATGTGAACACACACACTTTATTTAAAGTTCCGATTTTTGCACTAGTCTGGTTACCACTTGCGCAAAATATGGTTTTTTTTTTAAATTCGTAATACGAGCGCAACGCGACTAGTGCAAAAAGCTTAACTCTAGCAGAGTTTTCAGTAAAGGAAATACACCGCACCACTTGTAATGTAGCCCATAAGCAATAGGTAAATATTTTGCAGGAGGACATACAGAAAAAAATACCTCCGATCTCCATATAAGAAGGGGACAGGGTCACCATCCAGGCCAGGAAGACATTTAAAGAATTTTAGGTTCAGAGCACATTACTGATTTTTTCCAGTGTTCACGCATACATTATGAACTTTATAATGAGCAATTTATATCGCTTCACAGCATTGTAATGTACAAGTTAAAAAGGAAAACATGTTTACACAGGAATCAGCTCAGAATACAGTAAGTCTTACACAAACAAATAATTAAGAATACTAAAAGATAGAATTGAGATTATATTATTTACAGCAAGAGAATGAGCAATGGCTCAGTGGGTTGTTATTTAATAACAAGGAACATTGCAACTCCAGACAATCAGTTCTGTCTTTTGTGGGTGTGGTCAGTGAGGTGCAATCTAGATAAATTGAGCAGGGAGTCTACCAATTACCCTTAGGGAGACATATATTTACAGCAAGAGAAATGTGCTCAAAAGAGGCTGTGTATAGGCTGATGATTAGCTATTAAACCAGCAATTATGTTTTTGTTAATTAACTGATCCTGCACTTGTGTGTATGCAAATTATGACTCTTGAGAATTAGTCTCCCTAAGGGTGATGCCGCATCCAGGCATGGACTGTTGCCCAATGATATAAGCTGCACCTCACTGGCGAGGCTCACACAAGAGATGTCTAAGTTGCAATGTCTTCTTCAGAAAGTTATAGCCTGGTAATTAAGGGCTGGACCAGAGTCATACACTAGGCAAAAATAGGTGACTAGCCACAGTACAAGCTATTTTGCTTTTCTTTGTTCCACAGTTGAACTCTTCTCCCTCTATTTTTTGTGTATAAGAAATTAGATGAAGTTTTTTGATATTGCTCATAATCTGACCAAATGCAGTCAGGACACTAGCAGCATGTAATATATTAAGAAAATCTAACCATATCAAGATGGTGCTTTTGCGGCTTTCCCACCACCCTTCAAGTTGGATAAAACTTAGCTTGACTGCTGGGGATTCTGGAATGAGTCAAGTAAGCAAGTTAGTAACAATGACTTGTGTGCTTTGACATGAACCCTGACTTTGAGTACAACATCTAAGTGCACCCAGGCTTCTTAGAAGAAACCTCAATGTGTTTAGGGTCTGGAAAAATAGAAGATGAGTCCTAAGAATTTCTTTGGGCAGTAAATGATAAAAACTGTCAAGCTTACTAGGATACACATAGAGGAGTCTAAAAACAACTACTTTGAATTCCTGAAGACCGTCAACAAGAACAAAAGCAGGAAAAGATGAACATGCTGTAAAAATCTGTGGGAAATGATTTATCAGCCTCTACAGGGTTTCATTATTTTAATTAAGACAGACGGATGGATGGATGGATGGATGGATCACAGTATGTAGAAAAGGCCAGCAGGTCCAAATGCATGACAGTAAACTAAAGTGGAGTAAAACCATTACAATAAATTGGGGGGAGGGGGATATCACCTTTGAATCCTGTGTGCAGGTTCTTGGTTGTAGCTCACATGCATGATTCCAGCTGGGAGTTTCTGATATGTATGGGCAAAATTTTGGGATTCAGCATTCGTTTGCAAAATGAATGCCGAATATGACTGCAGGCAGCCGCATTCGTTTTGGCACCTGATATATCAGCGTCGAAGTGCACACACAAAGAGCTTGATTTGCACAGATCTCTGTGTGTTACTCTTTACATTGATATATACAGCATCAAAATTAAAATTAAATTTATGCTTACCTGATAAATTAATTTCCTTCTTGGCAGTGAGAGTCCACGAGAACATGCTTAACCTATGGGAATTTCTCTACCTGGCCACGAGGAGGAGGCAAAGACACCCCAAAGCTATAAATATCCCTCCCACTTCCCCTACCCTCTCAGTAGTTCAAGCCGAGGATAAGGAAAAGTGAAGAGAGATAAAAAGAGGTATATAGGTTCAAAAACAAAACAACTGCCACCACTACACATTTAGAATCCGGGCGGGGTCGTAGACTTATTGCCCATTCCCCAGTTTTGGATAACCAACCCAGTTATAATAATACACGTTTTACCTCTGTAATTACATTGTATCTAAGCTTCTGCGGACTGCCCCCTTATTTCAATTCTTTTCACAGACTTGCATTTTAGTCAATCAATGCTCACTCCTAGGTCACTTCACCTGCATGAGCTCAATGTTATCTATATGAAACACATGAACTAATGCCCTCTAGTGGTCAAAATGCATTTAGATTAAAGGCAGTCTTCAAGGTCTAAGAAATTTGCATTTGAACCACCTAGGTTTAGCTTTCAACTAAGAATACCAAGAGAACAAAGCAAAATTGGTGATAAACGTAAATTGGGAAGTTGTTTAAAAATTGCATGCCCTATTTAAATCATGAAACTTTTTTTTAACAATCATATTTTTTATTGAATTTTGTACCATTTCAATCAATATATAACAGAAAAAAAAGAAAACTGTACTGCAGATAATATGGACAATTACAGCAATAATGTAAACTCTGAACAATAAAAAATCAAGCATAAAATACATTGGACATGTGTACCTCTGATATATTACCTATCTTTAGACTTGACTGTCCCTTTAACCTATGTAAAACCAATACACAAGCTGTGGAGAGGGAAAAATAGGGAAGGCAGTCCTAATTACTAGGCACCACCGCTTGTAGAACCCTTCTCCTAAAGGAAGCCTCTGCTGAGACAAAAACATAAAATTTATAGAACTTTGTGAATATGAGTAATGAAGACCAAGTTGCAGCACAAGCAGACACCGCACAAGTAGAATGTGCTGTGATTCATGAAGGGGGCTCCTGACCCGCTTCCTTGTAGTCCATGTGAATCAGACTTCTCAACCAAATGGAAACAGTGACAGCTGAAGCCTTCTGCCCCTTGCGCTTACCAGTATACAGGATGAATAAGGAAGATAATTGACGAAACTCCTTAATCGCGTGAAGGTAGAACTTAAACGCTCTGACCACATCCAAATTATGTAACAATCTCTCCTTGGAAGATGACGGATTGGGACAAAGTGAAGGAACCACAATCTCTTGATTGATGATGCAAGTGTTAAAGCCTAGGCGAGTCCTCAACACAGCCCTATACCAATGGATCAGCAGATACGGAGGAGCACGCATTAAAGCTGAAAGCTCTGCCACTCTGCGAGCAGACAAAATAGCCAACAAGAAAACCACTTTCCAAGTGAGTAACTTAATATCAACAGCATTCAGAGGATCAAACGGAGACCTTTGAAGAATGTTTAACACTAAACTCAGGCTCCATGGAAAAGCAACAGGTTTGAAAAGAGGTTGAATTCTGACCAAAACCTGAACAAACTCCTGAAAGTCAGGTAAACTAGCCAACCTCTTGTGAAACAAAACAGAAAGGGCAGAGATCTGACTCATGATAGACCCTCCTGTAGAAACTGTAGAATATGCAGAGTCTTAACTCTACACCAGGAGAAACTTCACTGATCACACCAGTGAAGATACGTCCTCTAGACCTCGTAGTAGATGTGTCTGTTGACAGGCTTGCGTGTCTGTGATTGGTACTCTTATCCAGGCTTCTAACAGTGTGACTGATACTCTTATCGACTGTCAGAAGCCTCTCTGAGGTAAGATCAACCATTCAATCTCCAGGCAGTCAGCCTCAGAGTAGCTAGGTTTTGATTTAAAAAAACAGTGATAATTGCCAACAACTGGTCGCACATCGCAGATAAACATTAGGAGACTCAAATGTGAGTACTATTTTCGTTAAACGAGCGCAGTCTAGATCGCAATACTAAAAAAGTTATGAGAGGTGAAGAGCGCACCGCCGCCATCTTGGATTCATAATACACGCAGTAAAAGTTACTCCGAGACAAATGAACTATACTAACACAGCACTTTCAGAACTTGCTGATCAGATCCCCAATGCTGCTGAAAGAGGTACGCATGTATGAAGTCCACCCTCACAAAGATCAGCCTATAATTACCTCTATCCATAAATGAGATGTATCACACAGGATAACTGTTTTATTTTACTAATGCGGCCAGAAGAGGCGAGAAAGCACTCATATAAGTAATGCACATACAATATCTCGCTGCAAGTCTATCTAAAGATGCAATAACTCAACCTTAACACATAACTTATATGAGGAAATTTGGATCAAGCCATACATTCCTAAACAAGTATGCGCCCTGAAAACTGACTGTAACTTCCTTAAAAAAAACATGGCGTCTAAAAATAAAAGCAAAGGTGAAAAGAACACCAAAAGTCAACCTATCAGCAACTCCCTGGTGAGTTCCTTTTTTCAAGCAACCAACCCAGAACTACAAGAGCCCCCTACTCCTGAGCAACATACCACTTCTGAAATAATATCATCACCGGATTATATCATACAGCTTAAGCAGGACATCGCTAAGCTCCCATCTAAAGATGATTTTGAATCACTCAAGTCGTTAATTACCAAAGAACTGTCCACAATGCGCAAAGACATTTCTGAAATGAGAGAGAGAATAGTAGATATGGAAGAAACACAAGACACTACTACTGAAACGGTAGGATCCCTTTATAACCATATCTCTACACACGATTAAAAAATGGAAGCACTGGAAGAAAAAAATCGAAGATTTAGAGAACAGGGGAAGAAGGAACAACTTACGCATAAGGGGCATTCCCGAATTAATAAAAGCAGCCGACTTATCGGCCTATCTACAAGGCCTCTTTCAGCACTTAATCAGAGATCCACAAGCACCGCCAATGGAAATTGAAAGAGCGCACAGATCCCTTCGACCCCCTCCGCCTCCAAATGCTCCACCCAGAGACACTATCCTCAAGTTTCTTAGATTTACAGACAGAGAAACCATCTGGCAAAAAGCCAGATCCTCTCATGTGATATCTTACCTAGATCATGATCTACAAATATACCTGGACCTGTGTCAAAGCACTATCCAGAAACGTAGAGAAGCTCGTTTCATCACGTCAATCCTCCAAGATAAACACATCAAGTACCGCTGGGGATTTCCCTTCAGCTTAATCATACCCCATGATGGCCAAACTCTTATGTACAAAGGAATCCAGGATCTAGACAAGCTCTTCAAAGGTTTGGGGATTCCTCTGAAACCACCAGGCCCACCTTCAGCATCTCATGAAAGTCCCCAGGATGCAAGCCTCCAAGCACACATGTCCAGCCTGCAGAGAACAGCCTGGAGCAAAGTACAGCCGTACAAAAAAAGAAAGGACAAGCTGAATGTTTCTCCTTCCTCACTTAGAGACTGACTTGGACCAAGGACAATATACACCATTCATAATTGGTGAGATCCAACCATTAAAGCAATAAGTATAATATGTTGTTAATAATTAACCACTTGTGTTGCATATTATGTTTCCTCTCATGTTCTTTTTAGCTAACTGTTTACAGCTTATCCAGGACTTCTCCAGTTATAACAAGTAGCGAAACTTATGCGAACTTTTCAGTTGTAATGTGACCTAGTTAAAGTTCATTTTGTTAAGTTAGAAGATGTGCATTTGTAGCTTGATACATGCATTATTTACACTGTTATTACATAATATCCTACATAAGCCCAAGCTGTTGTAGGACCTCCGATTGAAATTACTGTAATTTCAATCTTATCTATGGTTTTCCACCATTTCCCTCCCCCAATTATCTATTTTTATGAAGTGCAAAAAGGTTAAGCGGCTACAGGGCTACAAACCTACTCAATCCAATGAGTAAAGAGGGGACAGTACAAAAAAGATTTAAAAGTAAAAAGGCTTTATTTTGGAACACTTAAAAACAAGCAGAGCCGTGGCTCAAAGATGAAAGCATACACTGACAAAAGGGGTAACAGTGCAGCACAGCAGACATGTTTCGTGTGTCCTCAGCACACTTGTTCACTGCTATGTTGTTGCTGCCACTGTTACTCCTATTTAAAGGAACAACATACATTAATTAAAAACAAATATTAACCCCTTATTGTCCTGTTGACTTAGGTGTGTTAGGCTAAACTAATGACAGAATAACATAGGGTACTATGAGGGAACACAAAAAACTAAATTCTAAGCACAATAGTATAAAAGGCAAGAAAAATTCGTTAGAAATCTAAACTAATTCTATTGGAAAGTGCTAAGACAAATAAGTATATATATGGATTTATATGTGTTCTCAACTCATTCTTTTACTATTTCATATAAGAAGTACCCTGTATGGATTGGGATTCCAAGGGACAATTTGTTGGTGTACAAACATAAAACTAACAAACAAAGCGGTACTAGACAAAACAAACAAAAAGAAGGTAAACTTGTGTTCAGTACACCGTACAGTTTAGAATATCACAAAATTTGTGACATTATTAAACAATCATTATCAATACTGGCCACTGATACAAATTTAGTACACATAGCCACGGAGGGTTGCAGATATGTAGCAAGAAAAAGTAAGACTATTGGAAACATTATAGCACCCTCTGATCTTGCTAGTGTCAATACACGCACTTGGCTCCCACAAAGATTTGTTTTTTTCAAATGTAGGACACAAAGGTGTAAAACCTGCAGACGTAGTGGAAGGAGCAAACTTTACCTCCACATCAACTAATCGTACATATAATATTGGATACAACCTCAACTGCAAATCCAACCATGTGATTTACCTGCTGACCTGCAGGGGGTGTAATATACAATATGTCGGGAAAACCAAACGACTTGTCAGGGATAGAGCCCAGGAGCATGTCAGGGACATTGAAGACCTAGATATTTTTACTCCTGTAGCCAGACACTTTAAATCTGAACACTCGGGCAATGCCGCCCTTTTGTCCATACAGGCAATGGACCACGTACCACCACACAAAAGGGGTGGCGATAGAATCCAAAGGCTGGACTATAAGGAAGCCCAATGGATTTTTCTACTCAATACTAGACATTCATATGGCATTAACAAAGAAAGTGATGTCAATCTTTTTATTTAATCTAAGAACCATATTTCCTTTTAGTTATGCCATTTTATTAGGCCATACCTTGTAAAATTTTGCAATATTCAAAACCTAGCAATGTTCATAGTCCATAAAGTGACACATAACTAACTATCAAAATATAACACATTAATCTAGGGCTGTGTAAGTGGGGGATCACATTGGTACATTAGGATAATTTGCACTTTCATACTTAGGATTTTTTGTCTTTATCTGTATTCCCCTCTCCCAATCCATACAGGGTACTTCTAATATGAAATAGTAAAAGAATGAGTTGAGAACACATATAAATCCATATATATACTTATTTGTCTTAGCACTTTCCAATAGAATTAGTTTAGATTTCTAACGAATTTTTCTTGCCTTTTATACTAGTGTGCTTAGAATTTAGTTTTTTGTGTTCCCTCATAGTACCCTATGTTATTCTGTCATTAGTTTAGCTTAACACACCTAAGTCAACAGGACAATAAGGGGTTAATATTTGTTTTTAATTAATGTGTGTTGTTCCTTTAAATATTAGTAACAGTGGCAGCAACAACATAGCAGTGAACAAGTGTGCTGAGGACACACGAAACATGTCTGCTGTGCTGCACTGTTACCCCTTTTGTCAGTGTATGCTTTCATCTTTGAGACACGGCTCTGCTTGTTTTTAAGTGTTCCAAAATAAAGCCTTTTTACTTTTAAATCTTTTTTGTACTGTCCCCTCTTTACTCATTGGATTGAGTAGGTTTTTAGCCCTGTAGCCGTTTAACCTTTTTGCACTTTCTACCTCTACTACGCCCTGGACAGAGGCGTGTCGGCTGGGCTCCCTACTTCCGGATTCTACACACAGACTGCACGGAGGAGCGGAACGGACGTGATACACTGTTACTTTCCAGACATGCTGAAGTGACGCTGCTCAGTGAAAGGACCGCAGACCCCGCAGGAACGGTAAGCGCCACACTAGTGGAACTTTCTATCTATTTTTATGGTTACTTTATGATTGCAATGATTCATACTGTTAAGCTTTTGCACTTATTCACTTCAGTTACATGTCTTGCATGCTATGAACTCCAACTCTACACAACAGCATATACACTCCACATGGGCCTGGGTCGTGGCCACTTTTCGCTGGCATTATGGTCTCTTCTAATAGCACAAACTCCCCCAGATATTAGCCAACATGAATAAATCCACTTGTACTAACAGGATATTGTCCTTTATAACTATTAACGCCAAAGGTTTAAACAACCCACATAAAAGGAGCATAGCGATTAGAGACATCAAAAGTAAAAAAGGAGACTTAATCTTCTTACAGGAGTCACATTTCCTAAAGGGGCAAGAACCAAAAACCTTCTTCTATAAATTTGGCCCTTAATATTACTCTTCTAACAAAACAAAAACCAACAGAGTTGTAATCTTAATTAAAAGGGGAATACCTTTCCAACTGTTTGACTCCTACAGAGACGCTGAGGGTAGATATATCATCCTAGTAGGGAAGCTATATAATACAGTTACTACTTTAGTAAGTGCCTATGCCCCTAATACTGGCCAAGATAGTTTTATATCGTCTCTATCTAGAAAAATTCTAGAAATTTCTAAGGGAATGTTAATTGTAGGGGGCGATCTCAATATCACACTAGACCCCTTTAGAGATAACTCAACCCACACCTCATCCGTATCACACAAAACTATCTCACTAATAAAACAACGCCTTAGAGACTTAGCCATTCACGACGTTTGGAGAGTTCATCACCCTGACGAAGATGACTTTACATTCTTTTCCCACCCACATTCACACTTCTCCCGCATAGACTACATATTAACAGATGTCAACACACTATCTAAAACCACGCACTCAACTATTATCCCCTCTCCTTGAACAGACCATTCCATGGTATTATGCTCAATAGCCTGGCCTTCAGCACCCCAATCAGCCTACCTCTGGAAACTCAATGATGAACTCCTAGATTTACCACAATATAGTGAAAAGATACAAAACACCATCAAAAACTACTTTGATATGAATATAGGCTCGGTCCTCTCACTTCAGATCACATGGGAAGCAGATAAAGCTACAGTACGAGGGGAGCTCATTAGCATTTCATCCCATTACAGAAAGCAGCAGAGACAACTACTACAAGAGTCCCTATATAAATTAAACGATATAGAAACGCAACTCAAAAAAAAACCCACAGACACACAGCTGATAGCAGAACTGCAATCCATTAAACAGACAACAGCCCACCTCATAGACGAGGAATGCAAAAATCTAGCCGTTAAACTTAAGCAATCCTATTATGAAGGAGACAATAAATGTAGCAAGCTCTTTGCCCGTAGACTAAAACATAATATGAACCGTAACTATATCCTTACTATAAAATCCACAACCAAAACGTTGCACGACACAGCAGCTATTGCCGATTCATTTCGTGCCTATTACGAACAACTATACAACATATCTGCTACACCCACGGCTTCCCATCTCAACAACCTACATGACCCCCTAGACTACATACATCAGTTTCTTTCAGACATACATTTTACGGCAATTACTGAGGACCAACAAACCTTTCTCAAAAGCCCTATTTCTCTTACAGAAATATGAAACACTATAAAAGATCTTCCTACTGGAAAAGCCCCAGGCCCAGATGGCTACACAACCTACTATTATAAAAAATACATCAATATACTGGCCCCACATCTACTCGCCCTTTTTAACTCCATAACATCTAACAGTCCATTCTCCACACAATCATTAGAGGCATACATCTCTATCATACCCAAACCCGGTAAAAACCCTGAATTAGTAGAAAGTTATAGACCAATCTCCCTGTTAAATACCGATCTAAAGATCTACGCCAAAATACTAGCAACACGACTAAAAACTGTTCAACCACAGTTGATTGGAAATGATCAGGTTGGGTTCGTCCCCACCCTGGAAGCAAAGGATAATACAGTCAGGATCACCCAGCTAATAGAATATGCTACTCATAAAAACATCCCACTCATGGTTCTGTCAACTGACGCGGAGAAAGCTTTCGACCGCGTCGGTTGGCAGTTCCTAAAAATAGTTCTCCAAAAAATGGGTATAGGTCAAGAATTCTCAGATCGTATATTTGCCATGTACTCCACCCCACCGCTAGAGTCCGAGTGAACGGGTCCCTCTCAGCCCCCTTTAACATCTCCAATGGAACCAGGCAGGGTTGTCCCCTCTCCCCGCTCCTATTTGCTTGTGCAATAGAAGCCCTAGCACAGAAAATCCGTAGTCATCAAATGATAACAGGAATACAAATACAAGACACACACCACAAAATCATGCTATACGCTGATGATATTTTATTCTGCATAACAAACCCCTTAACCACTATACCCAATATTATCAGTCAATTAGATGATTTCGGCAGAGCATCCAACTTTTTAGTTAACAAAAGCAAGTCAGAAATCATGAATATTAATATCCCGCAATCTGACATACACCTAATCCAGCAGGTCTGTCCATTCCGCTGGCAACAAACCTCACTCAAATACTTGGGAATCCAACTCACCACAACGCCAGAACAGCTCTTTATAGAAAATTATAAGCCCCTACTCAAACAGATAATCACAGATCTCTCCTCCTGGAAAAAGATATACATATCCTCGCTGGGAAGGATTAATATCATTAAAATGAACATACTCCCAAGGGTCCTTTACCTATTTCAAACATTGCCTATTCCCCTCCCCAAAAGCTATGTAGACTCACTACAATCGAACATACTAGATTTCGTCTGGTTTACTAAAAAAGCAAGAATCAGCAAAAAAATCATGCTTCTCCCCACAGAGATGGGAGGTTTGGGGGTACCAGACTTCCACCGATACAGACAAGCCACTTTTTTACAGCGTATTGTAGACTGGCACTCAAACATAACCAACAAAGCCTGGGTACAACTAGAACACAACCTTACTCAGATCCGACACTTGGGGCAGCTATGCTGGAAGCCAAAAGACTGGATCAAATTCTTAAAAACCACTTCCCAGTCAATATTAGAAACGTTCAAAATCTGGGATAAGACCCTCATAGAATACCCAAATATATCTTCCAAATACTCGCCCTTAACGCCACTAACACATAACATCGAATTTAAACCTGGCCTTTCCATAACCCCTAACCTGCTAGGAACACCCATCCGATCCCTACAAATTCACCACCTTGGAAACGAGCACCACTCTCCAAATACAGACGACCTGATCTCAGCAGGTTTTGATATTTTTAAGGACTGGCTTTTCTATAGACAATGCCACTCTTACATTATTTCCCACCCACAATCTAACAACCTGACAAGAACAATGACGCCATTTGAATCTTTTTGTAGCAAACCCACCCCAACCAGACACGCACTCTCAATCATTCAAGTAATGCTGTCACAACAACCACATGGATCCCTCCCACATTACATTGACAGATGGAATCAGGAGCTAGGAACAGACATCTCTCACGCAGACGCACTACACATTTTCAAGTAAATTTGTAGAACTTAATTTAAAAATCGTGCAAAGATGGTACCTGACCCCAGAAAGGTGCAAAAAAATATATAGACTTAGGTCAGCACATTGCTGGAGATGTGGGTCTTCGGAATGTCATATGTCTCATATCTGGTGGCAATGTAACAAAATAATTCCTATTTGGGCTGAAATAGCCAGAGAATCTAGTAAAATATTAGGAGTCAATATGCCCCTTGACCCATGCTTGTGGCTATTCAACAAAGTCCCAACCAAGCTACCCACCCCATCAAAAAAAACTACTGTGCATACTAAGCAATAGCCTTAAAATCCTGATCGCTAGGAAATGGAAGACAGAGACCGTACCGTCCCTCAGCCAATGGCACTTTGAGTGCCACCGCACAATATCTCTAGAAGAATACTCTTACATGAAAAACAAAAACATGGACTTATATGCCCAAATGACCTTTATGTGGGAGACGTACATACAAACATATCCTCTGTAACCACGCCCAGACACTCCATTATAGCTTCACACTAACTAATACCTCATACGCTGCCGATACAATGCCAGACTCATGTTGGAATGAAACGCATGTTACACGACATCATCACATACTATATGTTGTTTAATAATTGTAACCATGGTTGTGTTTATCCCTATGTCCCCCTCCCCTCTGCCTTATTTTGTTTCAAAACGCAATTTACTTTATGTACTTTATTTCGATGTAAAAGTTTTTGATCTCAATAAACTTTTGAAATTAAAAAAAAAAAAAAAAAAAAAAATGGGCCCTGAGTCAGCAGGTCCTGACAAAGAGACTACTGCCAAGGATGAGCAGACAACATGTTTACTAGGTCTCATACCAAGTCGTGCGTGGCCACGCAGGGGCTATCAAAATAGTGTTCCCTCCTGCTTGATCCGAGCAACCATTCAAGGCAGAAGAACAATTGATGGAAACAGATAAATTAGCTTGAAGTTCCACTGGACCTCTACAGCCTCCACTAGCTCCGCCTGATGATCCCTGGACCTCGATCCGTACCTTGGGAGCTTGGTATTTAAGCAAGAAGCCATCAGATCTATATCAGGAACAACCCACCTGCACGTTATCTCCAGAAACACCTCCTGATTTAGGGACTACTCCCCTGAGTGGAGAGTCTGCCTGCTAAGCAAATACTCTTCCCAATTTTCCACACCCTGGGATGTTGTAATCTGACATTGATGTATCTCCGCCCATAGCAGGATTCGAGACACCTCTTGCATCACCAGATAGCTCTGTGTGCCTCCATTATTGTTGATGTAGGCCACGGTCGTGATTTTGTACTATTGAAATCGAATATAGTGGATGGAACCCAGCTGGGGCCACTATAGAAGCGTATTGCAAATGGCTCTTAACTCGAGAATGTTGATCGGAATAGATACTTGCTCCTAACACCCAGTTCCTTTGGGCTATCAGAGAACACTACACTGAACCCCAGCCGGATAGACTCGCCTCTGTGGTTATGATCACCTAGGAGAATACATCCCCAGAAGCATGGAGTTGGGGACTGCAATGCAGCCAGACTCCTTCTCACCTGGGTGTCCAGGCAGATGACCTGTGACAGATCTGAATGATCTCCATTCCACTGTCTGAGCATACACAAACTTTAGTGGTTTCAGTTAAAAGCGAGCAAACGGTATAGCATCCAATGCCGCATCCATTAGACCTACCACTTCCATGCATTGTGCTACTAAAGGATGAGCATTGGACTGAAGCAGGCGACATGTCGTCTGAAGCTTCCCTCTGCGTTGATCTGTGAGGTAAATGCGCATACTCAAAGAGTCTAGGATTGTTCCTAAAAACTGTATCCTTGTAGCCAGGACAAGGGAGCTCTTTTCCATATTGACCTTCCAACCATGTGCCTGAAGACACAAGAGTAACCTCTCCATGTGGTCCTGAGCCACTGGCAAAGATGAAGCCTGTACCAGAATGTCATCCAGGTAAGGAGCTACTGCAATCCCCTACAGACAGACCACAACCAGCAGAGCTCCCACCACCTTGGTGAATGCACCCTGCTTTTTAGTGACCACAAAGAGATTGAAGTAGAATCCCTTTTCCCCTCTCTGATGGGGGAACTGGAACCACCACACCCATGGCAGTGAGATTGTCCACGCAGTAGAGCAGTGCAGCTCTCTTTACTGGGTTTCCTGAAACTCTTGACAGCAACAGGTGGTCCCTTGGAGGACGAGAACAAAAGCTTATTATGTATCCCTGGCAAACAATGTCCAGTACCCAAGGGTCCTTGATGGACTGAACCCATTCCCTCTAAAACACACAAAGTCTGCCCCTCACCTGACCTGATCCCCGGTTGGGGGTGATCCCATCATGCCAACTGGTTATCCTGAGAAGCCTTCTTGGGCTGCTTGTTCTTGTTCCACCCCTGGGTGGGTTTTCAGGTAGCCTTGGGGGAATCTGTCTTAGGTGGTTTTGTGCTCCTCTGACATCTTTTCGGAAGAAAAGGACAAAAACATCCAGCTGATCAACCTTTAGGTTTAGATTTCTTGTTTGCAGTAGGAAAGCTCCCTTTCCACTAGTAACCGTGGCAATAATGGAGTCCAGACCAGGACTGAACAAGGACTTGCCCTTGAAGGATTTAGAAACCGTATCCTCCGGCCACAATTTGAGCCACAAGGCCTGCCTGGCCAGAACCGCAAGGCTAGAGTTTTTAGCACTAATGTGGATAATTTGAAGAATGGCATCCCTGATGAATATGCTCCTGGATCTCCTCAAGAGGAGTTTCAATGGTAATCAGATCTGCTAAGGGTTGACACCAGAACCCTGTGATTGTGGCTATTCCAACCACCATTTGAAAAAAGGCGCCCGACTGAGGGAACACCCTTCGAAGGTATCCCTCGATCTTTCTGTCTAGAGCAGTGATTTTCAACCACTGTGCCGTGGCACACTAGTGTGCTGTGAGAGATCGTAAGGTGTGCCGCCATTGCAGAAGCAGACTGACAGGCTCATCAGGCAGACGGCATCATTTACAACATGACATATTTACATTCTTTCACAAACAATCATTATGATTGTTTGTGAATGAATGTCAATATGTCATGTATTGTAAATGAATCATTAGGTGAGCAGTTGCCCTGTTTGAGCAGAGTAGACTCAGGTTGCAGGTGGCAGTACAGTTGCGACGCCTATAATGCTATTGACAGGCGGAAGTTGTTTCTGATTAAACATGTTAAGTTGTTCAACTTGGTGAAGGGCGGGATTTACGGCTGACATTGGCCGGCTCTCTCCACGGGTTCCGTCTCCCGTCTACTACTTGCTGGGAACCAGATGAGATTAACAGGGCCTATTAACCCATTATGATAATGTCCTTAATTTAATAAAGAACTCACAAATATTACATAACATTTAACTGAGCATGTATGCTTATGTTACGTTACAATGGTTACAATATATAAACAGATTGACCGATAGTTGTAGTGCAGTCATATTGTAATTTTAAGTATTTTACGAATAAAGAAAAAACAAACTCAGTAAGGATAGTGATGTACCTAAAAAAGAAAGTAAATTGTACTAAATAAATAATTTCCATGTCAACTCTCCTCAGATGCACTCAACAAAAAGTTGTCCCCCTTTAAAGCTAATTAACAGAAACCCAACATCCCGCCTTTTTTCAAGTAATAGAAGTACCCCCAAATAATACTGGACAGAATGTTTATGTAAAAATCACTGAATGAAAATAGGAAAGAAGTAAGCTTTGTGACTACTGCTAGGCCAGGAACCAAGCCATGATATGCAGCTAATTACAGTAAGTACAATAAAAAATACTTACCATGAAATTCATGCTGAAAAAACAAAATTTATGCTTACCTGATAAATTCCTTTCTCCTGTAGTGTGGTCAGTCCACGGGTCATCATTACTTCTGGGATATTAACTCCTCCCCAACAGGAAGTGCAAGAGGATTCACCCAGCAGAGCTGCTATATAGCTCCTCCCCTCTACGTCACCTCCAGTCATTCGACCAAGGACCAACGAGAAAGGAGAAGCCAAAGGGTGTAGTGGTGACTGGAGTATAATTCAAAATTTTTTTACCTGCCATAAAAAAAAGGGCGGGCCGTGGACTGACCACACTACAGGAGAAAGGAATTTATCAGGTAAGCATAAATTTTGTTTTCTCCTGTTAAGTGTGGTCAGTCCACGGGTCATCATTACTTCTGGGATACCAATACCAAAGCTAAAGTACACGGATGACGGGAGGGACAGGCAGGCTCTTTATACGGAAGGAACCACTGCCTGAAGAACCTTTCTCCCAAAAACAGCCTCCGAAGAAGCAAAAGTGTCAAATTTGTAAAATTTGGAAAAAGTATGAAGAGAAGACCAAGTTGCAGCCTTGCAAATCTGATCAACAGAAGCCTCATTCTTAAAGGCCCAAGTGGAAGCCACAGCTCTAGTAGAATGTGCTGTAATTCTTTCAGGAGGCTGCTGTCCAGCAGTTTCATAGGCTAACCGTATTATGCTACGAAGCCAAAAAGAGAGAGAGGTAGCCGAAGCTTTTTGACCTCTCCTCTGACCAGAATAAACGACAAACAGGGAAGACGTTTGTCGAAAATCCTTAGTTGCCTGTAGATAAAATTTCAGGGCACGGACTACATCTAGATTGTGTAGCAGACGTTCCTTCTTCGAAGAAGGATTAGGACACAAAGATGGAACCACAATCTCTTGATTGATATTCCTGTTAGTGACCACCTTAGGTAGGAACCCAGGTTTAGTACGCAGAACTACCTTGTCTGAATGAAAAATCAGATAAGGAGAATCACAATGTAAGGCAGATAACTCAGAGACTCTTCGAGCCGAGGAAATCGCAATTAAAAACAGAACTTTCCAAGATAACAGCTTGATATCAATGGAATGAAGGGGTTCAAACGGAACACCCTGTAAAACATTAAGAACTAAGTTCAAACTCCATGGTGGAGCAACAGTCTTAAACACAGGCTTGATCCTAGCTAAAGCCTGACAAAAAGCTTGAACGTCCGGAACTTCTGACAGACGTTTGTGTAAAAGAATGGACAGAGCTGAAATCTGTCCCTTTAAGGAACTAGCGGATAAACCCTTTTCTAAACCTTCTTGTAGAAAAGACAATATCCTCGGAATCCTAACCTTACTCCATGAGTAACTCTTGGATTCGCACCAATATAAGTATTTGCGCCATATCTTATGGTAAATCTTTCTGGTAACAGGCTTCCTAGCCTGTATTAAGGTATCAATAACTGACTCAGAAAAACCACGTTTTGATAAAATCAAGCGTTCAATTTCCAAGCAGTCAGCTTCAGAGAAATTAGATTTTGATGTTTGAAGGGACCCTGGATCAGAAGGTCCTGTTTCAGAGGTAGAGACCAAGGTGGACAGGATGACATGTCCACTAGATCTGCATACCAAGTCCTGCGAGGCCATGCAGGCGCTATTAGAATCACGGATGCTCTCTCCTGTTTGATTCTGGCAATCAATCGAGGAAGCATCGGGAAGGGTGGAAACACATAAGCCATCCCGAAGGTCCAAGGTGCTGTCAAAGCATCTATCAGAACCGCTCCCGGATCCCTGGATCTGGACCCGTAACGAGGAAGCTTGGCGTTCTGTCGAGACGCCATGAGATCTATCTCTGGTTTGCCCCAACGTCGAAGTATTTGGGCAAAGACCTCCGGATGAAGTTCCCACTCCCCCGGATGAAAAGTCTGACGACTTAGGAAATCCGCCTCCCAGTTCTCCACTTCCGGGATGTGGATTGCTGACAGGTGGCAAGAGTGAGACTCTGCCCAGCAAATTATCTTTGATACTTCCATCATTGCTAGGGAGCTTCTTGTCCCTCCCTGATGGTTGATGTAAGCTACAGTCGTGATGTTGTCCGACTGAAACCTGATGAACCCCCGAGTTGTTAACTGGGGCCAAGCCAGAAGGGTATTGAGAACTGCTCTCAATTCCAGAATGTTTATTGGTAGGAGACTCTCCTCCTGATTCCATTGTCCCTGAGCCTTCAGAGAATTCCAGACAGCGCCCCAACCTAGTAGGCTGGCGTCTGTTGTTACAATTGTCCAGTCCGGCCTGCTGAATGGCATCCCCCTGGACAGATGTGGCCGAAAAAGTTATAGCATCAAATCTTTGTAAAAACACAATTTTAGCAAAGGATTGCTCCCATTAGCAAAGGATAACTAACCCTGATAGCAGAAAAAAAATACAGAAATAAACGTTTTTTATCACAGTCAACTACAATCTCACAGCTCTGCTGTGAGTGATTACCTCCCTCAAAACAAGTTTTGAAGACCCCTGAGTTCTGTAGAGATGAACCGGATCATGCAGGGAAGACAATAAACTTCTGACTGAATTTTTTGATGCGTAGCAAAAGCGCCAAAAAAAGGCCCCTCCCCCTCACACACAACAGTGAGAGAGATCAGTAAACTGTCATAAATTAAATAAAACGACTGCCAAGTGGAAAAAAAATAGTGCCCAAACATTTTTTCACCCAGTACCTCAGAAAATTAAACGATTTTACATGCCAGCAAAAAACGTTTAACATTAAATAAATTAAGTGTTATTAAAAAGCCTGTTGCTAGTCCCTGCAAATTAGGCTAAAGTCTTAAGCATACAGTATAATTCCAGTGAAGTGCCATTCCCCAGAATACTGAAGTGTAAAATATACATACATGACAGCCTGATACCAGTTGCTGCTACTGCATTTAAGGCTGAGTTTACATTATATCGGTATGGCAGAATTTTCTCATCAATTCCATTGTCAGAAAATAATAAGCTGCTACATACCTCTTTGCAGATTAATCTGCCCGCTGTCCCCTGATCTGAAGTTTACCTCTCCTCAGATGGCCGAGAAACAGCAATATGATCTTAACTACGCCGGCTAAAATCATAGAAAAAACTCAGGTAGATTCTTCTTCAAACTCTACCAGAGAAGGAATAACACACTCCGGTGCTATTATAAAATAACAAACTTTTGATTGAAGGTATGAAACTAAGTATAATCACCACAGTCCTCTCACACATCCTATCTATTCGTTGGGTGCAAGAGAATGACTGGGGGTGATGTAGAGGGGAGGAGCTATATAGCAGCTCTGCTGGGTGAATCCTCTTGCACTTCCTGTTGGGGAGGAGTTAATATCCCAGAAGTAATGATGACCCGTGGACTGACCACACTTAACAGGAGAAAAATTATTTTAAAAACCAAAACATTAAGCAGAAATGTTCTACCAAATTTGGTTGTATTTTTCTGTTCTCTCTATGCTGGAATAAAGTTGAGTACAATACACTAAATGCAAGCCTGTCAGCAGTCCTGCTGTGTGATCACCCTGCAATGTGTGTAACATGTGGTGCTTACATTTCTGTGTAACTTGCTCTGGGGGTTATTTAGCTCCCCTTAGAAGAAATAGGACTATCGCACTTTACATGGGTGAGACAGTCGAGGAGGATTCTTAGGCCCAAAGGCAACCATTCAACCCTTTATTGGATTTAATTTGCTTTCATTAACCAAAGTTTATAGATTACATACATATAAATACGGTGTGTATGTATGTATATATATATATATATATATAAATATATATATATATATATATATATATATATAAACAAACACACAATAATAATTGTGATTGGGGAGTTGGTGAGTTCCCAGTCCCACAGTTTTTTTGTTGGACTTGACCCCTGTTACCATTTGATATTTTTGGACCATCCTCAAATCCAAGACGGTTGCTAAAGCAATCCAAAGCTATAACTACAGAGCAAGTTTAATTTTTCTAGCACATAAAACTGGTAAATACAGTGATCGTACTAAATGATGTACAATAAAGTGAAGATGTTGAAAATAGTGTCACATATTACATAACAACCTGAGACTAACAGGATTTAAATAGCTTCCTCACAAGAACCATAGGAGGTTTAAGACACCAAACTGAACACAATACTTGTATTATAAGTCATAAACAAGTACCTGAATGTTTTTCATTACCACCCATTTTTAATGAAGAAATGATAAAGTATTATGTTTTATTACCTCTTCCACACATTACATAACAGGGACCAATAGTGTGCTAAAACAGTATCCCTTCTTTCAAACTCAATTTGTAAACAATAAAATAGGGGGAAAGAAAGAAGAAACAAACGCCTAGATTTAGAGTTCTGCGTTATCCGTCAAAAGCAGCGTTAAGGGGTCCTAACGCTGCTTTTGGCCGCCGGCTGGTATTTAGAGTCAGGCAGGAAAGGGCCTAACGCTCACTTTCAAGCCGCGACTTTTCCATACCGCAGATCCCCTTACGCCAATTGTGTATCCTATGTTTTCAATGGGATCTTCCTAACGCGGGTATTTAGAGTCTTGACTGAAGTGAGCGGTAGAGCCTCTACCAACAAGACTCCAGCCGCAAAAAAAAGTCAGTAGTTAAGAGCTTTATGGGCTAACGCCGGTTTATAAAGCTCTTAACTACAGTGCTCTAAAGTACACTATCACCCATAAATTACCTATGTACCCCTAAACCGAGGTCCCCCCACATCGCCGCCACTATAATAAATATTTTTAACCCCTAATCTGTCGACCGCACACTGCCGCCACCTACATTATCCCTATGAACCCCTAATCTGCTGCCCCTAACATCGCCGACACCTACATAATATTTATTAACCCCTAATCTGCCCCCCCCAACGTCACCGCTATCTAACTACACTTATTAACCCCTAATCTGTCGACCCCTAAAGCTAAGTCTAACCCTAACACCCTCCTAAATTAAATATAATTTTAATCTAACGAAATAAATTAAATCTTATTAACTAAAGTATTCCTATTTAAAACTAAATACTTACCTGTAAAATTACTTTAATTTATTAACAGGCAACTTTGTATTTATTTTAACTAGGTACAAAAGCTATTAAATAGTTATTAACTATTTAATAGCTACCTAGTTAAAATAAATACAAAATTACCTGTAAAATAAACCCTAACCTAAGTTACAATTAAACCTAACACTACACTATCAATAAATTAATTAAATAAATTACCTACAATTACATACAATTAAATAAACTAAATTAAATTACAAAAAAAACAAAACACTAAATTACAAAAAATAAAAAAAGATTACAAGAATATTAGGCTAATTACACCTACTCTAAGCCCCATAATAAAATAAAAAAGCCCCCCAAAATAATAAAGGTCCCTACCCTATTCTAAATTAAAAAGTAACCAGCTCTTTTACCAGCCCTTAAAAGGGCTTTTTGCGGGGCATGCCCCTAAATAATCAGCTCTTTTGCCTGTAAAAAAAAATACAACCCCCCCCAACATTAAAACCCACCACCCACATACCCCTACTCTAACCCAAACCCCCCTTAAATAAACCTAACACTACCCCCCTGAAGATCTCCCTACCTTGAGTAGTGTTCACCCAGCCGGGCACCGATGGACCAAAAGAGGACATCCGGAGCGGCAGAAGTATTCATCCTATCTGGGCAGAAGAGGAAATCTGGACCGGCAGACATCTTCATCCAAGTGGCATCTTCTATCTTCATCCATCCGGAGCGGAGCCATCTTCTTCCAGCGACGCGGATCCATCCTCTTCAACCGACGCCTACTCGCCGAATGAAGGTTCCTTTAAATGATGTCATCCAAGATGGCGTCCCTTGAATTCCGATTGGCTGATAGAATCCTATCAGCCAATCGGAATTAAGGTAGGAAAAATCTGATTGGCTGATTGAATCAGCCAATCAGATTGAGCTTGCATTCTATTGGCTGATCGGAACAGCCAATAGAATGCGAGCTCAATCTGATTGGCTGATTGGATCAGCCAATCGGATTGAACTTGAATCTGATTGGCTGATTTAATCAGCCAATCAGATTTTTCCTACCTTAAATCCGATTGGCTGATAGAATCCTTTCAGCCAATCGGAATTCGAGGGACGCCATCTTGGATGACGTCATTTAAAGGAACCTTCATTCGGTGAGTAGGCATCGGTTGAAGAGGATGGATCCGCGTCAGCTGGAAGAAGATGGCTCCGCTCCGGATGGATGAAGATAGAAGATGCCGCTTGGATGAAGATGTCTGCCGGTCCGGATGTCCTCTTCTGCCGCTCCGGATGTCCTCTTTTGGTCCATCGGTGCCCGGCTGGGTGAACACGACTCAAGGTAGGGAGATCTTCAGGGGGTAGTGTTAGGTTTATTTAAGGGAGGTTGGGGTTAGAGTAGGGGTATGTGGGTGGTGGGTTTTAATGTTGGGGGGGTTGTATTTTTTTTACAGGCAAAAGAGCTGATTACTTAGGGGCATGCCCCGCAAAAAGCCATTTTAAGGGCTGGTAAAAGAGCTGGTTACTTTTTAATTTAGAATAGGGTAGGGACCTTTATTATTTTGGGGGGCTTTTTTATTTTATTAGGGGGCTTAGAGTAGGTGTAATTAGCCTAATATTCTTGTAATCTTTTTTTATTTTTTGTAATTTAGTTTAGTTTATTTAATTGTATGTTATTGTAGGTAATTTATTTAATTAATTTATTGATAGTGTAGTGTTAGGTTTAATTGTAACTTAGGTTAGGATTTATTTTACAGGTAATTTTGTAATTATTTTAACTATTTTAGCTATTAAATAGTTCTTAACTATTTAATAGCTATTGTACCTGGTTAAAATAAATACAAAGTTACCTGTAAAATAAATATAAATCCTAAAATAGCTACAATATAATTATTTTTTATATTGTATTTGTTATATTGTAGCTATATTAGGGTTTATTTTACAGGTAAGTATTTAGTTTTAAATAGGAATACTTTAGTTAATAAGATTTAATTTATTTCGTTAGATTAAAATTATATTTAATTTAGGGGGGTGTTAGGGTTAGGGTTAGACTTAGCTTTAGGGGTTAATATTTAGAGAAGCGGTGAGGTCCGGTCGGCAGATTAGGGGTTAATACTTGAAGTTAGGTGGCGGCGATGTTGGGGGGGGGCAAATTAGGGGTTAATACTTGAAGTTAGGTGGCGGCGACGTTGGGGGGGCAGATTAGGGGTTAATACTATTTATTATAGGGTTTGCGAGGTGGGAGTGTGGCGGTTTAGGGGTTAATAACTTTATTAGAGTAGCAGCGAGGTCCGGTCGGCAGATTAGGGGTTAATAAGTGTAGGTAAGGTAGCGGCGACATTGGGGGGGCAGATTAGGGGTTAATAAATATAATATAGGGGTCGGCGATGTTAGGGGCAGCAGATTAGGGGTACATAGGTATAATGTAGGTTGCGGCGTTGTCTGGAGCGGCAGATTAGGGGTTAATAGTATAATGCAGGTGTCAGCGATAGCGGGGATGGCAGATTAGGGGTTAATGAGTGTAAGGTTAGGGGTGTTTAGACTCGGGTTCATGTTAGGGAGTTAGGTGCAGACTTAGAAACAATGGGGCTGTGTTGGGAGCTTAACGCTGCTTTTTTGCAGGGTTTTTTTTCATCCCAAACTGCCCCGTTGTTTCCTATGGGGGAATCATGCACGTGCACGTTTTAGCTGCTTACCACTACCGTAAGCAACGCTGGTATTGAGGTTTGAAGTGGCAGCTCATTCGGCTCAATGCACCCTTTTTGGAGCCTAACGCAGCCCCTCAGACAACTCTAAATACCAGCGTTGTCTTAAGGGTGCGTTGGGAAAAAAAGCTGCATTAGCTACGCGGGTCTTTACCGACAAAACTCTAAATCTAGCGGAAAGTAAAGAAGGTGAAGGGAAAAAAGTGAAGGACAATAATACAGAACAGAGTTAAAAAAAAAATCCTGCCAAATCCCCAGTAGCATAACTCACAAACTTACGTATTTCCTTCCTCCTTAGGCCATACACATGTATTTTGCAACTGTCATTAAAGTCACACTTGGCATTAGTTTATGATGTTGCAAGCTTTATCTGTGTTTACAGTGCAAATATGAAAATAGAAAAGAAAAGAAAGCATTTGTATGCATCCAGCATGTACTATTATGTGTCAGAGGTAGGGTTAGATCTCAATCTGTTTAATGTGGTTTTAACCATGCACAATAGCTATTTTCATAACCTGCCTCACTCAGATGCTTAATATTAGAGCATCTTACAAACACCATTCTCATCTCATTTAAAAAAAAAAAATGTTTGCATCATTTTCCACATACAAAATCCTTCAAAATGTTTACCATTGCTAGACAACACGTCTAGGTTTGTGTGTTTATGTTTTGTGTTTAATTTATAAGATATTTTCACAAAACACTTTTAAAAGGAACAGTAAACACCATTAGTATAACATGTTTAGTTTTGTGTAATTAAACAACTTGTAATTTTTTAATTTGCCCCTTTCCTTTTCTTAAAGGGATAGGAAAGTCAATATTCAACTTGCATGATTCAGATAGAGCATGTAATATGAAGACACTTTTAAATTAACTTCTATTTTCAAATGTGCTTTGTTCTTTTGGTATCCCTTGTTGAAAAATAATATGCACATATCCTACACTAGTGGGAGCTGCTGCACATTGGTGCCAGCACACATTTGTCTTTTGTGATTGGCTGATTAGATTTGTTCATCTAGCTAACAGTAGTGCAATGATGTTTCTTCAGCAACGGATAACAAGAGAACAAAGAAATTTAATAATGGAAGTAAATTGGAAAGTTGTTAAAAGTTGTGTGTTCTATCCAAATCATGAAAGAAAATGTTGGAGTTTCCTGTTCTTTTAATCCCAGTACTTAAAATGCACCCTGCTAATTTCTCAAAATTAATCCTGCTACATATCTGTCCCTAATTGGGAATGCACTTGATATTAAAGGGATAGTAAACACAAAAAAAATGTTATTGTTTAAAAAGATAGATAATCCTTTTATTTACCATCCCCCAGTTTTACATAAACACAGTTATAAAATATACATTTTACCTCTTTAATTACCCTGTATCTAAGCTTCTGCTGACTGCCTCCTTATCTCAGATCTTTTGACAGACTTGCATTTCAGGCAATTTGTGCTCATGCACATGTAGGTCAGCACTGTGTTCTCTATATGAAACACATGAACTAACGCCCTCTAGTGGTAAAAAACTGTAAAATGCATTCAGTTGAGAGGCAGCCTTCCAGGGCTTATACATTAGCATATGAGCCTACCTTGGTTTAGCTTTCAACTAAGAATAGCAAGAGAACAAAGTAAATTTTATGATAAAAGTAAATTAGAAAGTTGCTTAAAATCACAAGCTCTATCTAAATTATTGAAGAAAAAAAATTGGGTTTCATATCCCTTTAATTCTCTACAGACCACAAGACTAGGTACATTCATATTGTTAAAGTGATATTAAAGTCCAAATCAAACTTTCATGATTCAGATAGGGCATGTAATTTTAAACAACCTTCTAATTTACTGTTATCATCAAATTTGCTTTGTTCTCTTGTTATTCTTAGTTGAAAGCTAAACCAAGCAAATTTGATGATAACAGTAAATTAGAAGGTTGTTTAAAATTACATGCCCTATCTGAATCATGAAAGTTTAATTTGGACTTTACTATCACTTTAACAATATGAATGTACCTAGTCTTGTGGTCTGTAGAGAATTAAAGGGATATGAAACCCATTTTTTTTCTTCAATAATTTAGAGTTTGTGAATTTTAAGCAACTTTCCATTTTACTTCTGTTGCCTAATTTGTTTTGTTCTCTTGGTATCCTTTGTTGAAAAGAATATCTAGGTATACTCAGGAGCTGCTGATTGGTGCCTCGTTATTGGCTCACCCAATGTGTTAACTAGTTCCCAGTAGTGCATTGCTGCTTCTACCAAGAAAATAAAGCAAATTGGGAAGTTGTTTAAAATTGTAAACGTGCACAAAAACACAGCCTTCCTGGGTACTTTCATGCAGTGAATAATAAGCTTAAAAGGGACATTAAAACACCTCTTGCTTTGGCCCACACTACCTAGAAATGCTGTAAATGGCCTATACCAGCTATTTGATTTGCAGCTTACAGAATTTCCTTTTTGACATATCTAGGCACAATTTGCACTCTAAAGCAAGAGGATTTTAATGTCCTTTAAAAGAAGAAATTGTACTGTAAAATATGTTTTCCCTTAAAAGGCACATTAAACAGTTAGAGATTGTAATATAAAATGTTTAATTGCATGCAGCAAAAAAACACAATTTATGCTTACCTGATAAATTACCTTTCTTTCTTGGTGATAAAAGTCCAAAAAATCCTTACTTGTGGGAATTCACTTCCTGGCCACCAGGAGGAGGCAAAGACACCCCACAACTACTTCCCTCTCTCTCCCAGTAGCTTGCATAAGCAAGAAAATGTCTTAGAATTAAGAAAGACAGTTGGGTAAAGAGGTGTAAATTAGATTGCCCCCAACCAAGAAAAAATGGGCGGGTTTGTGGACTCTTACCACCCAGGAAGGAAGGAATTTATCAGGTAAGCATAAATTATATTTTCTTTCTAGGTGGTAAGAGTCCACAAAATCCTTATTCGTGGGAAACAATACCGAAGCTAAGGAGTCCACAAATGAAAAACGGGTGGGAAAACAAGTAAAAGTAGGCACCAAATTACCATAAACCATCGCCTGAAAAAACGTCCGTCTCCACTGAGAAAGAACCTGATAAAATGAAAAAAAATTATAACCTGACAACTAAGATGCAGACCTTGCAACTTGTTCTACTAAAAACCTCATTCTACAATCTCCAAAAAGAGGAGCACAACTTCGATATCTAGGTAATGCATTGGGACAAAGGGAAGATATTATTAACCCTAAATCAAATTTTTTTTGAGGTGGGGTGTTATATTAGAGCGTTGTAGTTTTTTTTAAGAAAAAAAGTTGGTTCTCTTTAGAACAATGCTCTACAAAAGGCCCCTTTAAGGGCTATTTGGGAACAGCTAACGGTATTTTTTGTAATGTGTTTTTTTTCTTTTACAGTAATGTTAGTTTTTTGTTTTTAAAGAGTGATGTTAGGTTTATATTTTTTGTAATGTTAGGGTTTTATTTATTCTTACTGTAATGTTAGGTTTTTTTTTGTAATGTTAGGTTTTTTTGGGGGGGTTAGCAGTAACGGTAAGTAGGCTTTGTGATTGTTTAGGGGTTATTAGAGTAGGGTCTTATGGCAGTCGGGTTTGTGCGCAAGTAGGGCGTTAGGTGGCTGGCAGGTTATAATTATTAGTTTGCCGATCACTTGATAGCTATAAGGACATGAAATCCCTTTTTGAATCGTGGGAACTCATTCTTTCAAATGCTAGCTCTTATAATATATTTCTATGGTGAGGAGGTAACGAAGGCCTCTGAAAAATTGCCAAAACCTCCAAATAAAACCAATACTGTAAGGTATTTGTCATTGTTATCAGAATAAGCTGGCAGCGTAACGTATATAGGACCACCAGAAAAGCTACTTTCAAATAAGGAGTCTCAAGCTTGTCTATGTATTGTGGAGGTTCAGCTTACACCACCTCCCAGATGTAGTTCCATACCTATGGTTCTGTCAGATGACTGATACCATGGTTATCAGTTGATCGCCACCTGGGAATGAGACCCCTCCTGTGAAAGCGGGGCCTTTTGAAAAGAGGGGACACGTCCTACTGTAGTGCTTATTTTTGCGTGCTAAGGCCCCTTTTATAGTACAGGTCACAGTAAAAAGGTGTCGATTGCTATTTCTACTCAATTGAAAATGAGTAATCCCCTCTATTATGTGAGGGGTATTGTATGTGTTCTTTAGGGGATAGGGGCTTCTTTGGAGTCTCTGTCCCACATACAGTAAAAACATTAGGTAGGTGACCGACATTACCTCTCCCATACATTTTGTTCTAGAGGGCCAAATCCTCATATGAAAAGGCAGACTCCCTTCTTTTAAATGATGAGGAGATAGGGGCTGTGTTTGAGCCCCATAAAGTTAAACAGCCCTTTTAAGTGCAGGTTAGTTCCACTTTTCAATCTGCCTCTTACAGGAGCATTTGCAAGGACAAACTCCTCCTTGTGAGGGATCTCTTGAGTCTGTAAAATTCAGGTGATCACCAAAAAATGAATATAACCTTAAGAAATAAACACACAAGTACAGATATTAACAGTTAACCTGAGTGAGGGCAGACTCCCCTCTTTGAAATGAGGGTTCACTCGTCCCTCTACTACAAAAATGGGGCGGGGGGAATAGAGGCTCCAATAAATCACCCCTCATTTGTGTTAAAGTGCACTTTAAGTTCTGCTGCAGGTAAATCACATGCGACCGTGATGTTCTTACAGAAGAAGACAGCAATGGGGAAGGAGACTGCAGTCTCTTTCACCATCTGCAGTGCATGGGGGCCCCAGTATCTGGGTTGTAAGGGGGACCCCCCAGTATGATGACTCATGGTTGCCATCAGCACAGGGGAATAGATGCATGTACAAGGAGTTAAACACCTGTTGCTTTTGTACTAAAACAAAATCCAAATTATGTTGCCTGCAAATGAAATAGTTGGTTTAAGCCATTTGAAGCATTTTGAAAACCTAAAATACAGAACTTGCGCATTTTAGCCTCTCATGAGATAATTTACAACCCTTTAAATATAATCTTTTGCAAGTGTAAGGCAATTATTTTCTTTAGCCTAAACAAAGATTTATTTATTTTCACATTGGAATGAAAGCTCTGTCAGAAAGGGATATAGATGAGGGAAGACAAGTAAGTAAGTATGAAAAGTATTCATTGTGGCAAAGATTCCTCTAATATGGTTGAGCAGTAAAAGAAGATAAAGAGATATGAATGCTTGGCGAGCTTGCATTGCTACCTGTTTACAGCAAACAGCATAACCTGCATAAAATGTTCAGTAAACAAAGCGGTGGGTGCACTGATCACTGGGCAGACTCCACTGAGATACAAAATGAGTCAGATTACGGTGAGCAAGCTAGGAAACCTCACCGTATTAACTTGTCCATGACAGGTAAATAATTTATATATATATATATATATATATATATAAAATCTGGTTTTAGGATCCAAGCACTCACTGTACGTTGAATTGCCTGGGTGCACTCTATGGTAGATAGGTAGAAACTTTTAATGTAGAGAAGAGGCACACACAGGTCTTAATTAGCATAAGTTTTATTAATTCAGTCAACGTTTCAGTCCTCACAGGGACATTTGTCAAGACTGTTCTGTGAAATGGAACCGCAGCAGCAGACAGAACCACCACCACCTCCTCCTCTTCACATATATATGTACATACATACATACATACATACATACATACATACATACATACATACATACATACATACATATACACACACACACAAATAGGCAGACAGGCAGATAGATTAAGAAGCCTGAAACAAGTGATGTCCATTATATGAGGGCAAACATGTTAATGTATGTGAGCAAAGTTATTTTTTTTTTTTTTAAATGCACAATATTAGATTAAACAGTAGCAAACAGTACTTCCAGAAAACTACTTACGCCATGATATGGTACCTTCCTGAAGGTCAGTACCCCTGACATTGTAAGGTGTATTATGTTGCAGTGTATTCATAAGATACAATAAATTATTTTACTTAAAAGGGATATGGAACACAACATTTTTTTCATGTTTCAGATAAAGCATACAATTTTAAACAACTTTCCAATGTACTTCAAATAGCAAATGTGCTTCATTCCTTTGGTATTCTTTGCTGAAGGAGCAGCATTGCACTACAGGAAGCTAGTTGAACACATTGGATGAACCAATGACATGTGAGGTATATGTGCAGCCACCAATCAGCAGCTAGCTTCCAGTAGGGCATTGCCGCTTCTGAGCCTCCTTGGTATTCTTTTCAACAAAAGGATACTAAAAGAACAAAGCAAAATAGATAATAGAAGTACATTGGAAAGTTGTTTAAAATGGTATGCTTTATTTGAGAACATAAAATATTTTATTAGGTTTCCTGTCCCTTTAAAAAGAGGCAATCTATTAGAAGTTTTTGTATTAAAATTTATACATACTAGAAATTCGACATAGAGGAGTGCTAACTTCTAAACACACACATATATATATATATCCAAAAATAAGGAAACACAGATTATGATGGCAGATAAGAACCAGAGGGGCCAACCCTTTCTAAACTGCTCTCTTAATTCTAAAGCTAGACTTATGCACATCACGTTTCTTAAATTCCCTTGCAGTATTTACTGTTATCGCCTCTACTGGAAATCCATTCCATGTTTTTTGTTGTTGTAGAAAACAGCTTTTATAAAAATAATTAAAAGGATATTAAACACCTCTTGGTTTTTGGTCAAACTGTGCTCCACCCATGCTTTCTAGAGAGGCCAAAAAGGAAAAATATGCAAATCATATACCTGGCTTAGGCAATTTGCAGCATTTCGAAACACAGATTTTGCTTTTTGCACTCTCTTGGGAGCCTGAGACAAAGCAAAAACATAATTTATGCTTACCTGATAAATTACTTTCTTCTGTAGTGTGATCAGTCCACGGGTCATCATTACTTCTTGGATATTACTCCTCCCCAACAGGAAGTGCAAGAGGATTCACCCAGCAGAGTTGCATATAGCCCCTCCCCTCTACGTCACCCCCAGTCATTCGACCAAGGACCAACGAGAAAGGAGGAACCAAGGGTGTAGTGGTGACTGGAGTATAATTTAAAAATAATTACCTGCCTTAAAAACAGGGCGGGCCGTGGACTGATCACACTACAGAAGAAAGGAATTCATCAGGTAAGCATAAATTATGTTTTCTTCTGTTAAGTGTGATCAGTCCACGGGTCATCATTACTTCTGGGATACCAATACCAAAGCAAAAGTACACGGATGACGGGAGGGATAGGCAGGCTCTTTATACAGAAGGAACCACTGCCTGAAGAACCTTTCTCCCAAAAATAGCCTCCGAGGAAGCAAAAGTGTCAAATTTGTAAAATTTGGAAAAAGTATGAAGCGAAGACCAAGTTGCAGCCTTGCAAATCTGTTCAACAGAGGCCTCATTCTTGAAGGCCCAAGTGGAAGCCACAGCTCTAGTGGAATGAGCTGTAATTCTTTCAGGAGGCTGCTGTCCAGCAGTCTCATAGGCTAAACGTATTATGCTACGAAGCCAAAAAGAGAGAGAGGTAGCAGAAGCTTTTTGACCTCTCCTCTGACCAGAGTAAACGACAAACAGGGAAGATGTTTGTCGAAAATCTTTAGTTGCCTGTAAATAAAATTTTAGGGCACGAACTACATCCAGATTGTGCAGAAGTCGTTCCTTCTTTGAAGAAGGATTTGGACACAAGGATGGAACAACAATCTCTTGATTGATATTCCTGTTAGTGACTACCTTAGGTAAGAACCCAGGTTTAGTACGCAGAACTACCTTATCCGAGTGAAAAATCAAATAAGGAGAATCACAATGTAAGGCTGATAACTCAGAGACTCTTCGAGCCGAGGAAATAGCCATTAAAAATAGAACTTTCCAAGATAACAACTTTATATCAATGGAATGAAGGGGTTCAAACGGAACGCCCTGTAAAACATTAAGAACAAGGTTTAAACTCCATGGCGGAGCAACAGTTTTAAACACGGGCTTAATCCTGGCCAAAGCCTGACAAAAAGCCTGAACGTCTGGAACTTCTGACAGACGTTTGTGTAACAGAATGGACAGAGCTGAGATCTGTCCCTTTAATGAACTAGCAGATAAACCTTTTTCTAAACCTTCTTGTAGAAAAGACAATATCCTAGGAATCCTAACCTTACTCCAAGAGTAACCTTTGGATTCACACCAATATAGGTATTTACGCCATATTTTATGGTAAATCTTTCTGGTAACAGGTTTCCTAGCTTGTATTAAGGTGTCAATAACTGACTCAGAAAACCCACGTCTTGATAAAATCAAACGTTCAATTTCCAAGCAGTTAGCTTCAGAGAAGTTAGATTTTGATGTTTGAAAGGACCCTGTATCAGGAGGTCCTGTTTCAGAGGTAGAGACCAAGGTGGACAGGATGACATGTCCACCAGGTCTGCATACCAAGTCCTGCGTGGCCATGCAGGTGCTATCAGAATCACTGATGCTCTTTCCTGTTTGATTCTGGCAATCAATCGAGGAAGCATCGGGAAGGGTGGAAATACATAAGCCATCCTGAAGTCCCAAGGTGCCGTCAGGGCATCTATTAGGACTGCTCCTGGATCCCTGGATCTGGACCCGTACCGAGGAAGCTTGGCGTTCTGTCGAGACGCCATGAGATCTATCTCTGGCTTGCCCCAACGTCGAAGTATTTGGGCAAAGACCTCCGGATGAAGTTCCCATTCCCCCGGATGAAAAGTCTGACGACTTAAGAAATCCGCCTCCCAGTTCTCCACTCCCGGGATGTGGATTGCTGACAGGTGGCAAGAGTGAGACTCTGCCCAGCGAATTATCTTTGATACTTCCATCATTGCTAGGGAGCTTCTTGTCCCTCCCTGATGGTTGATGTAAGCTACAGTCGTGATGTTGTCCGACTGAAACCTGATGAACTCCCGAGTTGTCAACTGGGGCCAAGCCAGGAGGGCGTTGAGAACTGCTCTCAATTCCAGAATGTTTATTGGCAGGAGACTCTCCTCCTGACTCCACTGTCCCTGAGTCTTCAGAGAATTCCAGACGGCACCCCAACCTAAAAGGCTGGCGTCTATTGTTACAATTGTCCAGTCTGGTCTGCTGAATGGCATCCCCCTGGACAGATGTGGCCGAGAAAGCCACCAAAGAAGAGAATTTCTGGTCTCTTGATCCAGGTTCAGAGAAGGGGACAAGTCTGAGTAATCCCCATTCCACTGACTTAGCATGCACAATTGCAGTGGTCTGAGGTGTAAGCGAGCAAATGGCACTATGTCCATTGCCGCTACCATTAAGCCGATTACCTCCATGCATTGAGCCACCGATGGGTGTTGAATGGAATGAAGGGTGCGGCAAGCACTTTGAAGTCTTGTTAACCTGTCCTCTGTCAGGTAAATCTTCATTTCTACAGAATCTATAAGAGTCCCCAGGAAGGGAACTCTTGTGAGTGGAACGAGTGAACTTTTCTTTTCGTTCACCTTCCATCCATGTGACCTTAGAAATGCCAGTACTAACTCTGTATGAGACTTGGCAGTTTGAAAGCTCGAAGCTTGTATCAGAATGTCGTCTAGGTACGGAGCTACTGAAATTCCCCGTGGTCTTAGTACCGCCAGAAGAGCACCTAGAACCTTTGTGAAGATTCTTGGAGCTGTAGCCAATCCGAATGGAAGAGCTACAAACTGGTAATGCCTGTCTAGAAAGGCAAACCGTAGATACCGGTAATGATCTTTGTGAATCGGTATGTGAAGGTAAGCGTCCTTTAAGTCCACTGTGGTCATGTACTGACCTTCTTGGATCATGGGTAAAATTGTCCTGATAGTCTCCATTTTGAATGATGGAACTCTTAGGAATTTGTTTAGGATCTTTAAATCCAGGATTGGTCTGAAAGTTCCCTCTTTTTTGGGAACCACAAACAGATTTGAGTAAAACCCTTGTCCCTGTTCCGGCCGCGGAACTGGATGGATTACTCCCATTAACAATAGTTCCTGTATGCAGCGTAGAAACGCTTCTTTCTTTGTTTGGTTTGTCGACAACCTTGACAGATGAAATCTCTCTCTTGGAGGAGAGTGTTTGAAGTCCAGAAGGTATCCCTGAGATATTATCTCTAGCGCCCAGGGATCCTGGACATCTCTTGCCCAAGTCTGGGCGAAGAGAGAAAGTCTGCCCCCCACTAGATCCGATCCCGGATCGGGGTCCCTCAATTCATGCTGTTTTAGGGGCAGCAGCAGGTTTCCTGGCCTGCTTGCCCTTGTTCCAGGACTGGTTAGGTCTCCAGCCTTGTCTGTAGCGAGCACCAGATCCTTCTTGTTTTGGAGTAGTGGAAGTTGATGCTGCTCCTGCTTTGAAATTCTGAAAGGAACGAAAATTAGACTGTCTAGCCTTAGGTTTGGCTTTGTCTTGAGGTAGGGCGTGGCCCTTACCTCCTGTAATGTCAGCGATAATTTCTTTCAACCCAGGCCCAAATAAGGTCTGTCCCTTGAAAGGTATATTAAGTAATTTGGACTTAGAAGTTACATCAGCTGACCAGGATTTTAGCCACAGCGCTCTGCGCGCTTGAATGGCAAATCCGGAATTCTTAGCCGTAAGTTTAATTAAATGCACTACGGCTTCCGAAATGAATGAATTAGATAGCTTAAGTACTCTAAGCCTGTCTGAAATGTCGTCCAGCGTAGCTGAACTAAGATTGTCTTCTAGAGACTCAATCCAGAATGCCGCTGCAGCCGTGATCGGCGCAATGCATGCAAGGGGTTGCAATATAAAACCTTGTTGAACAAACATTTTCTTAAGGTAACCCTCTAATTTTTTATCCATTGGATCTGAAAAGGCACAGCTATCCTCTACCGGGATAGTGGTACGTTTAGCTAAAGTAGAAACTGCTCCCTCCACCTTAGGGACCGTTTGCCATAAATCCCGTGTGGTGGTGTCTATTGGAAACATCTTTCTAAATATCGGAGGGGGTGAGAACGGCACACCGGGTCTATCCCACTCCTTAGTAATAATTTCAGTTAGTCTTTTAGGTATAGGAAAAACGTCAGTACTTGTTGGTACAGCAAAATATTTATCCAACCTACACATTTTCTCAGGTATTGCAACTGTGTTACAATCATTCAGGGCCGCTAACACCTCCCCTAGTAAAACACGGAGGTTTTCCAGCTTAAATTTAAAATTTGAAATATCTGAATCCAATCTGTTTGGATCAGAACCGTCAGCCGCAGAATGAAGCTCTCCGTCCTCATGCTCTGCAAGTTGTGACGCAGTATCTGACATGGCCCTAACGTTATCAGCGCACTCTGTTCTCACCCCAGAGTGATCACGCTTGCCCCTTAGTTCTGGTAATTTAGCCAAAACCTCAGTCATAACAGTAGCCATATCTTGTAATGTTATTTGTAATGGCCGCCCAGATGTACTTGGCGTCGCCATATCGCGCACGTCCCGAGCGGGAGATGCAGGTACTGTCACGTGAGGCGAGTTAGTCGGCATAACTCTCCCCTCGTTGTTTGGTGAAATTTGTTCAATTTGTACAGATTGACTTTTATTTAATGTAGCATCAATACAGTTAGTACATAAATTTCTATTGGGCTCCACCTTGGCGTTAGTACAAATAGTACAGGTCTCATCTTCTGAATCAGACATGTTTAACAAACTAGCAAATAAACTTGCAATTTGGAAATACTATACAATTAAAACACAATGAAAAAACGAACTGTGCTTGAAAAGCACTGAATATATATAACAGATGAAATCAATCAGCTTTGTAAAACAAAAAGCAATTTAGCAAAGGCTTGTACCCAGTAGCAAGAAATAACTAACCCTGAGGCATAAAAAAGTTAAAGAATAAACGTTTTTTATCACAGTCAACTACAATCTTACAGCTCTGTTAGATTACTTCCCTCAAATTAGCTTTGAAGATCCCTGGGTTCTGTAGAGATAAACCGGAACATGCAGGACAAAAACAATAAGCTTTTGACTGAAATTTTTGATGCGTAGTAAAAGCGCCAAAAAAAGATCCCACCCCCTCACACACAACAGTGAGAGAGATTAAAACTGTCATAATTAGATCCAGCAACTGCCAAGTGGAAAAATAGTGCCCAAACATTTTATTCACCCAGTACCTCAGAAAATGAAAACGATTTTACATTCCAGCAAAAACGTTTAACATAATTAAGAGTTATTAAAAAGCCTGTTGCTAGTCCCTGCAAAATAGGCTAAAGTTTTATGTACACAGTGTAATTCCAGTGAAGTACCATTCACCAGAATACTAAAATGTAAATTATACATACATGATATATAATGTCGATATGGCAGGATTTTCTCAGCAATTCCATTGTTAGAAAATAAAAACTGCTACATACCTCTTTGCAGAATAAACTGCCCGCTGTCCCCTGATCTGAAGTTTACCTCTCCTCAGATGGCCGAGAAACAGCAATATGATCTTAACAACTCCGGCTAAAATCATAGTAAAAACTCTGGTAGATTCTTCTTCAAACTCTACCAGAGAAGGAATAACACACTCCGGTGCTATTAAAAAATAACAAACTTTTGATTGAAGAAATAAACTAAATAAAATCACCACAGTCCTCTCACACATCCTATCTAGTCGTTGGGTGCAAGAGAATGACTGGGGGTGACGTAGAGGGGAGGGGCTATATGCAACTCTGCTGGGTGAATCCTCTTGCACTTCCTGTTGGGGAGGAGTAATATCCCAGAAGTAATGATGACCCGTGGACTGATCACACTTAACAGAAGAAATGTTTTAAGTAAAAGCAAAAGATGTTCAAAGGGTCAGTAAATCAAAGTGAATGTAAAATTAGATGATAAAGTGCCCGTTTTTTAAAAATACTATTAAAAACAGGGGCACTTTCATTCATTAAAATTTACATTGAAGCGTTTTTTTTTTTTTTTAATGACTTACCTTTTTGTTTAGGAAAACCAGACCGGCGATTCTCCGCCCGCAGCTCCTCTGTACTTAGCACCGCAATGACGAAAACGACTTCCTCCAATCGTTGCGAGCACCCCGAGGTATCCAGCTCGTAAGGCCACGCAACAATTGGAGGAAGCCGTTTCGTCATCAATATGCTAAGTACAGCAGGAGAAGTGGGCGGAGGATCACCGGTCTGGTTCTCCTTAACACAAAGGTAAGTATTAAAAAAAAAAATGCTTCAATGCAAATTTTAATGAATGAAAGTGCCCCTGTTTTTAATAGTATTTTTAAAAACCGGCACTTATTCATTCAACTTTACATTCATGATATTGATCAAATTTCTAAATTTAAATTCACTTACTTTGATAAAGAAACAAAGCTCTGTTAAAATATTGATCTTCCATGTTTACAAGCAGCACAAAAAGGCGAAAAATGGGTTTTCATAAGATCAAAGTTGTTAAATTAAAAAAGTCCAAAAATCTACTGTGAAAATCTGATTGAAAAGTGTTCTCACAGGGGCCCATTTATCAAGCTCCGTAGGTAGCTTGTGGGCCCGTGTTTCTGGCGAGTCTTCAGACTCGCCAGAAACAGCAGTTATGAAGCAGCGGTCTAAAAAAACATAATTTATGTAAGAACTTACCTGATAAATTCATTTCTTTCATATTAGCAAGAGTCCATGAGCTAGTGACGTATGGGATATACATTCCTACCAGGAGGGGCAAAGTTTCCCAAACCTTAAAATGCCTATAAATACACCCCTCACCACACCCACAATTCAGTTTAACGAATAGCCAAGAAGTGGGGTGATAAGAAATAAGTGCGAAAGCATATAAAATAAGGAATTGGAATAATTGTGCTTTATACAAAAAAATCAAAACCACCACAAAAAAGGGCGGGCCTCATGGACTCTTGCTAATATGAAAGAAATGAATTTATCAGGTAAGTTCTTACATAAATTATGTTTTCTTTCATGTAATTAGCAAGAGTCCATGAGCTAGTGACGTATGGGATAATGATTACCCAAGATGTGGATCTTTCCACACAAGAGTCACTAGAGAGGGAGGGATAAAATAAAGACAGCCAATTCCTGCTGAAAATAATCCACACCCAGAATAAAATTTAATGAAAAAACATAAGCAGAAGATTCAAACTGAAACCACTGCCTGAAGTACGTTTCTACCAAAAACTGCTTCAGAAGAAGAAAACACATCAAAAATGGTAGAATTTAGTAAAAGTATGCAAAGAGGACCAAGTTGCTGTTTTGCAAATCTGATCAATCGAAGCTTCATTCTTAAATGCCCAGGAAGTAGAAACTGACCTAGTAGAATGAGCTGTAATCCTTTGAGGCGGAGTGTTACCCGACTCAACATAGGCATGATGAAATAAAGATTTCAACCAAGATGCCAAAGAAATGGCAGAAGCTTTCTGGTCTTTTCTAGAACCGGAAAAGATGACAAATAGACTAGAAGTCTTTCGGAAAGACTTAGTAGCTTCAACATAATATTAGAAAGCTCTAACAGCATCCAAAGAATGCAATGATTTCTCCTTAGAATTCATAGGATTAGGACATAATGAAGGAACCACAATTTCTCTACTAATGTTGTTAGAATTCACAACCTTAGGTAAAAAAATCAAAAGAAGTTCGCAGCACCGCCTTATCCTGATGCAAAATCAGAAAAGGAGACTCACAAAAAAAGAGTAGATTATTCAGAGACTCTTCTAGCAGAAGAGATGGCCAAAAGAAACAAAACTTTCCAAGAAAGTTATATAACGACCAAAGAATGCATGGGTTCAAAAGGAGGAGCTTGAAGAGCCCCCAGAACCAAATTCAAACTCCAAGGAGGAGAAATTGACTTAATGACAAGTTTTATACGAACCAAAGGTTGTACAAAACAATGAATATCAGGAAGATTAGCAATCCTTCTGTGAAAAAGAACAGAAAGAGCAGAGATTTGTCTTACAAGAAACTTGCGGACAAACCTTTATCTAAACCATCCTGAAGAAATATAAGTCTTCCAGACTCTATAATATATCTCTCTAGATACAGATTTACGAGCCTGTCACATAGTATCAATCACAGAGTCAGAGAAACCTCTTTGACCAAGAATCAAGCATTCAAACTCCACACCTTAAAACTAAGGTTTTGAGATCCTGATGGAAAAAAGAACCTTGAGACAGAAAGACTGGTCTTAACGGAAGAGTCCACAGCCGGCAAGAGGCCATCCGGACAAGATCCGCATACCAAAACCTGTGAGGCCATGCTGGAGCTACCAGCAGGACAAACGAGCATTCCTTTAGAATATTGGAGAATACCCTTGGAAGAAGAACTAGAGGCGGAAAGATATAGGCAGGATGACACTTGTAAATGCATCCACTGCCTCCGCCCGAGGATCCCGGGATCCGGACAGATACCAGGGAAGTTTCTTGTTTAGATGAGAAGCCATCAGATCTATTTCTGGGAGTTCCCACATTTGAACAATCTGAGGAAATACCTCTGGGTGAAGACCATTCGCCCAGGTGCAACGTTTGGCGACTGAGATAATCCGCTTTTGTCCATACCTGGGATATGAACCGCAGAGATTAGACAGGAGCTGGATTCCGCCCAAACCAAAATTCGAGATACTTCTTTCATAGCCAGAGGACTGTGAGTCCCTCCTTGATGATTGATGTATGCCACAGTTGTGACATTGTCTATCTGAAAACAAATGAACAACTCTCTCTTCAGAAGAGGCCAAGACTGAAGAGCTCTGAAAATTGCACGGAGTTCCAAAATATTGATCGGAAATCTCACCTCCTGAGATTCCCAAACCCCTTGTGCCGTCAGATACCCCCACACAGCTCCCCAACCTGTAATACTTGCATCTTTTGAGATTATAGTCCAGGTCGGAAGAACAAGAAGCCCCCTGAACTAAACGATGGTGATCTGTCCACCATGTCAGAGAGTGTCGTATAATCGGTTTAAAGATATTAATTGAGATATCTTTGAGTAATCCCTGCACCATTGGTTCAGCATACAGAGCTGAAGAGGTCGCATGTGAAAATGAGCAAAGGAGATCGCATCTGATGCGGCAGTCCTAAGACCTAAAATTTCCATGCATAAGGCTACCAAAGGGAATGATTGTGACTGAAGGTTTTGACAAGCTGATATCAATGTTAAACTTCTCTTGTCTGACAAGGACAGAATCATAGACACTGAATCTATCTAGAAACCTAAAAAGGTTACCCTTGTCTGAGGAATCAATGAACTGATTGGTAAATTGATCCTCCAACCATGAACTTGAAGAAACAACACAAGTCGATTCGTATGAGATTCTTCGAAAATGAGAAGACTGAGCAAGTACCCAGATATCGTCCAATAAGGAAATACCAAAACCCTGTTCTCTGATTACAGAAAGAAGGGCACCGAGAACCAAAAAAAAATTCTTGGAACTGAGGCTAGGCCAAACGGTAGAGCCACAAAACTGGTAATGCTTGTCTAAAAAGAGAATCTCAGACACTAAAAGTGATCTGGATGAATCGGAATATGCAGATACACATCCTGTAAATCTATTGTAGACATATAATGCCCTTGCTAAACAAAAGGCAGGATAGTCCTACAGTAACCATCTTGAATGTTGGTATCCTTACATAACGATTCAATATTGATAGATCCGGAACTGGTCTGAAGGAATTGACCTTCTTTGGTACAATGAAGAGATAAAATAAAACCCCAGCCCCTGTTCCAGAACTGGAACTGGCATAATTACTCCAGCCAACTCTAGATCTGAAACACATTTCAGAAATGCTGAGCCTTTGCTGTGTTAACTGGGACACGGGAAAGAAAAAAATCTCTTAGCAGGAGGCCTTAACTGAAGCCAATTCTGTACCTTTCTGAAACAATGTTCTGAAACCAGAGATTGAGAACGGAATTGATCCAAATATCTTTGAAGAAAACATAATCTGCCCCATACCAGCTGAGCTGGAATAAGGTCCGCACCTTCATGGGTACTTAGGAGCTGGCTATAGGTTTTCTATAAGGCTTGGATATATTCCAAACTGAAAATAGTTTCCAAACTGATACCTTTCCTGAGGATGAAGGATCAGGCTTTTGTTCCTTATTATGAGGAAAGGAACGAAAATGATTATTAGACCTAAATTTACCTTAGATTTTTTATCCTTTGGTAAAAAAGTTCCCTTCCTTCCAGAAACAGTTGAGATAATAATTTATTACCCTGGAAAGAAAGTGAAAGCAAAGGTGACTTAGAAGACATATCAGCATTCCAAGTTTAATCCATAAAGCTTTTCTAGCTAAAATAGCTAGAGACATATACCTGACATCAACTCTAATGATATCAAAAGATGGTATCACCAACAAAATTATTAGCATGTTATAGAATAATAATAATGCTATAAAATTATGATCTGTTACTTGTTGCGCTAAAGCTTCTAACCAAAAAGTTGAGGCTGCAGCAACATCCGCTAAAAATTTAGCAGGTCTAAGAAGATTACCTGAACATAAGTAAGCTTTTCTTAGAAAGGATTCAATTTTCCTATCTAAAGGATCCTTAAATGAAGTACTATCTGCCGTAGGAATAGTAGCACATTTAGCAGGAGTAGAGACAGCCCCATAACCTTAGGGATTTTGTCCCCAAAAAAACTCTAATCTGTCAGATGGCACAAGATATAATTGCTTAAACGTTTGGAAGGAGTAAAAGAATTACCCAAATTATTCCATTCCCTGGAAATTACTTCAGAAATAGCATCAGGGAGATTAAACACTTCTGGAATAACTACAGGAGATTTAAAAACCTTATTTAAAACGTTTAGATTTAGTATCAAGAGGACCAGAATCCTCTATTTCTAATGCAATTAATACTTCTTTAAATAAAGAACGAATAAATTCCATCTTGAACAAATACAAAGATTTATCAGCATCAACCTCTGAGACAGAAACCTCTGAACCAGAAGAACCATTATCAGTAAAAAATTCATCTGAAAAAAGAGAAGTTTTAAAAGACTTTTATGTAAACTAGAAGGAGAAATAACAGACATAGCCTTCTTAATGGATTTAAAAAATAAAATCTCTTATGTTTATCAGGAACACTCTGAAAATTAGATGTTGACGGAACAGCAACAGGTAATGTAACAGTACTAAAGGAAATTTTATCTGCATTAATAAGTTTGTCATGACATGCAATACAAACAACAGCTGGAGAAACAGACACCAAAAATTATAGCAGATACACTTAGCTTGGTAGCTCCAGCACTAGACAGCGATTTTCCTGTAGTATCTTCTGACTCAGATGCAACGTGAGACATCTTGCAATATGTAAGAGAAAAAAACAACATATAAAGCAAAATTGATCAAATTCCTTAAATGACAGTTTCAGGAATGGGAAAAAATGCCAAAGAACAAGCTTCTAGCAACCAGAAGCAATGAAAAAATAAGACTTAAATAATGTGGAGACAAAAGCGACGCCCTTATTTTTTTAGCGCCAAATAAGACGCCCACATTATTTGGTGCCTAAATGCTTTTGGCGCCAAAAATGACGCCACATCCGGAACGCCGACATTTTTGGCGCAAAATAACGTCAAAAAATGACGCAACTTCCGGCGACACGTATGACGCCGGAAACGGAAAAGAATTTTTGCGCCAAAAAAGTCAGCGCCAAGAATGACGCAATAAAATGAAGCATTTTCAGCCCCCGCGAGCCTAACAGCCCACAGGGAAAAAAGAGTCAAATTTTTGAAGGTAAGAAAAAATGATTAATTCAAATGCATTATCCCAAATATGAAACTGACTGTCTGAAAAATAAGGAAAGTTGAACATTCTGAGTCAAGGCAAATAAATGTTTGAATACATATATTTAGAACTTTATAAACAAAGTGCCCAACCATAGCTTAGAGTGTCACAGAAAATAAGATTTACTTACCCCAGGACACTCATCTACATGTTTGTAGAAAGCCAAACCAGTACTGAAACGAGAATCAGCAGAGGTAATGGTATATATATAAGAGTATATCGTCGATCTGAAAAGGGAGGTAAGAGATGAATCTCTACGACCGATAACAGAGAACCTATGAAATAGACCCCGTAGAAGGAGATCACTGCATTCAAATAGGCAATACTCTCCTCACATCCCTCTGACATTCACTGCACGCTGAGAGGAAAACCGGGCTCCAACTTGCTGCGGAGCGCATATCAACGTAGAATCTAGCACAAACTTACTTCACCACCTCCATCGGAGGCAAAGTTTGTAAAACTGAATTGTGGGTGTGGTGAGGGGTGTATTTATAGGCATTTTAAGGTTTGGGAAACTTTGCCCCTCCTGGTAGGAATGTATATCCCATACGTCACTAGCTCATGGACTCTTGCTAATTACATGAAAGAAACCCTGTCCGTCTGCTCTGAGCAGGCAGACAGAAATCGCCAGAAATTAACCCGATCGAGTATGATCGGGTTGATTGACACCCCCCTGCAGGCGGACGATTGGCCGCGAGTCTGCAGGGGGCGGCGTTGCACCAGCAGCTCTTGTGAGCTGCTGGTGCAATGCTGAATACAGAGAGCGTATTGCTCTCCCTATTCAGCGAGGTCTTGCAAGACCTTTCTTAAATACGGCCATAGAGTGGAATGCTACAGTCACATTCTCTCAACATTAAAAAAAAACTAAACAATAATTTTCTGCAACATATTGCTAACATTTCAGTAAATAAAATATTATAACAGGACTGCATCCTGAAAAATATATCGTAATGCACCGCAGTGGGTACCAGTTTACCTAAGCTTCTGGCTGTACTTACACTTAAGTACAATATACTGGGGGGGGGGGGGATAATTCTCAGTGTTCCTTCAAAGCAATGTGGTTATTAAAAGTCTATAGATCTTCATATATGTCTGTTTACTTTACAATATCAGAGAGTATTTACATTTGGGATGACATGTTAATGCATTCTCAATCTACATCCAAACTGTGCCCATCACTACAGCCACTTCTGCAGAACACACAAGACCTTTCTCAGGCATACACGTGAATAAACTCAATTCAAAGCCACAAGCTAAATATTTTAGGTCCATGCGTCTGTGTATCATGGCTCAACTACAACCAACTATATTTTTGATAATTATACTCACAGTTTTGCTTGTGGATTCATAATGCATAGCATAACTTTTAGCTATTTAATATTTGTTTTGGCTAGGGCAGAATTGTGTGATAATAGCTATTTTCCCTTGATGTAACTTCTTCGAATTCTAACTTTATACTTGTAGATAAGCCTTAAATGGACCTGTTGTTGAATATTGCCCATATCTATAGCTTGTTATATTCCTCCAATTTGTATAACCTGTTGTATACGTCATATTTTATTTAAACAACGTGAAATACTTCCTTAGTTGATTAACCCATGTGTGTTGGTGCATGTTTCCATTCCTATTATACTATAATACCTTACAAGGACATTAAACACCAAATTGATTTCATGCACCTCCCTCTAATTATGGATGCCACCATGTTGGAACTTAGGTTGCACTGCAGGTATCCAAAGAAGAGTTAATACACATAAGCAATCACATTAGCATTAGAATGCAATAAAAAAGTACATTTCAAAATGATGGCACCCATGACTATCAGGAGGCAGAGAATAACCTTAATATAATGCTTATAAAATGTATTTAGTGCTTAATGCCCCTTTAAGTAATAAGTTTACTTGAAGTTGCATTCACAATTACACCTGAAATATACAAAAATGTACAAAAATTTAAGGGAGGGGAGTGAGCTGATGGGAGCTCTCTAGTTTGTTATTTTAATACTTGCAGCAGCAATTTATGGGTACTAATTGAACCGCAGTTTAACGGTCATACAGCATAGAAAGCAAGCAGCTTGGCATCAAACCCTGCACTTAGCTTCTAATACTTACCGCTTCAGACATTGCTACTAGGTGGCGTATAGCTGCATAGATACTGATAAAGATACGGGGCAAGTGTTACTAGCAGTTACAAGCAGGGTGATATACAGAACCTTTTTATTTAGACTACTGTTGATCACTTATACTCACAGCTTCAATAATCTTAGAGTAATTCGCTTAGAACTTTAATAAACGTGCTGACTATTTAGTTGTAATTAAAGGGACACTGTACCGAAAAATTTAATTTCTTGATTCAGATTGAGCATGAAATTTTAAGCAAATTTCGAATTTACTCCTATTATCAAATTTTCTTCATTCTCTTGGTATCTTTATTTGAAATGCAAGAATTTAAGTTTAGATGCCGGCCCATTTTTGGTGAACAACCTGGGTTGTCCTTGCTGATTGGTGGATAAATTCATCCACCAATAAAAAAGTGCTGTCCAGAGTACTGAAACCAAAATAAAACTTAGATGCCTTCTTTTTCAAATAATGATAGCAAGAGAACGAAGAAAAATTGTTAATAGGAGTAAATTAGAAAGTTGCTTAAAATTGCATGCTCTTTCTGAATTACAAATGAAAAAATTTGGGTTCAGTGTCCCTTTAAATATGGCAATTGTTGGCAACAGTGTTTCTCAACAGTGAGCAAATACTTCTATTATTTAAAGGGACAGTCAACACCCGACACAACAGGATTTCATATGTTTGGAACGCAAACGAAGATCCGCCTGCACCACCTCCCTTCTCTATCACCTCTATCCTTGTCCTAGTAATCCTTACAAATACATCCATTAATCGACTCAAAATATGGCCGCCAAACTCCTCCCCCTCCTCCTTCTTCCCCATCTCTATTCCAATTCAGGCTCGTTCATGTAGGGATTGATGACGCGTTATATATATATCATTGCGCATGCGCATTTGCAATTCAGTCAGATCGGAAACAGCAATCAGACTTGTCGCAACATGCGCTTAACAGCAGCATGCAATTAAGGATGTGAACGAGTTTGAAGATTCTGACCGAGGATTCCATTCTGATTGGAGGATGGCTTGAAAGAGATGGTTAATATATAACAGTGGGGGGAGTTTGGAGGCCATATTTCGAGCAGATTAACAGATATATTTGGAAGAATTACTAGGACAAGGATAGAGAAGGGAGGCAGTGCAGGCGGATCTTCGTTTGTGTTACAAACATATGAAATCCTGTTGTGTCGGGTGTTGACTGTCCCTTTAATGCCTATTTATAAACCGGTATTAACCAATATTAGCACAAGTATACAATTGCTCTATGAGGATGAACAATGAATAATATCCATTATTTACAGCCTGCTTATCAGTAACTTGTTCGATATATACCAAGAGGATTTATTTATTAACGTTATACTGATAGGGCAAGCTGGCACTAGTGACTTTTTTGATCTCATTAGTATTGATTTGAATTCAGTGGTAACAATAAGTATTATATGGACGAATACTATAATACCTTTCTACATTAGGTTGATGTATGGTGGGACAATCTAACTTATATCTATGTGGAATTTAATATAAATTACCTAAGGAAAGTTTATAGTACTTTTGTATCGCTTAATCTACCAGTAAGACTATTTGGATTCATTGAAGCTTGAAAGGAATACGAGGAGCACGGAGTCAAATGCAAGCAAGTGAATTTATTGGAAAACACAATTTACCCAGGGGCATTTACATGCCCCTGGGTAAATACAGGTAAAGAAAATAGTGAGGCTGTCAAACACTTAGGCTGAAGCGTTTTGGCTTTTCGCCTTACTCTTAGCCAAGCTAAAAATGGTTTGCTATGTTCAAGCTTAAAAACCTCATCCTCCCCACTGATTGGGAACTGGGTGTTCACTCCCTCATACTAAGTGCCAATCAGGTGTTACAAACGTACACACACCCACTCCATTAAGTAGCTACCAACGTGCTGTCATCAATGTACACTAATAAGCCTTGTAGCTTTACAAAAGAGATGCTGATAGGACTGTCAAATACTCTATAGCTAATACAAGTGTGATAGAAAGTGCAGACATAGAATTTACGTCAGATATGCTAAGGCTGCATAGAGAGGATATATACAAGGGCTGCAATCTAACGAAGGAAGATTAATGTTGTTGTTATATTAATGTGCATTATATCTATATCTATAAAATGGAATAGAATTTATATAATATAATAAATTGAATACATAAATGTAAAGAGTTCACTAAATTGCTAACAATATCATGGTAAATATACTATTGCCTGGAGATTATTATCTGACAGCTTCTATGGTTTCAAAGTCGGCAGGTTTCAAAACTGGCTTTTACTTTCTCCACAGAGGAGTCACAGACCAACATAATTGACAAGTGAAAGGTTGAGCAGTGCCAAATTTACTAACAAGTGTCATTATTACTCCTCAATTGTGGATTGTTACCATGAATAGATATAGTAAGCCTACACCTAAGATAAGGAATTGGGGGCCCAGGGATGGGGAATTACCAAAAATGTATCAGATCAAATTCAGAGTTGAGACCTTCTGGAATTTTGTCCTCAACTTGAAAATCCAGAAGGCCTGCCTCTCCCCTAATTTACGTACCCTATCCTTTTCTCCTTTCTGGGGAGATACTTTTTCAATGACGGTCCAGGAGAAAAACCTCATATCCTTTTGATGTATAACTGAAAAGTGATTAATTAAAAGGTGTGGTCAGTGTGACTGCTCTGATGTCAGATAAGTGTTCTTTGATGCGAGTCCTCGTCTCTCTGGTGGTTAACCCTACGTACTGTACAGCACACTCCCTACATGTGATCAAGTACACCACATGGCCTCTAGTTATCAAGTCATCAACCTCAAATACGCTGGAATTCCACAGCCTATTTGTGGCGAGGCTGATTCGCCTTAGTTATCAAGCCCTTTACACCGGCAAAAGTAGAATTTTGTGACGTAAGCTTCGATCCGCCGGACTCAGTCCGACACAGATCGATTCTTACGTCACTCCAGATGTTCCGCACACAAGTTCGGCACAATCTGACTACTTTTGCTAGTTATCAAAAAATAAGCAGGTACGCTCGGCACTTTTCCGGCCCAGCGTACCTGGTTTTCAATCAGCCGCCCTGGTGGTGGCGGATCCCATAGGAATCAATGGGAGTCTGACCATGGCGAAAGTTCATGTTCGCTGCTGCCCGACATCCCATTGATTCCTATGGGAATTGTCTGCACATAACACCCTCACATGTACCCCGAGTCTAAACACCCCTAATCTGTCCCCCCCTACACCGCCGCAACTAAATAAAGTTATTACCCCCTAAACCGCCGCTCCCGGAGCCCACCGCCACTATAAAAAACTGTAACCCCTAAACCGCCGCTCCCGGACCCCACCGCCACTCTAATAAACTGATTAACCCCTAAACCGCCGCTCCCGAACCCCGCCGCCACTATAATAAATATGTTAACCCCTAAACCGCCGCTCCCGGACCCTGCCGCCACTATAATAAATGTATTAACCCCTATCCTGCCCCCCCCTACACTGCCGCCACCTATAATACATTTATTAACCCCTATCCTGCCCCCCTACACCGCCGCCACTATAATAAAATTATTAACCCCTAAACCTAAGTCTAACCCTAACCCTAACACCCACCTAACTTAAATATTAAATACATCTAAATATTATAACTCTTATTAACAAAATTAATCCTATTTAAAACTAAATACTTACCTTTAAAATAAACCCTAATATAGCTACAATATAAATAATAATTATATTGCAGATATTTTAGGATTTATTTTTATTTTACAGGCAAATTTCAATTTATTTTAACTAGGTACAATAGCTATTAAATAGTTATTAACTATTTAATAGCTACCTAGTTAAAGAAAAATTTACCTGTAAAATAAAAACTAACCTAAGTTACAATTACACCTAACACTACACTATCATTAAATAAATTATTCCTATTTAAAACTAAATACTTACCTGTAAAATAAACCCTAAGAAAGCTACAATGTAATTAATAATTACATTATAGCTATCTTAGGATTTATATTTATTTTACAGGTAACTTTGTATTTATTTTAGCTAGTTAGAATAGTTATTAAATAGTTATTAACTATTTAATAACTACCTAGCTAAAAGAAATACAAAATTACCTGTAAAATAAATCCTAACCTAAGTTACAATTAAACCTAACACTACACTATCATTAAATTAATTAAATAAATTACCTACAAATAACTACAATTAAATAAACTAACTAAAGTACAAAAAATGAAAAAAACTAAGTTACAAAAAATAAAAAAAATAAGTTACAAACATTTCAAAAATATTACAACAATTTTAAGCTACTTACATCTAATCTAAGCCCCCTAATAAAATAACAAAGCCCCCCAAAATAAAAAAATGCCTTACCCTATTCTACATTAAAAAGTTACCAGCTCTATTACCTTACCAGCCCTTAAAAGGGCCTTTTGCGGGGCATGCCCCAAAGAAAACAGCTCTTTTGCCTGTAAAAAAAAAAATACAACCCCCCCAACATTAAAACCCACCACCCACATACCCCTAATCTAACCCAAACCCCCCTTAAATAAACCTAACACTACCCCCCTGAAGATCATCCTACCTTTAGCCGTCTTGAGCCAGCCGACCACCAATGGAACAGAAGAGGAGATCCGCAGCGGCCGAAGTCTTCATCCAAGGGGCGCTGAAGAAGTCTTCCATCCGACTGAAGTCATCATCCAAGGGGCGCTGAAGAAGTCTTCCATCCGACTGAAGTCATTATCCAAGGGGTGCTGAAGAAGTCTTCCATCCGATTGAAGTCATCATCCAGGCGGCGTCTTCAATCTTCATCCATCCGGAGCGGAGCCATCTTCAGACGAGCCGACGCGGAGCCATCCTCTTCTACCGACGGACTAACGACAAATGACGGTTCCTTTAAGTGACGTCATCCAAGATGGCATCCCTCAAATTCCGATTGGCTGATAGGATTCTATCAGCCAATCGGAATTAAGGTAGGAAAAATCTGATTGGCTGATTGAACAGCCAATAGAATGCGAGCTCAATCTGATTGGCTGATTGGTGTGCGGCTTTTTGACAGATTTATTGATAACTTTGGCGAGATTTTTCAGGTCCGCGGTGGCGATGGTAGGCGAGCTTAGGCGGGCGTATTGGGCCGGCGAAGGCAGGTAAAGTAGACACGTTGATAACTAGAGGCCCATGTGTTTGTCTGCAATTTAGACAGGACCTTATCTGAAAATCCTCACCCGTTGCTGTTGAGCTAAATGTGTCCCCCGTGTTCAATCTCTCACAGACAACACATGTGTGGTGATGACAACGGAACATACCATTGCATCTCAGCCATGAAGAACCAGTGGACGGTAAATTTCTCAATCTGGTTGGGGCCACTATGTTTCCTATTGCCCTGTTTCTTCTATATGAGAACATTATCCCTGTCTCCACTGTATCAATTAAACTGTCGTCTGCTGACAGAAATTTATAGCGTTTGTCCACTATTTTACAAATCTCACTGTACTGTTTAGAGTATTCAGTGATGAACGTAACCTTATCAAGATCTTTATTTAGCTGAGTCTTTTTGTTGACTCTTTTGGGGGTGTATTTATCCTGCCTGAGTAAGCTTTCCCTTGTGATCCTTTCAACAGATCTTCTAGCCTCTGTGATAGTCAAAGAGCTATACCCTCTTTCCAGTAGTCTAGTGGACAGGTCATCCGCTTGTCTTTGAAATACCTCTGTATCAGTACAGTTTCTATTTAAGTGGATGAATTGTCCCTTAGCTACACCTTTGAAGACCCTCTGTGGATGGCAACTAGAGGCATGGAGAAGTGAGTTTCCTGAAATGGGTTTGCGATAAATTTCTCATTTGATCTTATGATCAGGAACCCCTTCCAAAGTAATATCTAGGAAATTAATCCTAGATATTTGTACCTCTGAGGTAAAGCAAATGCCTACGGTGTTCCTATCCAGGTTCTCAGTGAAACTGGTCAAGGTCAAGTCCTGACCTCAACAGATACAGAGGAGGTCATCTATATATCATCCATACCATACTATTTCTTGCCTGTGGGGGTTCCTCTCTCCATAGACATGGGACAGCATAGGAGGTGGCAAACTTCGCCCCCATCGCTGTCCCACGTCTCTGGAGAAAGAATTCCCCCCCAAACTCAAAATAGTTATGGGTGAGGAGGAATTTGGTCACCTTTACTACATACTCTACGAAATCTGAACCCACTTCATAGTAAACCTCCATAAAGTAACGTATGGCCTGGAGACCTTTGTCGTGAGGTATGGAGGTATATAGTGACTTCACGTCTACCGTGAGCCATTTGAAGTTGGTTTGCCAGGTGATACTGGAAAGTAAATTTAAAACATGCTTAGTGTCAGAAAGGTGGCTCCACAGGGAACTCACTAGAGGTTGTAATATGGTGTCCAGCCACTCAGACAAATGCTCCAATAAGGAGCCTATGCCATTGACTATTGGCAATCCTTGCACGTTTGCTACCGATTTATGAACTTTTGGTAGATGATTAAATGTGGGGATGGCTGGATTAGATACCAACAAATATTTTTTGGTATCCAGGTCAATAAAACCTAGTTCAACTCCGTCATCTACAAGGGAGGTCAATTGACGTTGATAGACATGGGTGGGATCACTGTGTAGACTCATATAGTCATCTGTGTTGCATAATTGTCTATTGGCTTCTGCTATAAAATCACTTTTATCCATTATGACTATCGCCCCCCCCCCTTGTCTGCAGCCCTGATTGTAATGTCTTCATTTTTACTGAGACTCTCTAGGGCCCTTTTCTGTTTTCAGGTAATATTTCTATCCTTACCTCTGTCCGTTCTGTAATACAAACATGATAAATCTTCTTCAATTCTTTTATGGAATTTCTCGAGGATATAGCCTCTATTCTGGATGGGGTAAAAATTAGATTTCCCCTTGAATATAGAGGTTCTGACAACTTCTTGTCTTCCCCTTTCACCATTTTCCTCGAGAGATTCCAAAGCCCTGAGATCACATACCTCCTGGAAATCTAACGTGGTTTCCACAAGGACCCCCTCCCTATTGCTGGCTGTGGCATGAATGAAATTGTAGCTCTCATTTTCCTCTGTAGGGGTGCATTGAAAAACAAAATTTATGCTTACCTGATAAATTTCTCGCTTGTGGTGTATCCAGTCCACAAGTTCATCCATTACTTGTGGGATATTCTCCTTCCCAACAGGAAGCTGCAAGAGGACACCCACAGCAGGGCTGTCTATATAGCTCCTCCCCTAACTGCCACCCCCAGTCATTCGACCGAAGACAAGCAAGAAAAAGGAGAAACTATAGGGTGCAGTGGTGACTGTAGTTTAAAAATAAAAAACACCTGCCTTAAAGTGACAGGGCGGGCCGTGGACTGGATACACCACAAGAGAAAGAAATTTATCAGGTAAGCATAAATTTTGTTTTCTCTTGTAAGGTGTATCCAGTCCACGGGTTCATCCATTACTTGTGGGATACCAATACCAAAGTTTTAGGACACGGATGAAGGGAGGGACAAGGCAGGCACTTAAACAGAAGGCACCACTGCCTGCAAGACCTTTCTCCCAAAAATAGCCTCCGAGGAAGCAAAAGTATCAAATTTGTAGAATTTAGAAAAAGTATGAAGTGAAGACCAAGTCGCCGCCTTACAAATCTGTTCAACAGAGGCCTCATGTTTAAAAGCCCATGTGGAAGCTACCGCTCTAGTAGAATGAGCTGTAATTCTTTGAGGAGGCTGCTGGCCAGCAGTCTCATAAGCTAAACGGATTATGCTTCTCAGTCAAAAAGAAAGAAGTTGCCGAAGCCTTTAGGCCTCTCCTCTTTCCAGAGTAGACAACAAACAATGCAGATGTTTGACGAAAATCCTTAGTAGCTTGTAAATAAAACTTTAAAGCACGAACCACGTCAACATTGTGTAACAGACGTTCCTTCTTTGAAGAAGGATTAGGACACAGTGACGGAACAACAATTTCCTGATTGATATTCCTATTAGATACTACCTTAGGAAGAAACCCAGATTTGGTACGCAAAACTACCTTATCTGCATGGAAGATCAGATAAGGGGAATCACACTGCAAGGCAGATAACTCTGAAACTCTTCGAGCCGAAGAGATAGCTACTAAAAACAGAAAAGCTTGATATCTATGGAATGCAAGGGTTCAAACGGAACCCCTTGAAGAACTTTAAGAACTAAATTTAAACTCCATGGCAGAGCAACAGTCTTCTAATTTCTGCCTGAGAGTAAAACAGTACAACGCTGGTACCGTTTAAAAATAACAAACTTTTGATTGAAGGTAAAACTACACTAAGTCATCACATATCTCTTGATACTTCCTATATGGTCGAGAGCTGCAAGAGAATGACTGGGGGTGGCAGTTAGGGGAGGAGCTATATAGACAGCTCTGCTGTGGGTGTCCTCTTGCAGCTTCCTGTTGGGAAGGAGAATATCCCACAAGTAATGGATGAACCCGTGGACTGGATACACCTTACAAGAGAAAGAACTTTTTTAAAGTCAAGTCTCTGGATGACCTGTCCACTTCGACTATCACAGAGGCTAGAAGATCTGTTGAAAGGATTACAAGGGAAAGCTTACTCAGGCAGGATAAATACACCCCCAAAAGAGTCAACAAAAAGACTCAGCTAAATAAAGATCTTGATAAGGTTACATTCATCACTGAATACTCTAAACAGTACAGTGAGATTTGTAAAATAGCGGGACAAACACTTTAAATTTCTGTTGGCAGACGACAGTTTAATTGATACAGTGGAGAAAGGGATAAGGTTCTCATATAGAAGAAACAGGACAATAGGAAACATAGTGGCCCCAACCAGATTGAGAAATTTACCGTCTACTGGTTCTTCATGGCTGAGATGCAAGGGTATGTTCCGTTGTCATCACCACACATGTGTTGCCTGTGAGAGATTGAACACAGGGGACACATTTAGCTCAACAGCAACAGTACATGGGTTTAACCACCAGAGAGGCAAGGACTCGCATCAAAGAACACTTATCTGACATCAGAGCAGGCACACTGACCACACCTTTAATTAATCACTTTTCAGTTATACATCAAAAGGATATGAGGTTTTTCTCCTGGACCATCATTGAAACAGTACCTCCCCAGAAAGGAGGAAAGGATAGGGTATGCAAATTAGGGGAGAGGGAGGCCTTCTGGATTTTCAAGTTGAGGACGAGAATTCCAGAAGGTCTCAACTCTGAATTTGATCTGATACATTTTTGGTAATTCCCCATCCCTGGGTCCCAAATTCCTTATCTTAGGTGTAGGCTTACTATATCTATTCATGGTAACAATCCACCATTGAGGAGTAATAATGACACTTGTTAGTAAATTTGGCACTGCTCAACTTTTCACTTGTCAATTATGTTGGTCTGTGACTCCTCTGTGGAGAAAGTAAAAGCCAGTTTTGAAACCTGCCGACTTTGAAACCATAGAAGCTGTCAGATAATAATCTCCAGGCAATAGTATATTTACCTTGATATTGTTAGCAATTTAGTCAACTCTTTACATTTATGTATTCAATTTATTATATTATATACATTCTATTCCATTTTATAGATATAATACACATTAATACAACAACAACATTAATCTTCCTTCGTTAGATTGCAGCCCTTGTATATATCCTCTCTATGCAGCCTTAGCATATCTGACATAAATTCTATTTCCGCACTTTCTATCACACTTGTATTAGCTATAGAATATTTGACAGTCCTATCTGCATCTCTTTTATAAAGCTACAAGTCTTTGGTGTGCTTATTAGTGTATATTGATGACAGCACTTTGGTAGCTACTTAAGGGAGTGGGTGTGTGTACGTTTGTAACACCTAATTGGACACTTAGTATGAGGGAGTGAACACCCGGTGCCCAATCGGTGGGGAGGCTGAGGTTTTTAAGCTTGATTATAGTAAACCATTTTTAGCTTGGCTAAGAGTAAGGCGAAAGCCGAAACGCGTCAGCCTAAGTGTTTGACAGCCTCACTATTTTCTTTACCTGTATTTACCCAGGGGCATGTGTCCCCTACACGCTCACCTGTAAATTGTGTTTTCCAATAAATTCACTTGCTTTCATTTGATTCCGTGCTCCTCGTATTCCTTTCAAGCCTCAAGTATTTTCCATGGCCGGAGTGAGCACGGAGCGTTACAAGCTAGGCTGCAGAGGTTAGTACATTATACCGGAAGTACTTGGAGGACCGGAGACACACAGAAGCACATACCGAAGCTGTTCCAGGAAGTCGACATTCTTACGGAGAATTGAGCCAATATGATGCCGCTCCAGAAGGTACAATAGTGTTAACGGAGGATCAGAGGTATGTGCAAGGACTTATATTGGTAACTGTGCCTGTGCTAGTTTTTGAAAGTTAACCATGTACAACTTACCAGTGGTCTAATTCCTCCATTATATCGCACTAGGAGAGGAGAGAGGAATATCTCCCCAGTGCTTGAACTGTACTTCACGATATATCTAGTTTCCCACATCGGTTTGGTTCTGTGGCGTTCAGCAGTGACTCCTTATACACCGCTGTGTAGTGTATATTCACTCATTACACCAGTAGTCACACCATATATATATTTTTCCCTCATATTGCTTTTGTTTATCTGGATTCATTCCCATAGAAACCTCACAACAACTTATTAAGTTTTAATTCTAGACCGGCTAACTATATAGTGATTATGCAATATGTATTAAACTGTTGACATTTGTGCAATTCACATTAATATACACCAGCTTCTTTACCATTCAGTTACACTACTGAGAATAAGTGCTGGTAGCCTTATTTAGTAATTAATTTGTGAGGCATTACAATTTAGCTATTCCTTTGGATTTATCACTACATTAGTGGATATGAATCCTAACAATTTTTATATATTTGACAGTTAACCACTCAGTATTGAGGTTCTGTTCACATATGTAAGCCCAGCTCTCCATACTTACTAGCTGACGTTATTAGTCACTCTGCGACTTCCCAAATATAACCGGTATACGTAACCAGAATTTATTACTACTAGCATTTTAGTTTTACTTTACCCATTGTTTTAATAATGTTCTAATAAAGTTTTATGTTTTAATTTTTTATGACGTTAATCATTCCAGTCTCAATTTAATTCTAGGGTCTTATTTGAGTGCTTATATAGTATCACCTTTTCTGTCAAGTTTCTTTAACTGACAATTAGTGGAAATATACAAAAATGTGCCAGCATCAGAACCTACACCACTTGCCCCGAGCTTATCTTTTTCTATAATCATTCCGGCTAAATCTAGATTTTCATTAGTAGCAATGCTGTTTGTTTTTTCTAGTCTATGCTTAACTCTAAAAAATAATATCAAATACATATTTAAGCCTCCGTTTCCAGCGGCGCTGCTACCATTAAAAACATACTAAGTAATGTAAGACAACCAGAAATTAACTGATTGTATGGACCACAGCTATTATTATTCTTCAGTAAAATTATTAACATTTAACCACACTGTAGAACAACAGGATTTTGTTAGTATCCACTGATGCTAATAGCTTTAATGCAATCAATGAACAATAGCAAAATCTCATCTTTATAGATGGGAGCATTTTTAAACAATTAATCAAGATTTTTGACAATATAGTTGCGACCTACTCACTACAATGTCATAAAGCATTACAGTATCCTCTGACAAAGGTTGGCTTTTACCTATTTTCCAATGTCGCAGGATTTATGTACTACCCAAAACTGAAGATCTGCTATTTCATGTAATATTTAGCTTTAAAGCTAAATGTCTTTTCTAGCAAAGTTTGTCTCTACTACTGTAGCTAATTTACTTCTATGATGTAATACATTATCATTCCCCCACCACCTAAATGACTCTTATAGACGACTATCAGTGAGCATTATAAATGGGCTCTTACCTTTCTGACAGTAATTGGATGTCCAGCAGCGAGCTTCCAACACTCCATTTATGGACGTCTGCACACATGTCTCCTCTGTATCAAGTATACCAGGACAAACATCAGCACATTCCTCTGCTGGTTTGTTCCCCACTATATGATTGTTTTCAGCAGAGTCGGAGAGCAGAGCCCAGTCTATTGTATTAATATGACAAAGTTCCTGGTTGCGTTCAATACGAGCTGCCCCTCGTAGGATGTTGGTGAGACTGTGGAGACCAATGTCTCTCAAGTGAGGCATTTCAAAAATCACCAGTGAGTAATGGAAGAAGAGATCAGTGCCTCTGATAACAGAAAGATTTGGAAAGAGGACCCGGAGACTTTCTAAGCCATAAACACGGAAGAGAAGTAGGTATTCAGTGATCATGGTCAAGCGGGGGAAGCTGAGTCCTCTGAAGTCCTCTGCTTTGGTGCTGAACATAAGCAGAATCTGCAAGTTTCCTTGGATGATAGTGCAGTTTTCCAGCTTGTGAAACTGGGATATATCATTACGGATATCCATGCTGCCGCAAACTAAGAAAAATAAAAAAATCAGTTAGACAAATTATATAGATAGAGCATAACAATATTTTTTTAAAAAAATCAAATTTACATTTGTTATTAAGATTACTTGTATCTCTTTCTATTGTATCTTAAATGGATATGAAACCCACATTTTTTTCTTTCATGATTCAGATAGAGCATGTCATTTTAAGAAACTTTCTATTTTACTCTTATTATCAAATTTTCTTTGTTCTCTTGGTACTTGAAAAACCAGGGATGTAAGCTTGAGAGTCGGCACAATTTTAGTTCAGCAGCTGGGTAGCGCTTGCTAAATGCAGCCACCAATCAGCAAGCGCTACCCAGGGTTCTGAACAAAAAAAGGGCTTGCTCCTAAGCTTCTGTTTTTTCAAATAAAGATACCAAGGGAACAAAGCAAAATTAATAATGGGAGTAAATGAGAAAGCTGCTTAAAATTGCATGCTCGGGCTAAATCATGAAAAAAAAATGGGTTTAATATCCCTTTAAACTTTCGATTCTTCTAAGGATGCCAATCAAAAGAGTAATTTTTATTTTGACTTCAGTGCAAGGCTACAAAGCACAACATGTTTATTTTAACAGCTGGCTGTATTTTATATTGTCTTAAAGGGATACTAAACCCCAATTTTTCCTTTAACGATTCAGATAGAGCATGCAATTTTAAGCAACTTTCTAATTTACTCCTATTATCAATTTTTCTTCATTCTCTTGCTATTTTTATTTGAGAAAGCGGAATCTAAGATAAGGAGCAGGCCCATTTTTGGTTCAGCACCCTGAATAGTGCTTGCTGATTGGTGGGTAAATTAAGCCACCAATCAGCAAGCAAAACCCATGTGCTGAACCAAAAATGGGCCGGGTTTAGTATCCCTTTAAGGAGCATATTTTTTAGGTTCATTTTGTTTCTTAGGCAGATTTAACTTTCAACTTGACTAAAATAAGAAATGACATTTTGATACAAAACAAGCATCTAGTGCTTTGTTGACACTAAATGCACCCAATATTTTGGCATGGAGATCTAGATTCTTATAAAAATTGGAATAAACAAGTTGCTGTGCTAGACAACACACAAAGTATTAAACCACACCTTGCCTTGTGAAACACAGCCTGCCTGTTGCAACGTTGTTGTAATCATAATAAAAGGGGTACAGGATAAGTATGGCATGAGACATCAACAGGCTACAGATACTGATGTCCTGATAGAGCAGATCTGTTTATACAATAAACTAAAATGTATCTGTACTGTAAAAACACAAATGATTTAATGCTACAAATCAGTAGCTAATCCAAGTTCATTACCTTGAAAAATCATTTATGTACATCTATGCAGTTTAGTTAAGAAATATTTAGGAATTACCATGTCTGGGTAAACTTTAGATATCTCATTCAATTGTTTTTGTTGTGGTGGTAAATTTGGTTCTGGACAGTCAACTCTTGACATGCTACCAATAGTCTCTTTGCAAGGTTCCATATAAAAAGACTTTAATCATATAATGGCCATCACAAGGTCATATCTTCTTAGGCCTTTTGAGTTCTCTCAAAGTTATAAAGCTGGTTATACAGTACAATATTCATGACTGAACAACATTTGGCAATACGTATCACCCTGAAAATCAGAACAGAATTCAGTCATTCAGAATAGCTGATGTCTTGATTTATTACGTCGGTAGCTACCCAGCTGGCCCAGTTCCTAAACGTCAGCATATTCAAAAATGGAAGCTGCAATACATCACTGGCTGTGAACAGTATATTGTGTGCACCATATAAAGCAGCAGTTTTCTGTCTCACATAAGCAGAAATACGGCAGTTTGTTAAGTAAATTAGTTTAAGCAGCTTAAAGTGAATGTCAAGTTTGATGAATCAGTGCCCGGTTTTTAAAAATCCTATTAAAAACAGGGGCACTTTCATTCATCAAACTGTACATTTCACTCGTTCTGTTAAAACACTTAGCTTTTAATCTTGAAAGCCACTCTAGTACTTCCCCCGTCCGTCGCAAGCCTCTTAATATGTCAAAAATTACGAATCCGGATGCCGCATTCGTCATTGCTGACGTATGAAGCGGCGAGCGTCAGGGGGCGGGATCGCTGGAGCGGCTTTCAAGATTAAAAGATAAGTATTTTAACAAAACGAGTGAAATGTACAGTTTGATGAATGAAAGTGCCCCTGTTTTTAATAGGATTTTTTAAAACCGTGCACCGATTCATCAAACTTGACATTCGCTTTAAACAAGTTGTAATGGAGCAGTGTAAGTTTCAGCTGCAGACTAGCTTGTTTCCAAGGTAACCAGGCCGTGCAGGAAATGTAATCAACTACAGAGCACGTCTATACGGGCAGGTAGGCAGCTTTTGCTTAATTTTTTTGAATCCCTACACTTGATTTCTGCTAATGTAACAGTTTCCTTTGCTGTGTGCAGTATAATCTGTCTTGTAGCTGAGCAGGTGGCTCTAAACAAGTATTACAGCTGGTGAGAGTATGAAAATATTGAGCTGTGTGGGCAAGGAACAAATATTATACAGCTCATAAAAGGAAATGACAATACAAGCAAGTTCACTCTCAATTTTAGCGGCAGATTTTTCAATACATATATATTGCAAAAATGCTAATTTAGTCATTCTTTTTTCAATATTGTTCTGTGTTTTCTGACTACAGTATCCCTTTAGGTATGTATTTATTATGCTAATCCAATGAATGGTTAGTAATGACCCAGTCTGAAAAGTGTGGTAGTTAAATTTGACAGACAGAATTCCTACTACTATTAGATTAACAATTTAGGATTTACTTAAAGGGATACTAAACCCAATTTTTTTCTTTCATGATTCATATTGAGCATGCAATTTTAAGCAACTTTCTGATTACCTTCTATTATCAATTTATTCTCTTTCTCTTGCTATCTTTATTTGAAAAAGCAGGAATCTAAGCTAAGGAGCCGGCCCATTTTTGGTTCAGCACCCTGGATAACGCTTGCTGGTTGGTGGCTACATTTAATCACCAATCAGCAAGTACAACCCAGGTGCTGAACCAAAAATAGGTTGGCTTCTAAGCTTACATTCTTGCTTTTCAAATAAAGATAGCAAGAGAGCGAAGAAAATTTGATAATAGGAGTAAATTAGAAAGTTGCTTAAAATTGCATGCTCTGACTCATTAAATAAAAAAATGAGTTTACTATCCTTTTAAAGGGATATGAAGAACATACGATTTTGTGATTCAGACAGCATAACACTTTTAAAAATGTTTCCAATTTACTCCTATTAACAAATTTGCTTTGTACGCATAATATTCTTTGTTGAAGAGATACCTAGGTAGGCATCTGGAGCACTACATTGCAGATGCCATCTAGTGTTCTTGCAAATAAATAACATTCTTGCAAAGCTGCTGCCATATAGTGCTCCAGAAATGGGCAGGTTCCTAAGCTTATATCCCTGCTTTTCAACAAAAGATACAATGAGAACAAAATAAATGATACAAGTAAATTAGAAATGTGTTTAAAAATCACATGCTCTATCTAAAGCTGAAAGAAACATTTTGGGCTTCATATCCATTTAAATGTTTTTATTAGGAGGAAGATGCAGAATAGAAGGTGCAAAAGTAAACTGTTCAGATGCAATCAATGTATGACCGTTCTGGGTTTATGTCATTTTTAAAAGAATGATATTGAAATTTTGTGGGGTTTAGTAAAGTGGTTAGCTGTTGGTTAGGCTGTAATTGGGCATTGCAGGGGGATTTAGAGTCTCACAGAGTGCCAAGAATAACCATGATCAGAACAACAAGACAGGTTAACCTTCCACACCTTGGTGTAAATCCATCTGGTAACAGGCTTACGAGCCTGAATCAAAGTATCAATTACAGAGTCAGAAAAGCCTCTCTGACAGAGAATCAACCGCTCAATCTCCAAGCAGTTAAACAGAGCAATTGAAGATTTTCATAAAAGAACAGACCTTGAGATAGGAGGTCCTGCCTTTGAGAAAGTCGCCATGGAGAAATGTTGGACATCTGCCCAGCTGTGCCGGAGCTATGATATTCGCCAATACCTTTTCCTGTTTGAGGCATGCTACCACTCTGGGCAGAAGGACAATTGGAGGAAACAGATCAACTAGATGATAACTCCAGGGCATCTATCAACTCTGCCTGAAGATCTCTGGATCTCAACCAGTATTTCAGAAGCTTGTAATTCAAACGGGAAGCCATTAGATCAATGTCCAGAAGACCCCATCTGGTTATCAACTGACTGAAAATCTCCTGATTCTGTGACCATTCCCCTGAGTGAATTGTTTGAGGGCTCAGGTAATCCGCCTCCAAATTTTCCACCCCCGGGATGTGAATGGTTAAGATTAAACACCGGTTCCTCTCTGCCCAGTTCAGGATGCAAGATACTTCCCCCATTGCTAGGAGACCCCCTAATGATTTATGTACACTACTGTTGTTATTTTGTCCGATTGAAAGTGGATGAAAAGAAAAACGTGAAGCTTAGGCCATTCTAGTAAAGCATTGAAGACTGCTCTGAGTTCTAATACATTGATTGGCAAAGTCACCTCCTGAGTTGACCAGAGACCCTGAGCCCTTCCAGAATCCTACACAGCACCCTAGCCTGACGTCTGTTGTAATTATCTCCCACGCAGGACGGAGGAAGCCCATGCACCAAAAAACTGGATCAGGAGACATCCACCATTAGAGAGATTGTCTTGTGGATGGGTCTAAGTGAATCAACTGAGACAGATCAGAGTGGTCCACATTACGCTGCCTTAGCATGCATAGTTGAAGAGGTCACAAATGAAACCAAGCAAACGGTATGGTGTCGGATACTGCCACCATAAGAACCACAACCTCCATACACTGTGTCACTGATGGAACAACCATTGACTGAAGTTTCCGACACGCCAATTGATGTTTGCTCTTGCGTTGATCTGTTAGAAACAGTTTCATGTAAACAGAGTCTATAATTACTCCCAAAAAACAAACGTTCTTCTGAGATACGAGAGAGCTTTTGGCAACGTTGACCTAACCATGACTGCAAAGTAACCAGAGTAACCTCTCGGTGTAAGAAGTTGCTAAAGATAAAGAAGGTGCTTTAACCAAGATATCGTCCAGGAGCTACTGTTACTCCTGTGCTCTAACCACGGAAAGAAGGGCTCCCAGAACCTTGTAAAAATCATGGAATCAGTGGCCAGACCAAAAGGAAGTGCAATGAATTGTTAATGTCTGTTTAGAAAGGCAAACTACAGAAACTGATAGTGATCCTGATTAATTGGAATATGTAAATACGCATCCCTTAGGTCTACTGTAGTCATGAACTGACCTTGATGCACCATTTGAAGGATTCATCTGATAGGTTAAGCACCTTGAGATCCAAAATGTGTCTGATAGTTCCCTCCCTTCTTTGAAACAATTAAGTTTTTTAATAAAACCCCTTTTCCTGTTCTGTTGATGGTTAAGGGACAATGACCCCATGCTCTCCAACTGTCAGGGTGCCAGGAATCAGACTGAGATGAGAAGTGCAAAAATAATCACACCTTTATTAATAGCAAAAAACAATAAAAAGTCCACAAGTCAAATAAGCCAGGAATCAAAACCAGAGCTGGTAGTCAGATGAGCCGAGTCAGGAGCCAAAGTGAATAGTCAGACAAGCCGAGTCAGGAGCCAAAGCGAGTAGTCAGACTAGCCGGAATCAGGAACAAGGAGAACAGCAGAGTCAGGAACAAGCCAGGGATCAGGAACCATGAGGGACGTCAGACAGCCAGGTAATACACAGGAGCTCTCACAAACAGAGGCCCTTTAAAAAATAAGTGATAACATCACAATTCTGAGACTGCATCCTGTCTCACACGGATGATGTAAACCTGTCTCACACGGATGATGTAAACCAGTCATAAAAGAAAGTGCAGAAAATGAGCAGCATCACACAGTATGCACCAGAGTCAGCAAGAGAGGTGAGTAAAAACATAATTTATGCTTACCTGATAAATTCCTTTCTTCTGTAGTGTGATCAGTCCACAGGTCATCATTACTTGTGGGATATTAACTGCTCCCCTACAGGAAGTGCAAGAGGATTCACCCAGCAGAGCTGCTATATAGCTCCTCCCCTCTACGTCACCTCCAGTCATTCGACCAAGGACCAACGAGAAAGGAGAAGCCAAGGGTGTAGTGGTGACTGGAGTATAATTTAAAAAATATTTACCTGCCTTAAAAAACAGGGCGGGCCATGGACTGATCACACTACAGAAGAAAGGAATTTATCAGGTAAGCATAAATTATGTTTTCTTCTGTTAAGTGTGATCAGTCCACGGGTCATCATTACTTGTGGGATACCAATACCAAAGCAAAAGTACACGGATGACGGGAGGGATAGGCAGGCTCTTTATACAGAAGGAACCACTGCCTGAAGAACCTTTCTCCCAAAAATAGCCTCCGAGGAAGCAAAAGTGTCAAATTTGTAAAATTTGGAAAAAGTATGAAGCGAAGACCAAGTTGCAGCCTTGCAAATCTGTTCAACAGAGGCCTCATTCTTAAAGGCCCAAGTGGAAGCCACAGCTCTAGTGGAATGAGCTGTAATTCTTTCAGGAGGCTGCTGTCCAGCAGTCTCATAAGCTAAACGAATTATGCTACGAAGCCAAAAAGAGAGAGAGGTAGCAGAAGCTTTTTGACCTCTCCTCTGACCAGAGTAAACGACAAACAGGGAAGACGTTTGTCGAAAATCTTTAGTTGCCTGTAAATAAAATTTAAGGGCACGAACTACATCCAGATTGTGCAAAAGACGTTCCTTCCTCGAAGAAGGATTTGGGCACAAGGATGGAACAACAATCTCCTGATTGATATTCCTGTTAGTGACTACCTTAGGTAAGAACCCAGGCTTAGTACGCAGAACTACCTTATCCGAGTGAAAAATCAAATAAGGAGAATCACAATGTAAGGCTGATAACTCAGAGACTCTTCGAGCCGAGGAAATAGCCATTAAAAATAGAACTTTCCAAGATAACAACTTTATATCAATGGAATGAAGGGGTTCAAACGGAACACCCTGTAAAACGTTAAGAACAAGGTTTAAACTCCATGGTGGAGCCACAGCTTTAAACACAGGTTTAATCCTGGCCAAAGCCTGACAAAAAGCCTGAACGTCTGGAACTTCTGACAGATGCTTGTGTAACAGAATGGACAGAGCTGAGATCTGTCCCTTTAAGGAACTAGCGGATAACCCCTTTTCTAAACCTTCTTGTAGAAAAGACAATATCCTAGGAATCCTAACCTTACTCCAAGAGTAACCTTTGGACTCGCACCAATATAGGTATTTACGCCATATTTTATGGTAAATCTTTCTGGTGACAGGCTTCCTAGCCTGTATTAAGGTATCAATAACTGACTCAGAAAAACCACGCTTTGATAAGATCAAGCGTTCAATTTCCAAGCAGTCAGCTTCAGAGAAGTTAGATTTTGATGTTTGAAAGGACCCTGAATCAGAAGGTCCTGTTTCAGAGGTAACGACCAAAGTGGACAGAATGACATGTCCACCAGATCTGTATACCAAGTCCTGCGTGGCCATGCAGGCGCTATTAGAATCACTGATGCTTTCTCCTGTTTGATTCTGGCAATCAATCGAGGAAGCATCGGGAAAGGTGGAAACACATAAGCCATCCTGAAGGTCCATGGTGCTGTCAAGGCATCTATCAGGACCGCTCCCGGATCCCTGGATCTGGACCCGTAGCGCGGAAGCTTGGCGTTCTGTCGAGACGCCATGAGATCTATCTCTGGTTTGCCCCAACGTGGAAGTATTTGGGCAAAGACCTCTGGATAAAGTTCCCACTCCCCCGGATGAAAAGTCTGACGACTTAAGAAATCCGCCTCCCAGTTCTCCACTCCCGGGATGTGGATTGCAGACAGGTGGCAAGAGTGAGACTCTGCCCAGCGAATTATCTTCGATACTTCCATTATTGCTAGGGAGCTTCTTGTCCCTCCCTGATGGTTGATATAAGCTACAGTCGTGATGTTGTCCGACTGGAACCTGATGAACCCCCGAGTTGCTAACTGGGGCCAAGCCAGAAGAGCATTGAGGACTGCTCTCAATTCCAGAATGTTTATTGGAAGAAGACTCTCCTCCTGATTCCATAGTCCCTGAGCCTTCAGAGAATTCCAGACAGCGCCCCAACCTAGTAGGCTGGCGTCTGTTGTTACAATTGACCAGTCTGGCCTGCTGAATGGCATTCCCCTGGACAGATGTGGCCGATAAAGCCACCATAGAAGAGAATTTCTGGTCTCTTGAATGGAATGAAGGACACGGCATGCATTTTGAAGTTTTGTTAACCTGTCCTCTGTCAGGTAAATCTTCATTTCTACAGAATCTATCAGAGTCCCCAGGAAGGGAACTCTTGTGAGTGGAAAGAGAGAACTTTTCTCTTCGTTCACTTTCCATCCATGCGACCTTAGAAATGCCAGTACTATCTCTGTATGAGATTTGGCAGTTTGAAAGCTTGAAGCTTGTATCAGTATGTCGTCTAAGTACGGAGCTACTGAAATTCCTTGCGGTCTTAGTACCGCCAGAAGAGTGCCCAGAACCTTTGTGAAGATTCTTGGAGCCGTAGCCAGTCCGAATGGAAGAGCTACAAACTGGTAATGCCTGTCTAAAAAGGCAAACCTTAGATACCGGTAATGACTTCTGTGAATCGGTATGTGAAGGTAAGCATCCTTTAAATCCACTGTGGTCAAGTACTGACCCTCTTGGATCATGGGCAAAATTGTTCGAATAGTTTCCATCTTGAACGATGGAACTCTTAGGAATTTGTTTAGGATCTTTAAATCCAAGATTGGCCTGAAGGTTCCCTCTATTTTGGGAACTACAAACAGATTTGAGTAAAACCCTTGTCCTTGTTCCAACCGCGGAACTGGATGGATCACTCCCATTAATAAAAGATCTTGTACGCAGCGTAGAAACGCTTCCTTCTTTGTTAGGTTTGTTGACAACCTTGACAGATGAAATCTCCCTCTTGGGGGAGAGGATTTGAAGTCCAGAAGGTATCCCTGAGATATGATCTCTAACGCCCAGGGATCCTGAACATCTCTTGCCCAAGCCTGGGCAAAGAGGGAAAGTCTGCCCCCCACTAGATCCGGTCCCGGATCGGGGGCCCTCAATTCATGCTGTCTTAGGGGCAGCAGCAGGTTTTCTGGCCTGTTTGCCCCTGTTCCAGGACTGGTTAGGTTTCCAGCCTTGTCTGTAGCGAGCAACAGCTCCTTCCTGTTTTGGTGCAGAGGAAGTTGATGCTGCTCCTGCTTTGAAATTACGAAAGGAACGAAAATTGGACTGTCTAGCCTTGGCTTTGGCCTTGTCCTGAGGCAGGGCATGACCTTTACCTCCTGTAATGTCATCAATAATCTCTTTCAAGCCGGGCCCGAATAAGGTCTGCCCTTTGAAAGGAATATTAAGCAATTTAGATTTAGACGTAACATCAGCTGACCAGGATTTTAGCCACAGAGCTCTGCGTGCCTGAATGGCGAATCCTGAATTTTTAGCCGCAAGTTTAGTTAAATGTACTACGGCATCTGAAATAAATGAATTAGCTAACTTAAGGAATTTAAGTTTGTGTGTGATGTCATCTAGTGTGGATGATTGAAGTGTCTCTTCCAGAGACTCAAACCAAAATGCTGCTGCAGCCGTGACAGGCGCAATACATGCAAGAGGTTGCAATATAAACCCTTGTTGAACAAACATTTTCTTAAGGTAACCCTCTAATTTTTTATCCATTGGATCTGAAAAAGCACAGCTATCCTCCACTGGGATAGTGGTACGCTTAGCTAAAGTAGAAACTGCTCCCTCCACCTTAGGGACCATTTGCCATAAGTCCCGTGTGGCGGCGTCTATTGGAAACATTTTTCTGAATATAGGAGGGGGTGAGAAAGGCACACCGGGTCTATCCCACTCCTTAGTAACAATGTCAGTAAGTCTCTTAGGTATAGGAAAAACGTCAGTACTCGTCGGTACCGCAAAATATTTATCCAACCTACACATTTTTTCTGGGATTGCAACTGTGTTACAATCATTCAGAGCCGCTAATACCTCCCCTAGTAACACACGGAGGTTCTCAAGCTTAAATTTAAAATTTGAAATGTCTGAGTCCAGTTTATTTGGATCAGAACCGTCACCCACAGAATGAAGCTCTCCGTCTTCACGTTCTGCAAACTGTGACGCGGTTTCAGACATGGCCCTTGCATTATCAGCGCACTCTGTTCTCATCCCAGAGTGATCACGTTTACCTCTTAGTTCTGGTAGTTTAGCCAAAACTTCAGTCATAACAGTAGCCATATCTTGTAATGTGATTTGTAATGGCCGCCCAGATGCACTCGGCGCTACAATATCCCGCACCTCCTGAGCGGGAGATGCAGGTACTGACACGTGAGGCGAGTTAGTCGGCATAACTCTCCCCTCGTTGTTTGGTGAAATATGTTCAATTTGTACAGATTGACTATTTTTTAAAGTAGCATCAATACATTTAGTACATAAATTTCTATTGGGCTCCACTTTGGCATTAACACATATAGCACAGAGATATTCCTCTGAATCAGACATGTTTAACACACTAGCAAATAAACAGCAACTTGGAAATACTTTTCAAAGTAATTTACAAATAATATGAAAACGAACTGTGCCTTTAAGAAGCACAGAAAATATTATAACAGATAAAATAATTAAGTTATAGCATCAATCTTTGTCAGAATATACAGTTTTAGCAAAGGATTGTTCCCCTCAGCAAATGATAACTAACCCAGGCAGCAGAAAAAAATACACAAATAAACGTTTTTTATATCACAGTCAATACAATCAGCACAGCTCTGCTGTAATGATTACTTCCCTCAAAAAAGACTCTTGAGATCCCTGAACTCTGTAGAGATGAACCGGATCATGCAGGAAGAAAATGAACCTCTGACTGAGTTTTTCTGATGCATAGTAAAAGTGCCAAAAATGGCCCCTCCCCCACACACATAACAGTGAGAGGGATCAGTGAACTGCTCTAATTTAAATCAAAACTATTGCCAAGTGGAAAAAAAGTGCCCAAAACATTTTTTCACCCAGTACCTCAGAGAAAAAAACGTTTTTACATGCCAGCAAAAAAACGTTTTACCTCAATAATTAATTGTCATTTAAAACCTATTGCAAGTCCCTGCAAAATAGGTTAAGTCTATGTATACAGTTTAAAAGCCAGAGAAGTACCATTTCCCAGAAAACTGAAGTGTAAAATATACATACATGACAGCCTGATATCAGCTACATCTACTGCATTCAAGGCTGAGTTTACATTATAACGGTATGGCAGGATTTTCTCATCAATTCCATGTCAGAAAATAATAAACTGCTACATACCTCTTTGCAGATTAATCTGCCTGCTGTCCCCTGATCTGAAGTTTACCTCTCCTCAGATGGCCGAGAAACAGCAATATGATCTTAACTACTCCGGCTAAAATCATAGAAAAACTCAGGTAGATTCTTCTTCAAATTCTACCAGAGAAGGAATAACACACTCCGGTGCTATTATAAAATAACAAACTTTTGATTGAAGATATAAAAACTAAATATATCACCATAGTCCTCTCACACATCCTATCTAGTCGTTGGGTGCAAGAGAATGACTGGAGGTGACGTAGAGGGGAGGAGCTATATAGCAGCTCTGCTGGGTGAATCCTCTTGCACTTCCTGTAGGGGAGCAGTTAATATCCCACAAGTAATGATGACCCGTGGACTGATCACACTTAACAGAAGAAATGGCTGCCAGCAGCACATGGCAAACAAAGCACGGAAAAAACCCTGACACCAACTCCTTCACACACAGTAGAAAGGCACTTCTTTTCTCTGGTTGTTTGGAAATGTGAGACAGAATGGAGGCTGAGATCTGAACCCGATCCTGTAACCTTGAGAAATTTCCAGTACACAGGGATCCTGAAAAGAACGAGCCTATGCCTCCCGAAAAAGGCAGAGCCTGCCCTCTACCGGAGAAGAGTCCGGAACAGAGGCCGCACCTTCATGAAGACTTTGCAACAAGTCCAAGAAATCTGCAACTGACTCAAACTGGATTTGGACGCCTGGTAGTCTTGGATTGTATTCTGCAAAGAAAAGGATCTCTGAGTTTTGTTCTGGTGAAAGAGACAAAAACGTTCCACAGATCTACCCTTAGGTCGGGATTTTTTATCCTGAGGAAAGAAAGCTCCCTTGCCTCCTGTCATGTAAATAATTGAATCCAAGCCAGGGCCAAAAAGAGTCTTACCCTTGAAGGCTAAAGACAATAAACAAGTCTTTGATACCATATCAGCAGATCAAGACTTAAACCAAAAGGGCTGTTCATGGCATTAATGTGAATAATCCCCTTCAATAACAAAAGATTGTAGCTGAGATTTAAATACTGGGTTGAATTCTGAGGTGAGGTATCATAGCCGCAACTAGCCTTAAAGGGCCAGGCTCCCCTAAGTACAGAGCCCCTTACCTAGCCCCAATAATGAAGGCACGCCTAAGATTTGCCTAAAAGGTCCCCAATGAATACCCTTATAAAAAATAAAGGGCTGATCAAAGGCCATTAGTCAGTAATAGGACACCGCAGTACATTGCCTGCAGTGTAGATTTGTCCACTTAGCCCTGTGGCTCAGGGGTCCCTCCAAGGCATGTAAGACAGGCATAAGACTTACTAAGCACAGTTGCCATTGTCCCCACATACACACCAAAGGTGTCATCAGTCCTGTCAGTTCCTAAAAGACAGAGAAATGAATGCAGTGAGCACTTTGGTGTTAAGTCCTGTCCTGTATCCTACAGTGTAGGACTTAAAGGGACAGTCTAGTCCAAAATGATTCAGATAGGGGATGTCATTTTAAACAACGTTTCAATTTATTTTCATCACCAATTTTGCTTGTTCTCGTGGTATTTTTAGTTGAAAGCTAAACCTAGGAGGATCATATGCTAATTTCTTAGACCTTGAAGGCCGCCTCTAATCTAAATGCATTTTGACAGTTTTTCACCACTAGAGGACGTTAGTTCATGTGTTTCATATAGATAACATTGAGCTCATGCACGCAAATTTACAGAGGAGTGAGCACTGATTAGCTAAAATGCAAGTCTGTCAAAAGAACTGAAATAAGCCGACAGTTTGCAGAGGCTTAGATACAAGGTAATCACAGAGGTGAAAAGTGTATTAATATGACTGTGTTGGTTATGCAAAACTAGGGAATGGGTAATAAAGCGATTATCTATGTTTTAAAACAATAAAAATCCTGGTGTTGACTGTGCCTTTAACCAGGAGAAGAACATACACCTGGCCAGAACAGGGGGATGCTTAGGAACTTCCCAGCTACACCTTTGGCCTGCTTTTGTGCAAAACTCTTTTGGAATGTTATAAAAAGCCCCAGCCATACTCTCCTATCCCTCTCTTTCAGGAACTATACACTGAGGGAGAAAATAAGTCATTTTAATTACATAACACCACTATGCTTGCCCTCTCCTTGACAAGGCAAAGAACTACTGGGAGGGAAGGGGAAGTAGGAGGGATACTTAAATCTCTGGTGTACAGTGATTTTGCCTCCTCCTGGTGGTCAGGTGATGCAATTCCCAAGAGTCAAGTTGTTTAAAACTGCATGTCCTATCTGAATCATGAAAGTTTCATTTTGACTAGACTGTCCCTTTATGTGTTCAAATCCCTCAATCTTAGCTCCCTTAAGCTCTAGAAACCCCCAAGATCAATTGCCTGCTCTTTCAAAGGTGAGCAACTAAGGGGTAATAAAGTCAAATCACATTCTTTTTTTAATTTTGACTTGACTGTCCCTTTAAGAGCTGAAATAACTTCAGACTAATTTTCCAGATTGTGCTGTTGATGATGTTTGAGCTGAAAGGAAAGTCAACTCAGTAGATGGGGCTGTGTTCTCCATCACTGTTAAACTGTGGGTGTCACAGTTTGTTGCGATTTGCTTGATTTGCCTAGTTTCTTCTGTCTCTAAGGATTGTTTTTAGTGTATAAATTGCAGTTGTTTTTACCCGTAGAAGCAATAATATATGCAATTAGTAATATATTGGAAGGAAAGAGCTCTCTGCCACTGCTGGTCAGGTCAAATTCTCAAAATTAGCAGGGATTCAATTAGCATATGATGCAGAGTGTAATTTACATTAAGGAATTGAATATTTGAAACACTGGTCCTATAAGTAATAAGTGTGTATTTTATAGGGATCAGTTTTGACCTACAGATATAAATTTGTAGGTAATTGAGCTCAAACTTATTAGATAACTGCAAGTGAGTAGCTGCTGTTACCAGAACCTGTATTGTAATGTACGCTATTGTACTCTACAAGAGGTTCCAAGTGTTAACAGCTGTACTAAAAGTAAAAGGAACAGCATCTAAGCAAGGATGGTCAGGTTAACTGCATAGATCATTTGTTGGCTCAGCTCATGCAGTGATAGGTTTGTTGAAGTACTGAAAACACAGGTGTATATGGTAAACCGAACAGACCAGAAGATGGGGCCATAACATTCCAGAATGTATAATACATTTTAAACTTGCTGAGACATCACAGTTGGTGCAATAGTACTCCTGAACTTCAGACAACAATTCTTTCACATGAACTGCCCCCCCCCCCCCCCAATAAATAGCACAGCTTATTGTTTCAACACAAGATTAGGTCCTCATGACACATATTAAACATTCCAAGACAGCTTATAGTTTCATGCTGGTTGTTCTAATCAGATATTGTTCATTAAAGGCCCGATTATCTAGATGTCTCTGGCCTAGAGAGATTCTCTAAGAAATCTCGCCAATGCTATGAAGCCCTGGTGGAATTCTCTAAAGTCAGTTTTTACACTATGTCTCACAAAGGGGCGTTCCCTGCATGTAAAGGGCCATGAAGCCCAAAACATTTTGTTCATAATTCAGACAGAGCATAACATTTAAAAAAAGAAAACATTATAATTGACTTCTATTATAAAATTGCCTTCATTTTCTTGGTATCTTATGTTGAAGGAGCAGCAATGCACTACTTTAAGCTAGCTGATACATCTGGTGAGCCACTGACAAGAGGAATATATAGAAACATAGATATTGACGGCAGATAAGAGCCATAGGCCCAGCAAGTCTGCCCGATAGCCTTATGCTTGTCCCAGGCAGCCAATAATCACCAGCTCGTTCCCAGTAGTGCATTGCTGCTCCTGAGACTACCTAAGTATAGTTTTCAACAAAGGAACTTGAGCAAAATGACATAATAGAAGTAAATTAGACAGTTGTTGAAATTCTATGTTCAGTCTGAATCATGACACTTTAATGGACTGCCCTTTAAGTATATGAAGTTAATACATACATTACAACAGGGCTTACAAAAAAATAATAATTAAAAAAAATGGAAATATTGAAATAAAAATATAAAAAATGTATTCTAAAATTGCATTAAAATCAAAACAAAATAGTTTTGCTAAAATTATATTTTATGGAAAAATTTAATTATGCAGAAAAAAAACGATTTAATACACAGTAAAAATTGTAATAAAACTACACTGAACCTACCAAAATGCTGTGAAATTTGTACATATAAGTACGAAATTCAAAAGTGTATTGTTCTCCTTACTATGAATATAATATCTGCTAACAACAGGGTAATACGGATTTGTATTGGCTGCAGTATCGCATTTATAAAGTGTGCGCCCTTGGTGCCCACTTACTTCACCCAGCAGTTTCCATTTCCAGCAAACTTCATTTCTTACTATGCCGGGAGGCATCTCACAACTAGCTCTAGGTGGTTATTAGGACTTACTGAGTTCCTGCACTAGTGAAATTTCCAGTTGTTTGTTAGGAACTGACATGCATACACACACATATAACACAATAGAAAATGACAAAGAGAGTCCGAGCTTTAAGGTGAAAGTTTAAAAGTTCAATATTTATTCAAAGCTGCAGTAAAAGTTAACATCACCATCAGCTAACCAACAATCATCCCATACACATTATATATATATATATATATAAAAAAACAAATATATACGCAGATATGTATGCATGTGCGTATTATATAGTAGGTTAGATATCCTTTAAAAAATTGCTTTTGCGGTCATACCTAAAGACCCTTATAGCACTCTATGTGCACAGCCTACAGAATCTGGGTACTGTAATCTAAATATAATATCATTTTACAACAGAGAGGATGTCTTTCAGCAAAACTGATGGGGGAAAAAGAACTACAGTATTAACCAGTCTAAACTATGAACATGATTCTAGACATGATTTTACACACATAAGGCCAGATTACAAGTGACGTAAGTGAAGTAAGCTTTTTGTGCGTGTCGGGTTGTACTCGTATTATAAGTTGAAAGTAAACCGTTTTCGCTTGCGCCATAGCCCGACGAGAGTAAAAGCCGAAACTAACACCCAACTTGTGCGCAAACCTGATCGCATATTCTTAAGTGCACTAACTCGACATGAAAATATGAATATTTCATATTCCAATGTCCTTCACCTAGAAGAATATGTTCTATTTATTCATAAATACATAATTCTACAAATAGCTGATTATATTTTGGTACAATATATATACTGTGTGTATATATATATATATATATATATATATATATATATATATATATATATATATATATATATATATATACACACACACATACATACATACACACACACACACAGTATATATGGATATATATATAGGAATATCTATTTATAAATATTTAGAAAATATTCTGTTATGTGAAGAACATTGGAATGTGAACCTCTTTACAGTAAATACACAGTATAACACTTTATTAAATATGAATATTGCATAAATTTGCTTTTACGTGTTTTCATCTACTTTTTAGCAAAGGTGTCCAATGCAATTACTTGACAAGTTCATTACTTGACTTACTGTTTTGAAAAATAATAAAAGGTTTTCTAGGACTATGCATACATACACACACTTCCTTAGAGATGTATGTCTCAATGTCAAAGCCATTAGCCTGCCTTTTTTTCCCTAACACCTGAGATCTCATATCTTTGAGCCCTTATAACTTGTGTGCAATATTTTTTAAATAATTTGTATTAGATGGTGTTATTATGAGTGTAACTGTACTTTGTAATGTATTTTTGATGTGGTTTGTAACACATTTTTGTTTTTCGAAACAGTTAACCAGAGCTCTTAGGATGTGGTAATCATTCTAGTTTATTCATTCTCGCTTAAATAGCAATTGCGCTTAAGAGATTGAGTTTACTTTCAACTCGTAATACCAGCGGTAAGCCAGATGAGCACAAACACCCGCGATAAACCCCTTATCACTTGTGCGCAAATGTTTGCACTCCACTCGTAATCTGGCCCATAATTATCGTACACACTATCAGATTAACTCCTGGGAACAGGTGTTTACATTCTCCCTGGAAAAGGCTTTCAAGGACAGAATGCCAGTTTCTTACATGGACAATATGAAAATTGTAAACAAGATTAACCAAGAAATTCCAGATGCAGATGGCCACAGTGTTTTAGTTTATTAAATAAAAATAGTACCTGTTAATCCTTCAACACCATCTGAGCTAATATAAAATTTGAGCTTTTTTAGTAGTTAGAGATGCCATCTGATGAAAGACCCCCTTAATACCCCCAATGGAAGACTTTATTATCCTTGTATCTCATCAGAAAATGTATTTCCCATTATTTAACAGTATCTTTTAGTCTAGATATTACTAGGACATGTGCACACATTGAGGCATGTGGTCTCACCTGAGTTTTAGGTATTCTGACCACTACATGCGTGCACATTATCCTGAACTGTTGCATAAATTTTAGTGGGAATACAAAGCACAGATTGCTAGCTCTTCTATCAGGCCCATTTATCAAGTTCCGTACGGAGCTTGAAGGGCCGTGTTTCTGGCGAGTCTTCAGACTCGCCAGAAACACAACTTATGATTGAAGCAGCGGTCTAAAGACTCTGAGCAGGCGGACAGGAATCGCCGGAAATCAACCCGATCGAATACGATCGGGTTGATTGACACCTCCCTGCTGGCGGCCGATTGGCCGCAAGTCTGCAGGGGGCGGCTCTTGTGAGCTGCTGGTGCAATGTTAAATGCGGAGAGCGTATTGCTCTCCGCATTTAGCGAGGTCTTGCGGACCTGATCCGCAGTGTCGGATCAGGTCCGCAAGACCTTTGATATATTGGGGCCTATGTGTGCTAAATGCACCAGAAATACCAGAAGATTACGCAGACATCTTTTTTAGGTTCCAAAGATCAAAACAAACTACTTCTTTTTTCATTTAGAATAATCCTAGACATGGACCAATTTCAGAGGTTTCAAATGTAAAAAAACAAAATGTATGTTTCATTCTGTTTGAATCTACTGTAGAATAGTTAAATCTAGTGGAGGAAACAGATCAGCCAGAATGTCTCAGAAAATTGATACTACTTAGTCAGAACATTTCGCTCACTGTGACAAAATAGATCCAATCTGGTAACGTGATTAGAATTCAAAGGAATGTCTAATAAACATTGTGTAAATTTGTGCAATAATTATTGGTAGAATGGGAAAGTTAACATTGTAATTCTTAAAGGGATATTAAATCCATAGTTAAATCACCATAAAAAAACACAACAATGCAATGTGAATGCACTATTTAACTCTGCTATTTTCCCTTTAAAGTACACCTGCAAATTCTCTATTTTAAAATTCTCCATTCAATGCATCTTGCTTCTAACTGGCCACTGCATGGGAGCATGTCATATTTTCAAAGGAGTTTTAAAGTGATATCTCTTTGGATTCTTGGATGATATCCGACCTTGATTTGGTTTTGTCAACTTCAAAAGTTCATTAAAGAGACAGGAAACACCAACATTTGCTTTCATGATTTGGATAGAACATACAATTTTAAGCAACTTTTCATTTTACTTTAATGATCAAATGTGCTTCACTCTCTTGTTATCCTTTGCTGAAGGAACAACATTGCACTACTGGCAGTGAGCTGAACACATCTAGTTAGCCAATCACAAGAGAAAAATGTGTGCAGATCAGCAACTAGCTACCACTAGTGTAGGATACGTGTGTATTCTTTTTCAACAAGCGATGCCAAGAGAACAAAGCACATTTGAAAAAAGAAGTGAATGTAAAAGGGTCTTAAACCTGCTCTATCTAAATCATGCAAGTTTAATTTTGACTTTCCTATCCTTTTAAGCACCTTATTTTTCTTTAGCGTATAGAAAACAAACACCATAGGTACAATGTTAACTACAAGTCTGCAATGAAGAATGTGAGAAGCATTTACTATAAACAAAGAATATATACTTGCTGACCTACTGGTGAACCACAAACAAGGTGAGCTAGCAGAGATTCTTATTTTTCTATTTCCTATGAGAAGCAGAATGCAAACGATTGGCCATTTAGGGGCACGCTTTTTCACACAAGAGATTTTAAACTAAAACTTAGGGGCCACAAAGACATCCTTTCATCTTCTTCCATCTCTTTATCACACGTTTGAGCGATCAATAAATGGGCATAACAGTCAAAACTAAAATGTGCATTTATGCCAATACAAATGTATTGCAAACAATGTCTCTATCCAAAATCCTCTCATGCATTGTTCAATTTTTACCATTATGTCCTTTTCACAAAAGTTTTTAGTACTTTAATGTGTACGCCTCTCCCAAAGATATACATTAATAATATTACAAAATGAAAATACAGTCACAAAATAGCTCAAAACTGTTGGAGTTAAAAGTATAGCAAATCACTACTACACATAAGAAAACTAACATATAAGCAAATACATTTATAGCAAACTGATTTTCAACCCACAATGAGGTTATGAAAATCTCTACAAAAATTACATTATACAACTGCAAAACATAGTCCCTACAAGAATCACAAAATATAAATACAGCAATTTACCTAGAAAATGGCAATTTTGCATTAAAAAAAAACTATTTTTACACTATGCACAAACAAAAAAGGTGCTATCCAGTTATAAAAAGGAACTGCTACTCAAATTTATGTTTTTCACCACCAAATTTCAGCTTATAGCACCATTGAAACTTTCTGAAAGATGAAGCCCCATACTGATTTTCACAAATTACTGGACCAACACCATTAAAGGGACAGTCTAGTCAAAATTAAACTTTCATGATTCAGATAGCCCATGAAATTTTAAACAACTTTACAATTTTACTTTGATCATCAAATTTGCTTTGTTCTCCTGGTATTCTTTGTTGAAAGCTAAACCTAGGTAGGCTCATAAACTGATTTCTAAGCCTTCAAAGGCCGCCTCTTATCTCAGTGCATTTTGACAGATTTTCCCAGCTAGACAGCGCTAGTTCATGTGTGCCATACAGATAACATAGTGCTCACGCCCGAGGTAATAACAAAGGTAAAAAGTGTAATAATTTAACTATGTTGGTTATGCAAAAGTAGGGAATGGGTAAAAAAAAAAAAAGGCATTATCTATCTTTTTTAACAATAAAAATTCCGGAGTACACTGTCCCTTTAAAGGGACATGAAACCCAAAACTTTTCTTTCATTATACATATAGAACACACAATTTTAAACAACTTTCCCGTTTACTCAAAATTGCTTTATTCTCATGGTATGCTTTGTTGAAAGAGGCATGTACATGCAGCCACAAATTAACCTCCCAGTAGTGCATTGCTGCTTCTGAGCATACCTAGGTATGCAGTTAAGCAATGGATACCAAAAGAACAAAGCAAAATAGATAATATAAGTGGAAACATGTTTAATTGTGTGCTCTATCTGAATCATGAAAGAACATTTCTGGGTTTCATGTCCCTTTTTAAATCTGTTTGTGTGTGTGAAATTGCAGCAAACATGTAAAAAGGTGGGAGGTTTTTGTTAACATAGAGATGACCAGTAACATTTTTTACTGACAACAGTGATATCATCCACCACTGAATTTAGATAAGCAGCTAGATAGAACTATAGATATCTAGATAAAAAGATAGCTAGGCAGACAGATATATTTAGTTTCACTAACATTTAAAAAAAAGTCAAGATATCAAATTTCTTTAAACAATAAAACTTGTTATAATAATAATAAACTGTCATTTGTTGTTGCAACAAAATGTTTGGCCATAACAATTTTATATTGCACATAACCTGTATTGACATAAAATAAAAAAAGAGGAATGGAATATTTATAAACATCTTTTGAAAATAGCTTGTTAAAAGACCGGTAAGCACACAATGTAGCCATCAGCAACAATGTATGTCATATCTCCATATGGTAAACATAAGCGCAAGAGGCGTCATGATTTCATAAATACTTCACACACACACTTTATGCTTCCACATTTAGCATCAGTTGCTCTTCTCAAAACACCAAACAGTAGTATTCAATAATATATTATTCAATAAAATTGTGTGTATATGGGGGGCGGAGCCTGCAGCCTAACTGTGAGGACGTGTGGAGAAAGAGCTCTGTAAAAAATAATTATTATAACCCGTTTACTCCTCCTAAACCCTGCGGTTTTGCCCACAAAGAACCTAGGGTAGTTGGTGGAGGCACCTGAAGCCTGTTTTTGTCCGTTTTAAACGAAATTTGAGGATGTCGTTATAGGCCGCTTGGGAGAACCGGACCCATCCTTAGGAAAGGCCGCGGCTGCGGCCTACAGCAGCACTCGCAAACAGCCGAGACGAGACAGGAGTAAGCCCAAACAGCAGCTACAGGATCCTCTCACCGGGGTACCGGATCACCATCAGCCTTGAGAGAGATAGTGGTACAGGCTGTATCACCCTCCGGCAGAGTTACCAGGGAATAACTCCCAGAACCACCCCACATGGCAGGCCGTAAGTTACAAGCTGCTTTCCTCAGTGTTTGGAGACGCATAGTTTTGGATTGTTAGACTTCACTTTTGCACCATATGCAGATTATTATTGAGATAAAGACATAGTGACTATTTTATTCTGCTTTCCCTGCATCAGATCTACAGTCCTAAGGGGGGTGAACAGAAGTCATTGCTGTATGCTCCCTTATATCTATTTCAACATCTATAAGCCTGTAAAAAGAATTTTTATTTTTTTTCTATTACTATGGTCTCTGAGGGTGAACAATACCGCCACATAGCCCTTGCAGTATTCTTGTGACTACCTTCCCTAATGTTCAAAGATAAGGGTATAACCAATATGCAGGGCTAGAAGGGCCTGAGTTGGGGTGCCCTCCCCTAGCTAGACACTTGTACTCTGCTGGTAGACGATATCCAGTAACTAAGTGCTTCCCCCACTCCTTTCCTCATTATCTGGCTCTGGTCAAGCATTGGACCTCCTATACATTTATTTTTGTTTCCTTATAAGCAATGTCTCAATCCTTCAAAAATATAGGTAAGACATCAACCAGGTCCAGGAACTCTGTGGCGGATCATTTTAAACTCAAGGATCTGTTTGTCCCTAAAGGTGCTGTGTCACCCCATTCCTGTCAAAAGGGATCTGATAGCCCCAAATCACCCATGTCCCAGCAAAGGGAAGAAGAAATGGAGCCTTCTACTAGGCCTGACATAGTTGATACCCTGACTAAGAGGTTAAATGACCTTCAGGATAATTTGACATCTACTATCAAGTCTTCAGTGGCGGACCTTAAAAAGGATCTAGCAGAAATGGGGGAAAGGACCGAAGCGCTTGAACGCAAGCAGGAAGACATGGCGATTGAACAACAAAACATCATTGCCCATTCTCATAATCTTCCAGACTATGTCTCAGAAATTGAACAGAAAGTGGTGGACCTAGAGGATAGGTCACGCCGCAATAATGTTAGATTCAGGGGCATATCTGAAGAGATTCTGCAGGCCGAATTAGAGTCATTTGTCAATAACTTTTGTGTCTCACTGGCCCCTCCTTCAGAATCAAATGACATGCTGATAGACAGGGTACTTCGGATTCCAAGGGGTAGAAATGCTCCCAAAGACAAACCCAGAGATGTCATAGCGAGATTTCACTTTTTTACCTATAAAGAACAACTTATGAGGGCAGCATTTTCCAAACCTCAGCTTCCTGAGACTTTGAGCCATATCCAAGTATTCCCGGATCTTTCTCAGTTCACCCTCCAGAAGAGGAGCACCTTCCGCCAGCTGACCCAATCTCTACGTGTGAGAGGATTGAAATACAGATGGGGATATCCCACCAAGTTGATTATCCATAGAGAGGGGTCTCTTTTCACAGTTGATTCCCTAGCGAGAGGTGAAGATCTTCTAAAGAAATAGGATCAGTCAGATAGCCGTGCTGCTCACTCTCCCTCCAGACCCTCACAGCTCAGACCAACAGCAGATAAATGGAATCCTCTCCCACAACGCCTACATCCAAGTAAAAGAAACTCGGCTTCCAGGGATTCTTCTCCGGGATGAACTGATAAGTATAGACTTCTAATGTTGAACTTTGTTATTGTTATCTTTTTTCCCTAGGCCTGTCCCATCTATAGGCCTTTTTTCTCACGCATACCCTAGGAGTTATCCTGCAATATTTGTTGCAGGTCTTAGACGTAAAACATCCACTTAATACCTCATGGGACTTGTAAGGATTGAACAGAATTTATGAAATGTGGAACACAACTGCAGAACTGAAAGTAAGTGATTGGAATGTTTCACCCTCTTGATTTAATATCACTATAGCTGGAAGTGATATTGTTGTATGTTGAGAGTGATTTTCAGTTTCGAGTACAAATGGATGAATACGCTTAAGGATTCCCTAAGTAGTTCGTACACAGATGGATCCTAGAGGAGCTGGAGGTCACAGTGATCGAATCCCCCTTAGGAAGGAGACAGATCCGCTACCTGACACTGCTGCTGCAGCACTCAGCGTTCTGTGTGTAAGCGCGGCAGGCTGGGGAGGAGCTGCTCTCTGACGCGCTGTTTGATTGACAGCGCAAGACGCTGGTGAGTCCCGGTCTTCCCTGGTTTAAAGTTGCGGCAAGTAATTTTACTGAAAAACACAGTAGGAGAGTCCTTTGGGGAGCCTTCAGATAGTAGTGGGGTCACAGGAGGAGACCTAGACACTAGTTGTATAAGTGAACTCACAGTCAGTAAATCCTCTTGAGAAGCGGCAAGAGCCGATCCGGTTAGAGATTGGGGAAAACCTGTAGCAAATAACAAAGTCCTTCCAGTAGAAGTAGTACTGCAACAAGTTAGCGAGGCAGAGAGGAATTGTAATCCAAAAGGAAGATGGTTGCGAAAATATTCTTTGCAGAAATAAATGAGCTCAGTATGAGCAGGAGTTACTCTGTCAGAGGTAACAAAATACTAAGCACCTGTCCTTGGTTGAACAGGTGATTTAAAGACTCTGTGGGCAGGGCTAGGAGGATGCAGGTAACTGCTTAAAGGAACATGCATGTTGTGAGATCCCTGACATCAGCCCCTCCTCAAGAAAGCTGTCCCACAGCTTTAGGTCTAGGTTTATCCGGAAAGCGACCGTGGAACGTAGAGATAAGCCTAGGAGCATCAACCTCTGAGGCATCTTCCCAAGTGTCGTCCTCCGAAGGATAACCCTTCCAGTGAATAAGATATTACAGTACTGATGCCTTGTAACGGGAATCCAGAATGGAATGTACTTCGTATACTTGAGTATCGGTTATAACAGAGGAGTCTGTACCGATGGCATCCTGGTGCCTTGATCCAGTATAAGGTTTCAGGAGAGAGACGTGGAAAGTCGGATGTACCTTCATCCCGACGGGCAGTTGTAGAGTGACAGCATTAGGGTTGACTACTCTGGTTATCTCATAAGGTCCAATAAACTTCCTTGCAAGTTTCTTGCTGGAAACTTGTAGTTTCAAGTTCTTTGTGGAAAGCCAAACCCGGTCACCGATGGAGTAGTTGGGGGGAGTTCTTCTCCTGAGGTCATAATGTCTTTTCTGTGTAGCTTGAGCTTTCTGGATATTCCGTTTGATGAAATCAAAATTGTCTAAAATCCTAATGGTAAAATCATCCAATTTGGGGGAATCAGTGCTGGAGGTTGTGTTGAGGAAGAGAGTTGGGTGGAAACCGTAGTTTGCATAAAAAGGGGAACAGTTTGTAGATGAACTGGTTAAGTTGTTGTAGGCATATTCGGCCATAGGTAAATAGGAGATCCACTGGTCTTGCTGATAGGAACAGAAACATCTGAGGTATTCCTCAAGCCATTGATTCAACCGTTCCGTCTGCCCGTTGGTTTGGGGATGGTAGGCTGTTGTAAATCTATGATCGATTTGAAGGAGTTTAGACAATGTGGCCCAAAATCTCGAGGTGAATTGCGATCCTCTGTCTGTGATCACCCTAGCAGGTACCCCATGTAGTTTGACGATGTTGTCTATGAAAAGGCGAGCAGTTTCTGAAGACGAAGGGACCTTATGGTAGGGGATGAAGTGGCCCATCTTAGTGAACATATCTATTACGACGAGTATGGTATTCTGTTTTTGTGATAGGGGTAATTCACCGATGAAGTCCATACTTATTTGTTCCCAAGGGCGGCTGGGTACAGGTAAAGACATCAATAGCCCATAAGGTTTTAACCTTTCATTTTTTAAGGTAATGCAGGTGGAACAGATACCAACATAGTCTTTAACCGATTGCTTCAGTTTGGGCCACCAGTAGTAACGGTTCAGTAAATCCAAGGTACGCCTGACACCTGGATGACCTGAGGTAGGTATGTCGTGATGGTATTTTAAAACCTGATTCCTTAGAGCTTGAGGTACATAAAGCTTATCCTTGTGATAGAATAACCCATCTTTCTTCTCTACTTGGTAACAAGTTCTTTCTACGTCTTGTCTTTGATGTTTCTTAATCTCAGATAGGAAAGGTGCAGTGATGCCTATGAAACGTTCTTGGGGAATCATTGATTGGATCTCTTGTGTATTAGAAGGTCTAAGATCTCGTCTAGAGAGAGCATCGGCTTTTCCGTTCTTGTTGGCTGGTCTATATTGGATAATGAAGTCAAACCTGGAGAAATAAAGGCTCCAACGGACCTGTCTTGCTGATAGGGTTTTATTATTCTGGAGAAATTGGAGATTTCTATGGTCTGTGTAGATTGTGACAGGGAATTTAGCTCCCTCTAATAGATGTCTCCAGTTCTCTAAGGCTCTGCGAATGGCGAGGAGTTCTTTGTCTCCAATGGTGTAATTCCTTTCTGCTGAAGACATAGTTTTGGAGAAGAACGAAACTGGGTGCAAAGGTTCTGACAAAGACCGGCGTTGTGAGAGTACAGCCCCTAGGGCATAGTCAGATGAGTCAACTTCAAGGATATAAGGCAATGAGGCATCAGGGAATCGGAGAATAGGTGCTGTGGAGAAACTATTCTTGAGGAATTCGAAAGCTGTGGACGCTTCCTTGGTCCAAGCGAACGGTTTGGACTGGGTTGTGAGTTGGGTTAAAGGTTTTACTATTTTGGAGAATCCCTTGATGAATTTTAGATAGTAGTTGGAGAACCCAAGGAAGCGTTGTAGATCCTTCCTGTTGGCTGGTTGAGGCCAATCCATCACAGTGTCTACCTTCTTATGTTGCATCTTTATACCTTAAGGGGAGATGTCATAGCCCAGGAATGAAATTTCTTTGCAATGAAATTGACATTTTTCAGCCTTGGCATAAAGCTTGTGAGTAGAAGTAGTACTGCAACAAGTTAGCGAGGCAGAGAGGAATTGTAATCCAAAAGGAAGATGGTTGCGAAAATATTCTTTGCAGAAATAAATGAGCTCAGTATGAGCAGGAGTTACTCTGTCAGAGGTAACAAAATACTAAGCACCTGTCCTTGGTTGAACAGGTGATTTAAAGACTCTGTGGGCAGGGCTAGGAGGATGCAGGTAACTGCTTAAAGGAACATGCATGTTGTGAGATCCCTGACAGGACTATAGGAAAGACTCTATTGACACAGCTCATTACTCCTTTCATGTTGAGCTCAACTTTTACTCAGGGAACTTTCATATGCTTTATTCAAGTCTGTTTCTGTAATGTATGTTATGTTTGGTGTGTCTTTTTCTATGTATTTCCTGTTATGCAATGACAGTACCCATGTCTTACTCCCCTTGCCAGCTTTGACAGTGCATTGAGATGGAATCAGTCTCCCTGTGGCCCATCGTTGGCCTGGAGAATGCTGTTAATCGTGGCTCTGAAAGTAACTCATTGGTAAACTATATTGTGCAGTTTATGTTGTAACTTTTTGCCTAATGTTCTAATTATATTAGGGTAACACTTAACTCATTAGTTGTCTTCAACGTACCTAACTGAGTGTTAATCTTCTAAGCCTTCTCATATTGGTTACCTACAACTGTATATGAAATTCATACAGTCAGTCTTAACTTAGATTTATCCCATTAGAGAGGCCTTATCTAGGCTTGTTTATGGTACGATTGATTGATCTGGGCTGTTTATATCAAAATGCCTTAGAGGCTTTCAATGTTTCACTGTAAGGCACTGCTGTATCGCTATATACATTTTGTCTTAGCCCTTCTCCAAAGTGTTATATTTCCTTACTCACAGAACCGGGTGTGCCATGGTTCTGGGTTTGTTTTCCCCGCAGGACAGGACGGCGGGTTGCTGTGTAAGCCCCTTTCCATTAACAGTTACATTTTGGAGGTGATGCTGTCGTGTCCAACTGGGAAACCAAATTAAAAGCAGGTGACACCTCTACTTATATATTGTCCTATTTGCTCCCACCTGCCATTGGGTTAACCTATTATCATAGACTGTTACTATTGCTCCAGGCATAAGCGGAACCTACACTCATAGTTACAATCATACCCACAATGCTAAATAAAGGTTATGACCTCTTTGAATTAACAGGATCTTGCTGATATCTTATGTTATTGTTCAGATATACTTTGAATTATGTTCTTGTGTTTCTCAATACAATGCTTACCTCATATGCTTTGCTTATAATATTTCAGCTCTGCATTGACACCATCAATGTCTTGATTTCTCTGTGTGTTTAGACAACACTTAGAGATATACTTAGTCTCCCTTAGGCCGTTGGACGCCCTAAAGAGTGTTGTCGTTCTTAGCTCTGAGATTAATTTATTGATGTGATATTTAGAAAGGTCACCGTGGGCCATGTGCAGACTGTTAGTATATACATATGCCTGATGATGTTATAGAAGCTAATATCTAGATGGTAAGTGTCCCTAATGTTTATGGGCCCTGACTCCCTGGTTCTCTGTCATAAACATACAGATCAGTAACAGACATTTTCTTATATTTCCCATTGCACCCTGAATCTTCTCCTTTTCTTACCCCTCCCCTTTGGATCTCAAATACATATTATTTAAGGGAGGGCACTAGCTCTACCTACTTCTATACACCTAATACACTACTAGTGACCACTTATTCGCTGATATTAATTCATATTTTCAATTCTCTATCTCCGAGCTATTGGTCATTCCAAACAGAGGCCTCATCAATCTGGCCTTGTCTCCCCCCCTCCATATTATTCAAAGTTTTCGGACGTAAACTTGTGGATCACTACGAATCCCTATATTTTTCTTACTACTGTTCACTCTCAGTACATTTGACTCCTTTTATCTTCTATGATTCCTCATCCTTAATCTTTACTATATTCTTATATTTCGTCCCCCTATTTCTTTCCCTCTCACTCTCCCCTCCCCCCCCCCCTTTTTTTTTTTCTCTTTCTCCCCTTACCCCCTCCATCTCCATTGCATCTATTGAGACCTCCTTGAGATTCCTTACCTTAAATACTAAGGGCCTAAATTCACCCGGTAAGCATAACTTACTGACGGCCTATGGCAAGAGACTTAAAGGGCCACTGTAAGTAAATATTTTCTATGCCTGTTACTAACTAACTACCCCAAATACGCTTTTTATCAATAGCATTTCATTAACATATCTCTACCGTATATCAGAAATCTTGTCTGCAAATTTAATTGTTTTCCAAACCCACTCCGTGGGTATCCTTTGCTCTGTACCAATCCGTTTACAATACCTAGGTTTCAAAATGGCGCTTTAAACACAAAGTTATTGGTTTAAGTATTTTGAACACGCAGTGCTGAAAATAGTGGGCAGGATAACGTGACATCATCGGCGAATAAAAGATATAACTTTTAGAACATTATGAAACTTCGTTTTGGAGAAAATATAGGTCAGTAGGTTTTAATTAATGTTTATTAACGTTAATATGTTAGTTGTTTAGCTTAAAAATTATAACAGAAAGTAATCCTTTAAGGCCGATGTTCTGTTTCTCCAGGAGACCCATTGGACTATAGATCGACCTCACCTATATAAATCGTCTTTGTACCCAGACCCTATTACAGCTTCTTACACTGACAAAACTAGAGGAGTTGCGATACTCCTACATAAGGATCTTCAATTTGATCAAATATACTTGGAAAGGGACCCGGAAGGTAGATTCATCATTTGTGTCTGTAAACTTAATGGCAATTTGTACACCCTGGTTAACTTATATGCCCCTAACCAACAACAGTTACAATTTCTCACAAAAGTTCTAAACAAGGCGAAATTGGTAAGGCAAGGACACATCGTAATAGGAGGCGATTTTAATGTCGTATGGGACCCTAAGCTAGATAAGAAACTAATTTCTGGTAAATTAATCGATTCTTACACTAGTTCCACAGCAGCCAAATTCAGATCTTTATCTGCAAGACATGACCTATACGATGTCTGGCGGTCATGTCACCCTGAAGACAGGGACTTTACCTTTTTCTCCAACCCACATAGATCCTATTCCAGGTTCGACTATTTTCTTATGGATTCCAGACTTCTTAACGAGGTCACCAACTCTCGTATACATATCTGTACATGGTCGGATCATGACGCAGTGTCCTTTGATATTTTTCCATCAGCAGCCCGTAAAGGAGGACACACCTGGAGATTCCCAAATTCTCTGTGGGAAGAGCCAGGATTACGGGATTCCCTTACAAAAGTGTTTAATGAATTTATCCAATTTAACAAACCAGATCAGACTTATTTCCAAACTTTATGGGGGGCGCTAAAGGCATTCATAAGGGGATTTTGTATCTCTGAATTTTCCAGATTCAGGAAAAGTAGAGGAGGCCCTTTGGGCCAATTGGTTGCGAATCTAAGGAACTTAGAGAAAACTAATAAAAGTAATCCTTCCGTTTCCACGTCAGATGAAATTGGTATTCTTAGACAGCAAATTCTCCAGTTGGAACATGATAAAGTTAAAGCCAATCTAGCAAAATTTAAACAAATAATGTATTATAAGGGTAATAAGGCGAACAAGCTTCTTGCACGGAAACAATGCTAAAACTGCCCACTCCAGGATTCAGGCCATAAAGGTCAATGGTTCAAAAATGTTAGCACCCAAAGCGAATGGTGATGCCTTCGCTGATTACTACTATAAGCTATATAATCTCTCAGATGTGGAAAATTTAGCTACACCCCCTACAGATAAGATACAGGGGTTTCTTGACACCCTTGAACTCCCTGTACTTTCAGAAGACGCGAGATGCTCACTTCTGCACCCATTTTCCATTAAGGAAAAATATACGGTCATTTCCCAGCTCAAGTCGAATAAGTCTCCTGGACCGGATGGCTTTACAGGTTCCTTTTATAAAGAATTTAGACAGCACTTAGCCCCCCTTTTATGTTCCTTATTTACTGAAGTGGCCAATTCGGGTAGTTTCTCTAGAGAGTTCCTGGAAGCATCTATTATTGCGATTCCTAAACCAGGGAAACACCTGCACTGCACCAGTTACAGGCTTTTCTCTCTCATAAATTTGGACGTCAAGCTTTATTCTAAGCTATTGGCTAATAGGATTGTTCATTTGTTGCCCGATATTATTCAGATAGATCAAGTTGGCTTCACTTTTGGTAAACAAGGGCTTGATAATACCCGTAAACTTCTACAGGTTTTTTCAGAATCTACTAAGCTAGGACTTCCCGTTGTGGCCCTGTCTTTAGACTATGAAAAAGCATTTGACGGGGTCAGATAGGAGTACATATGGCAGGTCCTAGGGTCATTTGGCTTTCCCCCACAATTCATTAAAATGGTCCAAGCATTATATTCTGTGCCTTTTGCAACTATTAGAGGAGTGGGCTTTAGATCTAAACCTTTCTCCAAAACGAATGGCACCCGCCAAGGTTGCCCCCTTTCGCCTCTGATCTTTGCGATAGCGATGGAACCTCTAGCCCAAGAGATTAGACACTCTCAGAGAATAGAGGGAGTCATGATAGGCGAGCGATCTGAGAAGATTGCCCTTTTCGCGGACGACCTAACTATCCTGTTAACTAACCCAAGCTCTTCAATACCAGAAGTCTTTAGGACCTTGGAATTTTTTGGGACTGTAAGTCTCTACAAAGTAAATATACTCAAAACTGAAGCCTTAGCTATTAATATTGACCCAGAGACCCTGACAAATCTCAAAACCCATTTTTCCTTTACCTGGCATACGGAACTCATAAAACATCTAGGTGTACTACTTGGTCCTGACATGACTAAGGTCATTAAGCACAATTTTGAGCCACTGATCGCTGAAATAAAAAAACTGCTAAGTTTTTATATTTATCTTGTGAGTGCCAAGTGAAGTGATCTTGGAACTGTATAGCAACATAAAAAGTTGTTATACAGTGCATGGTTGGAGTCTACACTGGATGCTTTATATTTATCTAGTGAGTGCCTATATAGAACATCAACTAGTTACACCTCTTAGAGCCCTAAAAAAATTGACAGTCCAAATTAATGGTTTAACTATTAAACAAGGGAGGGCCAGATGAAACTATCTTGAGGGCCACATTTGGCCCTGGGGCCGGTACTTTGAGACCACTGGTTTACAGTGTTGTTTATCTTCAGTATTTTCAACCAGCAGCAACAGGACCCATGGGGCCCATTTTTTTAAGGCCCGGGTGACCCCGTTTCCGCGCGAGCCTTCAGCAGTTCACCAGGACTGCTGCTCCTTAACGCATCCGCCTGCTATGAGGCTGCTGACATCAATCCGCCCAATCACATACGATCGGGTTGATTGACAACCCCTGAATCTGCAGGGGGCGGCATTGCACAAGCAGTCCACCAGGACTGCTTGTGCAATGTTAAATGCCGACAGCGTATGCTGTCGCCATTCAGCGATGTCTGTCGTACATGATCTGCTAGGCAGATCATGTCGGACAGACAGTTAATAAATAGGCCCCATGGAGTTTTTTCAATTTTAGAATATCCGAGTTCCATTTTAGAAAATCTGATGCTAGATATTTTCATAACAGCTCTATTTTAGCAAGAAGAAGCTGCATTAAAAACTTTGAAGGGTTAAGAGAGTTTATATTCAAAGCAACATACCCTGAAATATTATAATGCTTTGACAAACAGCACTATTTCTTTGTGGCACAAACTGCCTTTTTGTAAGCCCGGGTGGTTGGGTTTTCTAATCCATTCAAATTCATTAGAAGAGCCAACTGAAAAAAATGCTCAAACTATCGGCTAGATTACGAGTTTTGCGTTATGAGTAAAAAAGCAGCGTTAAGGCTCATAACGCTACTTTTTCTACTACCGATGCTATTACGAGTCTTGTAGGTACAGCTGTCTTACCGCAAATCAACTTACGCAATTTGCGTATAGTCTTTTTTCAATGGGACTTCCATAGCGCCGGTGTTACAAGCTTTTTTTTTTTTAGGCCAAAAAGTGAGCGGTACAGCCTATCCCGCAAGATTCGTAACACATTCTAAAGTCAGTAGTTATGCGTTTTACACTACAAAGCCGTAGCATAAAACTCATAACTAAAGCGCTAAAAAGTAAACTAACACCCATAAACTACCTATTAACCCCTAAACCTAGGCCCTCCCGCATCGCAAACACTAAAATAAAATTAATTTACCCCAAATCTGCCGCTCCGGACATCGCCGCCACTAGAATAAACATATTAACCCCTAAACTGCCACACTCCCGCCTCGCAAACACTAGTTAAATATTATTAACCCCTAATCTGCTGTCCCTAACATCGCCGCCACCTACCTACATTTATTAACCCCTAATCTGCCGCCGCCACTATATTATATTTATTATCCCCTAAACCTATTTAAAACTAAATAAATACCTGTAAAATCAACCCTAAGCTAGCTACAATATAACTAATAGTTACACTGTATCTAGCTTAGGGTTTATTTTTATTTTACAGTCAATTTTGTATTTATTTTAACTAGGTAGAATAGTTACTAAATGGTTATTATCTATTTACTGACTACTTAGCTAAAATAAATACAAATTTACCTGTAAAATAAAACCTAACCTAAGTTACACTAACACCTAACCTTACAGTACAATTAAATAAATTACATAAATTAAATGCAATTAAATAAATTAAATACAATTGCCTAAATTACAAAAAAAAATTAAAAAATACATTACACAAAATAAAAAAAACCTAAACCTCACTATAAAAGTGATGGTCTTGTCGAAAGCAGCAAGAGCCAAATTATTTAACCCCTTTAACTGAAAACAACAGCCAACATACAGGGTAATACAGCAGTATTAATAATGAATGAACACATTCCAGCAGGTAAAATATACCACTGGAGGTAAGATTTGAACAGTATTTTATTTTTTATATAATACCAGGAAACTATTTATGTTAATTAACACACAAAACTGTTAAAGGGAAATGAAAGTTAAAAAAAAAAAAAATTCATGACTGAAATAGTGCTCTAAAAATGTACCTTGTTGCAAACGCTCAGTATACTCTCATGGAAAGGGGTCATGTTTCATTTACATTTTAGATAAGGAAGTAAAAAGAATATATATTTTTAATTGTACGTTCTAAATCATGAAAGTTTAATTTTGACTTCAATGTCCCTTTAAGACCATCTCCTCCAGTGATTTAAATAACCTCACTACTATTTTGGGTAAAATACAGCAGTAAGAAAACTAAAATAATAATGTTATAACAAATGTATTCCTACATAGCTAAAAACTGGATTGGCATGTGTAAAAATGTACAAACACATACAGGTATACAGTCATAGTAAGTTTGTAGTTTCCATTACTTAAAATATGTGCAGAATGTAAGTCTTTGTATGTACAACAAATACTTTCATTACTGGTAGAGAATATCTAATCTGTGCATTCAGAGGCTATGAGCCATGTTATTAGGGCAAATTTACATTTTGCTGATATGACCTTTGACACTACGCTGTGCTCGCTTTAGTAATCATGTGATCCTGTGGTCTTTGCTCTTCCATCATTAGCTTCTAAGACAAGCACTTTAAAAGCAGTGAACCTTATTGTTTACTCCAGGGAATTAAGAATTGTACTATTTTTCTTAAAGGGTAATTTAACATATCTGTGCACCACTCTTAATAAATAGTAAACCAATTGTTTCCTAACCTGCCCAGTAATATCATAAGAAATGTTTATAGCAACTGCTTTGGTTGTACAGTCTGGAACAAGCCATGTATTCCTATTTTGTCATGGACCAAAAATTCAAACAAAAATAAAGTAAAACTGATTTATAGGGAGGGAGGGACTAGATTTGCACAGGCTTTTGTTAAAAGTGCTATATAGTGACGTGAAATTTGTTGGACATTTAAAAAATAAAGACATATACAGAGTATGATTATTCCACGATTATGGTACCTTGCAAGACAGTATAATTTTAATGCCGCAGCAAAAACCATAAGCAAAATTTAAACCTGAATAAAATATCCAAACAAGACTGATTCTTTGTCTTTCTTTCATAGTGGTGAGAGTCCACGAGCCCTGACGTGTGAGATTCAACTCCTGGCCACTAGGAGACAAAGATATCCTAAACACCAAGAGCTTTTAAAACCCTCCCAACTTTTGTGTACCTCTAAGTTTTTGTATAGCCAGGAAGACGGAAAAAAAAAAAAAAAAAAACAGGGGCTAATGAGGTGCTAATTAAAACTTCCACCAATAAGAAAAGTCATAATTATACAAATAGGCGAGTTTTGTAGACTCTCACCACCATAAAAAAGGGTGTTTTTTAGAAGGTGGTGAGAGTCCACGAGCCATGACGTGTGGGGTCTAATGCCAAAGCTGTGGAGTCCACAAGAATACTGCGGAATCTGTTGGCGCTCTACAAATACCTGATAATAATAATAGTGTAAGAACAAAAAAAAGGAGAAAAAAAAACAAAAACAAAGGGATAAAGCAGTTCCTAGTTACTAGATACAGCGGCTTGAAGGACTTTTATGCCAAAAGCTGCCTCCAAAAGAGGCAAAACATCAAAATGATAAAATATAGCAAAAGTTTGTAATGAAGACCAGCCTTGCAAATCTGTTCAGCAGAAGCCTAGTTTTTGAATTCCCAGGAGGTGGAAACTAGTGGAATTGTCCGTAATATGTTAAGGGGGAGACTAATCACCAACAAGAAAGCTTTACGATTTAACGGTTTCAACCACGAAGTTAGAGTGATAGCTGTAGCTTTTTTACCTTTACGAGCACTAGAGATCTGGACAAACAAGTTTGAAGTTTGTCTAAAATCCTTAGTAACTTGCAAGTAAAACTTTAATGTCCTTACTACATTTAGATTATCATAAAAGTCTTTGCTTGTAATGTTTATGATTGGGACATAAAGAATGAACAACAATTTCTTGATTGACGTTATCAGAGGATGCTACCTACCTTACGGCTAGATTACGAGTTTTGCGGTATGAGTGAAAAAGCAGCCTTAAGGCTCTTTTTCACTACCGCTGGTATTACGAGTCTTGCAAGTACAGCTGTACCGCACACTTTTTGGCCGTAACGCAACGTAACTACCGCAGCTTTCCAAAAGTCCTTTTTGGTTACGCAAGAGTTTTAAAAGAAGAATTTTAAAAGAGTTCAAATAAAAACCATGCTTCTCACATAAGGAAAGAATTACAGGCTTTCTAGCTTGAATTGGGGTGTCTACCACAGGATCAGCAAATCTTTGTTTTAAAATCAAGTGATTAATCTCCAGGCCATCAAATTAAGAGATTTTAAATCTTTTTAAAAGAGAGGATCTTGAGACAAGATATCCTTGCACTGTGTCAGAGTACTGGGACACTGGACATCTGAATTAGATCTGCAAATCAAGCTGAAGCAATCACAATAACTTACTAGCCCACCTGTTTCATCCAAGCTTTTATTCTTGGAAGAAGCATAAATGGGAGGAAAATGTAAGCTTGGGGGAAAGACCAAGGAACTACCAAAGCACCCACCAGCTCCACTCATGGATCTCTGGATCTGCACAGTATCTGGGGAAGTTTGTGACTGAGACGGGAAGCTATCATATCTCCGGAAGGCCCCATTTTGAAACAATCTGATTGAAGATGACTTGGTTGAGAGGCCATTGTCCCGGATGTAGAGATTGATGACTGAGGTCCTCTGCTTCCCAATTGCTGACATCTGGAATGTGAATTGTTGAGATTGTATTCTGCCCAAGCAAAAATCTGAGATACTTCCTTTACTACAACTACTGGACTTTGAGTTCTACCAAGAAGATATATATGTGCCACAGCTGTGACGTTGTCTGATTGAAAGCAAATATACTGTGGTCTTTTCAGAAGAGGCCAACCCTTGAGAGCTCGGGAAAAAAAAAAAAAAAAATCGCACAAAGCTACAAAATGTTTATTTGTAGCCTGACCTCTTGAGGAGACCAAACTCCCTGTGCTCTCCCGAGCCCCCAAACTATACCCCAGCCTCAAAGACTGGCATCTTGAGTTATAATTGTCCAGGAGGGGTGAAGAAACAATGTCCCTTAAGCAATGGTATCATGATTTGTTCACCAAGAAAGTTATTGTTTTTCACCTAGCATTCTAGAGTAATTTTCTGAGACAGATGATTGTAATCCCAGTCCACTGTCTCAACATGCATAGTTGGAGAGGAAATAGATGAAAGCAAGTGAAAGGTACTGCATCTGAAGCTGCTATTATTAGACTTATCACCTTCATACATTGAGCTACAGATTGGAGAAATGTCTGCATTGTTCTGTGAGAGAAAGATGCATGGAAACTGACACTATAGTTACCCCTAGAAAACAAAATTTGGAGTAGGGAGGCAATGAACTCTTTGGAATACTTATTTTCCAACCATGATTATGAAGTAATGCAAGGAGGAAGTTGGCGTGAGAGACTGCCAATGACAGGGATTGAATTTTGAACCAAAATGTCATCCAAGCATGGAACTACAAAAATACCTCCAACAAGGCTTCCAAAAACCTTTGTGAACACTCTGTGAGCTGTAGCCAAAGCATAGGAAAGGGCAACAAACTGGTAATGCATGCTGTAAAAGGCAAATCTGAGGAATTGAAAATGATCCATTTGAAAAGGGATGTGAATGTAGGCATCCTTCAGATCTATTGTGGGCATAAACTGACCCTGTTGTACTGAGGTAAAATAGTACAAATAGTCTCCATTTTGAAAGTAGGAAATTTGTTTAAGGTCCAGGATAGGTCTGAAGGTGCCCTCCTTCTTTGGAAAAATAAAAAGGATGGAAGGACTTATTCTGAGACTGGGAAAGGTTCTATGACCCCCATAATTTTCAGGTCCTGTATATAAAAGGAAGCTGCAGCCTTCAGAGAATCCTTTTGATACATGGGACCGAAGTATCATTCCTTGAGGAGATCTGGCCCAAACATGTATCCCTATCTCTGGGATACTATGCTCAAAACCTAAGTATCCTGAATCGATTTGGAGCAAGCCTCCTGAAAAAGGCTCAACAAGCCCCCTAGCAGAACTGAATCTAGATCGGGGGCCGCATCCTTGTGCTGATTTAGAATTGGTGAAAGGTTTCTTAGTCAGCTTGGATTCATTTGAGAAACAATTTGACTTCCAAGAAGGCTTGGAATATTCATGCTTTTGATAAGAAGAGAACTTTTGGTTCTAGGAGGAACGAAAGGAAAGAAAAAGGCCAAATCTGCCCTTTCCTTTAGATCTTGCAACAGGAAGCGTAAATGTTCAACCCTAAAAGGAGTTATCCATATCTTGATTAGAGATAGAATCCTGATCGTCTGACAATAATTTCTCATCAGAACACAGTGCAGAGCTATCTGAAATTAACTCCTGACAAATTTCTTGAGATTATTTATGTCTAAGATATAGTAGGGGCAGAAATGTCCTGTGAGATTTCGGCTGCATTATTGGCGGAGGCATAAACGCACAACAAACATGCTCTCATACAACACACACACCACACACTCATACAACAAACACACACCACAGTCACATGCAACACACACACTCATACAACATATACACACACCACACGCACTCTCAAACACACCACACACTCATACAACACGCACCAAACGCTCTCATACAACATATAGACAGACACCACACACACAACAAACGCACTCTCATACAACACACCACAAACTCTTATACAAACACACACACAAGTTGCGACCCAGTAAACATGGTGTTGTGACTCAGTAATGGGTCCTGATCCATGGTTTGAAGAACCCTGCATTAGATAAATCAAACAACTATTGCATAGTTGAGCAGGAGGAGAAACTGAAGCAGTTTTGAAAAACACAAACAAAAGGACTAGATTTACTATCCTTGCAAGAAGTGCAAATGCAGCTTAATAAATTTAGCTCACAGTCTGGGAAAAATCATTTTCTAAACATTTTTTAACACAAGTTTACATTGTGTTTGCAGCATTTGTTTCTGAATAGCCAAACTTCACCCATCATTGCCTTGTTTGGGAGGAGCCAATCCAGGCAGACAACAATGATATATATATATATATATATATATATATATATATATATATATATATATATATATATATATATATATATATATATAGCTAGTATAAAGTAAAGTGTTTTAAAGCTGTTATCAGTTAAAGCCAATTAGAGAAAGATATGTAGCAGTCTTCACTGTGAGAAGTCCACAGAGTGCTTTCAAGGTCTGAGATTTAAAGAAGCCACAATTATCAGAGCTAAAGTATATTGCAAAGTTATTTTATTATACATAACTAAACATTTTATATTAAAATCTCAAGGTGTTTATAGTCCCTTTAATAAACCAAAAGCTCTTGATATCCAGGGTACTCACCCCTCTGATATAATGATACATACAATAAACAGCCCCCTAGTAAAATGTAAAGTGTAATACCTTATATATGGTATATAAAACAAACAATACATAATGTGCATAAATATACGAGTTACCTGGTGTGACCCATAGCTTTGCTGTACAAGTGTAAAATGTGCCTACACGTGTGGGCTATGAGAGTGCACAGGTACTTACCTTAACAGCACCCACTCTACTGTACTAACCCAGCAGCAGACAAAGACTGCATCCAGTAGAAAGCCCATCCAGTGCTGTGCAAGTAACAGCAGAGGATCTGTAAGAGGAGTTCAACGACCCAACAGGAGGAGGCCAAGGGACAGGTCCTCGCAATACCAGTTACAGGCGTGTTACTAAATCCCATAGGGAAATATAGTGTCACTACACAGTACTCTGTACACCCCTCTTTCAAAGGCCGCTGCATGAGGTGGATAACAGCCACGCATAGGAAATAATGTGAGAAAATTCCTTTTAAACTTATTAGTATGGTTTAAAGGGACATGAAACCCCAATTTTATCTTTCATAATTGAGATAGAGCATACAATTTTAAACAACTTTCCAATTTACTTCTATTATCTAATTTGCTTCACTCTCTTGATATCCTTTGTTAAAGAGAATACCCAGATAGGCTCAGGAACAGCAATGCACTACTGGGAGCTAGCTACTGATTGGTGGGTGCACATATATGCCTATTGTCATTGACTCACCCAATGTGTGTTGCTAGTTCCTTGTCTTGCATTACTGTTAATTCAACAAAGGATACCAAGAGAATGAAGCATATGTCATAATAGAAGTAAGTTGGAAAGTTGTTTGAAATTCTATGCTCTATCTTTATCATTAATGGAAAAAAATTTCACGTCCATTTAAATAGTAACTGTCATTTGTTCTGAGTGACAGAGTGACTAAAGCCCGTGTACACGGGCCATTTTTTGCAGTATAGTGGTCCCACCCCTTGCTCTCTCCCCCCTCTCTTTTGCTCTCTCTTCCCCCCCCCTCTCTTTTGCTTTCTCTCCCCCCTCTCTTTTGCTTTCTCTCTCTCCCCTCTCTTTTGCTCTCTCTCTCCCCTCTCTTTTGCTCTCTCTCTCCCCTCTTTTGCTCTCTCTCCCCTATTTGGCTCTTTCCCCCCTTTCTTTTGCTCTCTCTCCCCCCTCTTTTGTTCTCTCCCCCCTCTTTGGCTCTCTCTACCCCCCTCTTTGGCTCTCTCTCCCCCCTCTTTGGCTCTCTCCCCCCCCCCCTTTGGCTCTCTCTCCCCCCTCTTTGGCTCTCTCTCCCCCCTCTTTGGCTCTCTCTCTCTCTCCCCTCGGCTCTCTCCCCCCCCCCTTTGGCTCTCTCTCCCACACCCCTCTTTGGCTCTCTCTCCCACACCCCTCTTTGGCTCTCCCCCCCCCCCCTCTTTGGCTCTCTCTCCCCCCCTCTTTGGCTCTCTCTCCCCCCCTCTTTGGCTCTCTCTTCTCTTTGGCTCTCCCCCCCTTTGGCTCTCTCCTCCCCCCCTCTTTGTCTCTCTCTCCTCTTTAGCTCTCTGTCCTCTTTGGCTCTCCCCCCCCCCCTCTTTGGCACTGACCACGCCCCCATTGCGGCACCCGTCCGGCCACGCCCCATCACGACAACACCCCGCCCGGTCACGCCCCTCTCAGTGCCCGGCCACGCCCTTTGCAACGCCCAGCCACGCCCCTTGTGACACCCCCATCGCGACACTCCCGTCCGCCACGCTCCCTCCCTGACACTCCGCTTCAGCCTTGCTCTGTGCTGAGTGCTGTGTCAGGATCCAAACGGTCAGGTATGTTTGTCACGTGCAGTCTCTACTGCGCATGACTGCATCTAACAAACATACTTGGCCATTTATTATATAGGATAACATAATAGTGCAATAACAACTTTCTTTCATTTGTTTAAAAGAATGTACTATCCAAGGCCACACTAAGGGCTAGATTTCAACTGTAGTCATAAATTATTGCATGTCCGGGCGGCGCACGATAATTAACCAGCCATTACAAGTGGCTGGTTATTGCTATTGCGAGTTTGAGGTAGCAAATTCAGCGCTTATAAAATGAACAATCTCTGGTTAATTTCATAAATGTGCCCCAAATGCCCCTGAAATACAGCCTAGTGCATTTTATTAAAAAATAAAGATAGCAGCATCTTTATATTTTAATAAAATGACTGCACTAGGCAGTATTTTGGGACTAAAGTTGGTGAGAATGGAGTGTTAGAAAAAAAAAGGCCACTGAAAAGTGCGTTTACATTGTGGTCAATGGGAAGTGTGTGTTCCCAGTAAATATATACTGTATGTATATGCTTATATTCATATATATGTATGTGTTAATATGTGTATAGAGTATACACATAACTATAAATGTATATAGTCATATACATATATATTTCAATTTGCTGCCATCACTGCGCTACTTACCCTCTTTGCTGTGCAATGTCCTTATGCCGTCTCTGGTGGCATCAGAAATAGGCTCCCATAGAAGCCTATGAAAGTGCGCTCTCGTGAGCACAATGCTTCCCAGCAATGTGAAATTGCGTCCACATTGCTGAAAACTTGTAATACCAGCGCACATTAGCGTGCGCTGGTATTACAAAGTGGAGCACAAATATTGCTTTCATGAAAGCTATATTTATAGCACTCAACTTGTTATATGGCCCGTAAATGTTTGCATTGCCCTTGGCAAAATCATTAGGGGGCTCCTTAGCCCAGCACCCTTATTCCACTCTCCCTGTATGGTGCACCCCTGTCCAAACATGCAGTGTGTCCTATATAAAAAAAAAAACTATATATTAAACCTCCTAATACCATAAACTCTTAAAGGGACACTGAACCCACGTTTTTTTCTTACATGATTCAGATAGAACATGCAATTTTAAGGAACTTTCTAATTTTACTCCTATTATCAATTTTTCTTTGTTCTCTTGCTATGTTTATTTGAAAAAGAAGGCATCTAAGCTATTTGTTTGGTTCAGGACCCTGGAAAGCACTCATTCATTCGTGGATGAATTTATCCATCAATCAGCAAGAACAACCCAGGTTGTTCACCAAAAATGGGCCGGCATCTAAATTTACATTCTTGCATTTCAAATAAAGTTACCAAGAGAATGAAGAAAATTTGATAATAGGAGTAAATTAGAAAGTTGCTTAAAATTGCATGCTCTATCTGAATCACAAAAGAAAAAATTTGGGTTCAGTGTCCCTTTAAGTGTACAGGATGCACCTTCGCATACTCTCACACCTAATGCGGGGCCCAGGTGAGGCCTGGTACATTTAACCCAAATGGATTAAACAGCAAATTGCAGTCATGCTCATGTGTTGATTGGTGGCTGTGTGCGAGTGTGCTTTGCTACTTATTAACTCGCCACAATTTATTAGCATCACAAGCCTGGAAGTGCCAGGCAGCAGCACAGGATTTAATGGAACTGGATGGAGGGATTACATATTTAAATCCCACAATCTCAGCTTCCTTAAAGTGACTGTCAAGTTAAGGATATTAGATAAAGTCAAGCGGTAGAAGTTAAAAAATGAATGACACTTTCATTCATGAAGTCGTTAGGATATACTTATCTTCAGAGATATTTCAAATGAAACGCTGTACGGTGCAGAGCTGAAGCTCCGGTCGCCATGTTGACTCATCTGCAATCAACTAATCGTTGTTTCCCCCGGGCCGTGACGTTTGTGCAAAGGGGCTGAACGCCCCAGGGGGGAAACAACGATTAGTTGATTACAGATGAGTCATCTGTCAATCAATTGCTGAAAATGGCGACCGGGGCTTCAGCTCTGCTCCGTACAGCGTTTCATTTGAAATATCTCTGAAGGTAAGTATATCCTAACGACTTCATGAATGAAAGTGTCATTCATTTTTTAACTTCTATCACTTCACTTTTAATATCCTTAGACAGTCACTTTACGTCATAGAAACTCCCAAGACTCACCATTTGAAAGGGTGTCTTGTGGGTAAAATGTTTAAAGGGATATGAAACCCACAGGTTTTCATTAATGATTGAGATAGAGCATGTGATTTTAAACAACTTTCTACTTTACTTTTATTATCAAATTGTTCTTCATTCTCTTGGAATCTTTTATTAAAAAGCATGGACCTAAGCTTGGGAGCCGACCCATTTCTGGAGCACTATGTGGCAGTTGTTTTGCAAGAATGTTATCTATTTGCAAGAGGACTAGATGTCAGCACTATTTCCTGCCATGTAGTGCTCCGGATGCCCACCTAGGAATCTCATGGGAATTAAGTAAATTTGATAATAGAGGTAAATTAGAAAGTTTTTTTTAAAATGGTCTAAATGTAACCACCAATCAGCAAGTACTATCCATGGTGCTGAAGACAAAATGGGCCGGCTCCTAAGGATTCATTCCTGCTTTTTCAAATAAAGATACCAAGAGAACTAAGACAAACTGATACTAGAACTAAATTAGAAAGTTCCTTAAAATTGCTGCTCTGTCTGTCTGTATGCTCTGTCGGAAAAATAAAAATTGGGTTGGGTATCCCTTTAACAGGTTTGCAAGGGTTAAACACAATAGTATGCAAACAACAGTGCAATAATGTAATGAATGAGCCCCTTTAAAGAAACAGTAAAGTCAAAATTATATTTTCATAATGAAGATAGAATGTACAATTTTAGTTTACGTCTATTATGTAATTTGCTTTGTTCTCGTGGTATCCTTTGATGAAAAACATACATAGGTACACTCAGGAGAAGCAATGCACTACTGAGAGCAAGCTGCTGATTGGTGGCTGTGCATATATGCCTTTTGTCATTGGCTAGTCTGATGTGTTTAGCTAGCTCCCAGTAGTGCATACCATGAGCATGAAGTGAATTGAAGAATCAAAGTAAATTGGGCAGGCATTTGAAATTGTATGTTCTATCTGAATCATGAAAGAAAAATAGAAATAAAATATAAAGTAGGAAAATGTCCCTTTGTCTCCTTATGCCTCTATAATGGCTATAGTCGGATACGCAGAACAATAGAGTAACAGGAGAAATATTTTCACCACTGAGAACCTTTACATTTATACAAAATGGCACGCTCAACATTCTTTAAAGGGACAATAAAGCCATTTTTTTTATTTCATGGGTCAGATAGAGCAGGCAATTTTAAGCAACTTTCTAATTTACTCCTATTATCACATTTTCTTTGTTCTCTTGCTATCTTTATTTAAAAAGCAGGAATGTAAAGTTTAGGAGCCAGCCCATTTTTTAGTATCCCTTTAAGCATACATATTATGGTCTTGAAGTAATGATAACTTTACGGAGCATACATGATCCCATACAGGGGTAACAGAGAGGGTGTATGAGCTGCTACAAACAATTATTTTCATCTTTATCTCAGTTACACGTGTGTATTGTATCCTGCGCATTCATAGAATTCTACTTTGTGTTTGATTCCAATGGCATTCTTGTATTGTGGCATACAATAAGCTTGTGTGATTAAAGGGACACTGAACCCAAATTTGTCTTTCATGATTCAAATAGAGCATGCAATTTTAAGCAACTTTCTAATTTACTCCTATTATCAAATTTTCTTCATACTCTTGGTATCTTTATCTGAAAAGCAAGAATGTAGGTTTAGATGCCGGCCCATTTTTGGTGAACAACCTGGGTTGTTCTTGCTGATTGGTGGATAAATCCACCCACCAATAAACAAGTGCTGGCCAGGGTACTGAACCAAAAATTGGCTGGCTCCTTAGCTTAGATGCCTTCTTTTTCAAATAAAGATAGCAAGAGAATGAAGAAAAATTTGATAATAGGAGTAAATTAGAAAACTGCTTAAAATTGCATGCTCTGTCTGAATCACAAAAGAAAAAACTTGGGTTCAGTGTCCCTTTAATCATTTTTGTAATGAAACTTCACATTTACTTGACAGATTGTTTTGCCTGAATTCATCAACTATTACATTTTATTCAATTTCCTTGTCATTATTATAAGTGACATTTTTCTCTCCATCGATAGCAATGCTGATGTTCTTTTCTTACATGTTTCAATCAATAAACTATTTTATAAACAAAGCATTATGCAAAACTGACTTGAATCTGTAAAAAGCAGAAATAATAAAAAAGATTCTATAGGAGTGTAATACAAAATATCTGTGACACTGCAATCTTAAAGATACATAGATATAACATATCCTTTTAAATAACTTTCAAATGTATTTCTATTATCTAATTTGCTTAGTTTTTTTGGTTTCCTTTGTTGAAAAGCATACCTAGGTAGGCTCACGAGCTGGAAACTAGCTGCTGATTGCTGGCTCCATATATATGCCAATTTCCATTGGTTTACCAATGTGTTCAGCTAGCTCCCAGAAGTGCAATGCTGCTCCTTCAATAAAGGATACCAGGAAAATAAAGCAAAATTGATAATAGTAGTAAATTATAAAGTTGTTTAAAAATGTATGTTCTATCTGAATCATAAAAGAAAAATTGTGGGTTTCATGTCCCTTTTAAAACAGTTTAAACTTTAAAAATTAAAATTATATATATATATATATATATATATATATATATATGTACACACACATATACATACACACACATATATACACACACTATATGACTACAGTCCTGCTATACAGATTCTAGGTGTTTTACACAATATAGTATAGATTTTGCTTCCTTGCTTTTTTTATGCTTTACACAAACAAACCTTTGCAATTAAAGGGACGGTGAACACCAAAAATGTTATTGTTTAAAACAATAGATAATCCCTTTATAACACATTCCCCAGGTTTGCATAACTAACACTCTTATATTAATAAACTTTTTACCTCAGTCATTACCTTGTATCTAAGCCTCTGCAGACTGCCCCCTTTTCTCAGTTCTCTTGACAGACTTGCATTTTAGCCAATCAATGCTGACTCATAAATAACTCCACGAGAGTGAGCACAATGTTATCTATATGACACACATAAACTAATGCCCTCTAGCTGTGAAAAACTGTCAAAGAGATGAGGCTGCCTTCAAGAGCTTAGAAATTAGCATATAAGCCTACCTAGGTTTAGTTTTCAACAAACAATACCAAGAGAACAAAGCAAATTTGATTATAAAAGGAAATTGGAAAGTTGTTTAAAATGAAAAGCCTTATCTGAATCATGAAATTTTAATTTGGACTTTACTGTCCCTTTAATTAAAAGCTTTCACATCAAAATGTATACTTTTCAGTGCAAATTCTGGGTAGAACAGCTAATTGTACTTCATTGATCAGATTATTTTTAACAGGACACGAAAACCAAATTTTTCATTTCATGATTCAGATAGAGAATACAACTTTAAACAACTTTCCGATTTACTTTATTATCTAACTTGCTTAATTCTCTTTTTATCCTTTGTTGAAGAAGCAGCACTCAATCAGCACCTCCTGAGCCTACCAACATATCCGTTTCAACAAAGGATATCAAGAGAACAAAACAAATTAGATATAAGAAGTAAACTGGAAAGTTATTTAAAAATCACATGCTTCATCTTATTCATGAAAGGAAAAAAAAAGTGTTTATGTCCCTTTAAGTACCATTTTTATTAACATTTTAAAGCAATTTAATCTTTTAAGCATACCTGTTAGTACTTTTATGGTTTATTGCAACCCATATTAATCCTGTAAATCACACCAAATTTAAGTCCCTAAAAACTAATTCTTATTTTTCTAATGCTAAAAAAATACTGTTTAAAGTGATGGTAAACTCATTTAATTGATAATCACATATTTACATTTGTATGGTTATAAGTTACTAAACCGCATTATCCGTTTTATATATTTATATGTATTTTATTGTAAATTTTAATAATTTTATTTAACCTTGTTGCTCTGCTTCTCTCCGCCTCGCTCCGCCCCTCTTATCTATCTCTAACACTATTATGTGCTTTATCCTTTCTCCACCCTCTCCTCACGTCAGAATGTTCGCTCCCGATATTCTAATTTTTAACGCATGCGCATTGGTTTGCATGAGTATATCAAGTAAACATTGACTCGTGACATTCAATGTTTACTTTTTCATTGCGATCGCAACATTTCTGTGTATTGGGTGTGCGAGCGGTCTTACCCATTTAAAAAGGTTAATATTTCATAAGTCCTAACGGAGTGCCGTGTTGAAAATAACATAACACGCATGCGTCAAATAGAATGTGCACGCGCAAAATCTGCTGATTGGTTGTTACTATCGTAGGAATTGGTTCTTAGGGCGCATGCGCAAAAAAATGTATTGCAGGAAGCCTGTCTAGCGACAGGAAAGATCATTGGACACACAAAGGAAAAATTTATGTGACGTCACGGTGGGCTGGCGATTTTACGGAACTAGTATATTCTTTATTAGGAAATAGTAAGTAAATGGCTATATCATGTTTTAATGGAAATTTTGTGTGAAGATGTAATAAAAATCGACAATCTTGATTAAATATTATGCCTATACTGAGTTTACCATCCCTTTAACATGTTAATACAAGATTAGAACAATAAAATAGTTATCAGTGATCTAATACTTTCATTAAAATGTTAAGCTTTAATTGTATATAGATGATATATTGCTAGATATAGTTCATACATGTAGTCAATTTGCCACTAGAGGTCAGAATTCAAATTTGGGTTCTAGAAGTGAGGGAGAAAAAAGAATTCTGAGTTGCAATAAAAAATAATTTGTACATGAAAATTAAAGCAGTCTTCCCTGACACATAGTTGCTGTCAAGGGGTGAATTCAAGAACAAGTGGAAATTACACACAGTGAATAATCTGTCTCAGAAACAATGGATGAAATAAAAAAAAACTCTCCACACTAAGTAATGACAGAAAGGTGCACTGTCAGCAACTCATACAGGACCATAAATTTGCAATTCTTGTTATCTTAATCTACACCCATCTCCTGTGAGGAATTTAATATATACAGTGTATATATTTATCTTTTGTTATAAATAATATGTAATGCATAAGCAGTAATGTAAGAAGTTACTAAATATAAAGTCACTTACAATCTGCTGCTTTTCCACTCATTGTAAAGAGAATCAGGGTGATCAGAAGAGCTCTTTTAAAGCAGCTAACATACATGAAATGGTCCATTTCCTCCATCGTATCTCAGCAAACACCACAGTATATAAATACAATGTAAAAAAGACCGAATCTCCTCAGACGGCTGTCAGTAGTCGCTTTCTGCGCGCAGGGATATCCATTCAGAAAATGAATGGCACGAAATGGGCACCGGATTCCTGTCAACCGCTTGGTCTTGTCATTTGAAAAGCTTCATAGAATGAATGAGAGCGATCAGAATATCACTAGTGTGGACGGAGGAGGTTTTTACAAACTTACAGCTAATTCACACAACAGGTGCATCTCATGCTGCAGTACTGACAAGGAGCAGCTGACTGGCTGACAACATGTAGTTCCGCCCACAAGTCACTTTGTACCATACCTACTGCCTGTACCACCACTAGTAGCGAGTCCTGTGGTATAGTACTAAACGTGCGCAGCAGTCAGGGGAGACTACTTTACATAGAGACTACTTTACATAGAGACATATATACGCCTCCTTTGTTCATACGCTGTTAGCTACCGTATATACCCATTTATTTATTTCCCATTGGGTTTGAATGCAACTGACTGCTAATGTCATTTAGGATACCATAATAAATAACTCTGAAGTGAACAAAGTCACAGTGAAATGTGAAAGACAACAATTTTTTGACCCGTTATTCAATACCTGCATTTCAGGACACTCTGGGGTGTACTTGCCCCAAGTTCAGTGTCACTCAAAAATCAGCACCCTAACCATGCAGCACGTGACCTGCTAAGCATACGACTGTAGTTATCCAGATGTGCTCATTAATGCACTTGTGCGCCTTCAACAAAGGATACAAAGAAAATGAAGCAAATTCGAAAATAGAAATAAACCGGAAAGTTGTTTAAAATTGAGTTTCATGTTGATTTAATTATTAACTATGTCTTGTTCTGATTATTATTAATATTATTATTATCGGTTATTTGTAGAGCGCCAACAGATTCCGCAATAGATAGACAATATGAATTTATAGTTCAAACGACGTAGTGCAAAAATAAAATTTTCTAATTTGTTTAAAAGTACTATTCAGGTTCACACTTCGCATTTGTGAGGCCCTAGACAATTTGGGGGACAATAGCCCAGCCCCCTTATTTTACCCCCCCCCCCCCCTATGGACTATCCCTGTCCAAACCTTCAGTGCAGTCTATCAAAATGTAGACTTAGACAGAGCATACAATTTTAAACAACTTTCTAATTTTCTTCTATTATTTAATTTGCTTCCTTTTCTTGTTATCCTTTGCTGAAAGGTTTATCTAGATAAGTTTAGGAACAGCAAAGAACCTAGGTTCTAGCTGCTGATTGGTGGCTGCATATATATACACATTGTCATTGGCTCACCCATGTGTTCAGTTAGAAACCAGCAGTGCATTGCTGCTCCTTCAACAAATGATACCAAGAGAATGAAACAAATTTGATAATAGACGTAAACTGGAAGTTGTTTAAAATTGTATGTTCTACCTAAATCATGAAAGAAACATTTTGGGTTTCCCTTCAATGTGAGGCCCAGAGTGGGTGCCTCTCTTGCCCTGCCCAAAAAGCAGCAGGACTGGTACTATTTAACCCCTACAAATGGATTAAACATAAACAGCAAATTAAAGTCACGCAGCAGTCATGCTCATGTGCTGTTCCTAAGCAGGACCTGCTGGTGATTGGCAGCTGTGTGTGAGTGTGTACTACCTAATAGCTCACCAATTTCCTGCTCATACATAGCAGTGCACTGCACCTGGGGTGCAGGTTTAATTATGTTTAACCATTTTTTTTAGAAATTAGCATTTGTTTAATAATTATATGCTTTAACCAATTATTTAATTAGTACTAACATTTTCATTTAATGTGCTGATACCCCAGCTCAGTTTAGAATCTTGTACCATAATGTACACTTCAGATAGACCTAGCTGGTATTAAGAAGTCATATGGAAAATGCAGAACATGTTAAAAAAACAGGGAACATAAATCATCCTTATCCAAACCACAACAAAAGTTTTTTAGATGCTTCCAAAACAACACACACTGCCTGTACTTTTGTGTTACATTTTTTTATTCCTGTCTTGTTTTGGGTATTTCAATAGTAAATATTTACCCTCTAAACTAAGACTGTTACACATCTTGCTGAGCAGGTCAAGATACTGACATGTTTGTGAAATAACACTGGATGGAAACACCTTAAAAAGAGAGAGAGAAAAAAGTGTTGTTGTTTTTTTCATAATTCTTTTTAACCCTTTCTACTACTGAAGATACATTTATATCAGTCTCTCATATCATGTTTTGCTTTAAAGCAACAGTAAACCAATTTCTATTTATTTATTACTAGGCAATAAGACTACCCAGAGGGCAGTCTATGTTTAAAAACTACAACTCCCCAAGCTAAAGTTACAAAAAAAAAACAAATAACTAAAATTACAGAAAAAAATAAAAAGGTTTCCAAAATAAAAAATTTGAACCTAAACTAATACCCCTATAAAAATAAAATATCCCCCCAAAATAAAAACAACCCCTAATCTAATGCTAAACTACCAATAGCCCTTAAAGGGCTTTTTTTGTAGGGCATTGCACTAAATTAAACAGCTCTTTTGCAGTTACAAAAAATTCTAAGTCCCCCTTAACAGTAAAACCCACCACCCATCAAACCCCCCAAAATAAATAAACCTAACATTAAAAAACCTAAACTACCCATTGCCCTGAAAAGGGCATTTGTATGGGCATTGCCCTTAAAAGGGCATTCAGCTCTTTTGTTGCCCTTAAAAGGGCATTCAGCTCTTTTAAGAAGTGCCCATAACCCAAATCTAAAATATAACAAACCCCCCAAAAATGTTTAAAAAACCTAAGTCTAACCACCAAAAATAAAAAAAATAAACCTAATCCCTACGAAAATAAAAAAGCCCCCCAAAATAAAAAACACCCCCTAATCTAATGCTAAACTACCAATAGCCCTTAAATGGCTTTTTGTAGGGCCTTGCCCTAAGTTAAACAGCTCTTTTGCAGTTACAAAAAATTATAAGTCCCCTAACAGTAAAGAATATAAAAAAGGATATGTATATGTGCGCTAGACAGCTAAGGAGTTAAAGAATATTAGATCAGACTAGTGTCTATATTAAATCCACCTGAATAGTTGGTTATGTTGAAAATGAACACAAATTCAGGAGTATATAAAAAATGAACACAAATTCAGGAGTATATAAAAAAGCTAGTATTTATTGCTATGCAAAATCTAAAATAATAATGATAAAAAGTTTATGACATGCATAAATCTATTAAAAACATACAACTCAATGTAAAAATTATCCTATATATGACCGGTCATGCACATAGATATCAGTATCCACCTTATTTTGCAAATTTTCTTTTGAGAGAAATTAAGTCCCCTTTAAATCCGTTTCAATCCTTCGACTGGATATTGTGACTTCAATGTCAGCACTTTTATTCATACCATCAACGCATTTCACCGTTTTACACGGCTTTTTTCAAGATGGTTCAACGCTGTAAAAAGTGTCCTTATATACATACACCTGATAGGTGATTGGTTAACCAATCCGCTTTATGATTTGTAAAGGTGGATACTTTTAAGGTGGATTTTCCAAGTCGTTGATATTACTTTATACATATATATTCTAAAATATTTAAAACACATATTAGTATGTGCAATATGCATCTATCAATGTATCTCGTTATACAAATATTATTAAATATGGAGACAATTACAAAATGTTAAAATAAGGTTCAGGGTTATGACATATGATAATATAGTGCATATATAAGGTATTAATATGTGCAATATGTATCTATCAATATGTCTCGTTATACAAATATTATAAAATATGGAGACAATTCCAAAATGTTAAAGTAAGGTTCAGGGTTATGACATATGATAATATAGTGCATATATAGATAATGAGTCCTTATATAAACAAAGTAAAGACTTCTTATTCTTGATATAATTTACATATCTGTTCATAGGGGCTTTTAAAAAATTAGACACCATAATTGGTGTTAAATCGGTATTGACAATAGTTACCTATGAACATATATATAAACACATACTAGTATATATTGGATTAGTGAACCTAAATTAATCCAAAACAAACAGATTAAGATCTAGTTCTGAGTTAAGACCTTTTGGATATAATGTTTTCAGTTCATAAATTAGTTCTGCCTCTTTTCTTAATAATAATTGGTCAAAAAATCACTTTAAAGCAGTAGATGCCAATAATTATATTCCAGCAAATAGCTGCCACTTGAAACGCTTGATAGAGAACATTCCCAAAGGACAATTCCTTAGAATAAGGCAGAATTGCTCTAAAATATCCTATTACGATTCCCAAGTAGAGATTTTAGAGAACAGATTTCTAGAAAAAGGATACAATCCAGAGGCCCTAAAAACAACTATTTCTCTTGTTAGGTGTATCCAGTCCACGGATCATCCATTACTTGTGGGATATTCTCCTTCCCAACAGGAAGTTGCAAGAGGATCACCCACAGCAGAGCTGCTATATAGCTCCTCCCCTAACTGCCATATCCAGTCATTCTCTTGCAAGCTCTCAACATAGCTGGAGGTAGTAAGAGGAAAGTGGTAAAATATAGTTAGTTTTAGTCAGTTAGGAACATAGAAAGGAAAGATACCCTTAACAAAAAAATCTACCACAGAGATTGTAACCAAAGAAGTCCTACCAATTGTAATTGTCACTATAAGCAATTGGCAAAAATACTAAACAAACATTGATACCTCAGCAGGTCAGATCCAATCATAGGGGACCTAGTATCTGAAAAACCCACCGTTATCTATAGAAAAGCGGCCAATATAAAAAGCATCCTTGCACCAAGTGATTTTTAAAAAACACAACAACGAAAATTACATGATATAGACCTCCTAGGGAATAAACTATGTGGATATTTTCCTTGTTACAGTTGCAAAGCCTGTCAGCACAGTACCAAGTGTATAGGATACTCCTCTACAAGTACAAGCAAGGATTACAAAATTAAGGACACAATATGATACAGTGATAAAGGGATTATATACCTGATTCAATGTTCGTGTGGAAAACAATACTTAGGAGAGACCTCTAGGACTTTACGCACCAGAATCAGAGAGCACCTCAACTTAATAAAAAAAGGAGATCAGGAAACTCGCCTTTATGAACACTTTAGGATTAAACATAAAAATAACATCAAAGACTTAAAATACTGGGGAATATGCAAAGTCAAAAAGCATTGGCGAGGAGGGGACTTTGACCAATTATTATTAAGAAAAGAGGCAGAACTAATTTATGAACTGAAAACATTATACCCAAAAGGTCTTAACTCAGAACTAGATCTTAATCCATTTGTTTTGGATTAATTTAGGTTCACTAATCCAATATATACTAGTATGTGTTTATATATGTGTTCATAGGTAACTATTGGCAATACCGATTTAACACCAATTATGGTGTCTAATTTTTGACAAGCCCCTATGAACAGATATGTAAATTATTTCAAGAATAAGAAGTCTTTACTTTGTTTATATTAGGACTCATTGTCTATATATGCACTATATTATCATATGTCATAACCCTGAACCTTATTTTAACATTTTGGAATTGTCTCCATATTTAATAATATTTGTATAACGAGACGTATTGATAAATACATATTGCACATACTAATACCGTATATATGCACTATATTATCATATGTCATAATCCTGAACCTTATTTTAACATTTTGGAATTGTCTACATATTTAATAATATTTGTATAATGAGATACATTGATAGATGCATATTGCACATACTAATATGTGTTTTAAATATTTTAGAATATATATGTATAAAATAACATCAACGACTTGGAAAATCCACCTTAAAAGTATCCACCTTTACAAACCATAAAGCGGATTGGTTAACCAATCACCTATCAGGTGTATGTATATAAGGACACTTTTTACAGCTTTGAACCATCTTGAAAAAGCTGTGTAAAACAACGAAATGCGTTGATAGTATGAATAAAAGTTGCTGACATTGAAGTCACAATATCCAGTCGAAGGATTGAAACGGATTTAAAGGGGACTTAATTTCTCTCAAAAGGATTCTACTAACACTCTGCGCAGAGTAAGGATATAAGAAATCGTCACGGAACTATTTTCCATAGTAGTATATGCAGACAGTGACGTCATCAGCCCGGAAAACCAACTAAATGGAGCTGCACAGACACCTGTGCCCAGCTAAACGCCCGGAAAGTTCCCAGACTGAATCAAGGTAGGCACATAGAGGTATAGCAGTCCGTTTTACTGTGGTACTCTTTTGAGGATAATACAACCTGCCATAAAGCCTTTTATAAAGCCATTTACAAATCTGGACTCTCTTATCCAACTATTTTGCTAAAATCTATTGGGATACATTTGTACACATAATTTGCCTACAACATTTGTATCTGCTATACCTACGATAAGGATACGAATATAAAGGACTTTACATATACCTTTAAGTAAAGGGCTTTTTCATTATCTAAGCGATACAAATCGCTGAGTTCTTAATGTGCAAGAAAATTTGCAAAATAAGGTGGATACTGATATCTATGTGCATGACCAGTCATATATAGGATAATTTTTTTACATTGCGTTGTATGTTTTTAATAGATTTATGCATGTCATAAACTTTTTATCATTATTATTTTAGATTTTGCATAGCAATAAATACTAGCTTTTTTTATATACTCCTGAATTTGTGTTCATTTTTTTATATACTCCTGAATTTGTGTTAATTTTCAACATAACCAACTATTCAGGTATATTTATAGACACTGGTCTGATCTAATATTCTTTAACTCCTTAGCTGTCTAGCGCACATATACATATCCTTTTTTATATTCTTTGTATCTATCCTATCTGTTTATTTGGGAGCAGGTTAGTATATGTGCAGGGGTTTACTTGCACACCATTTTACATTTCTATCTCAACCCGCCTAACAGTAAAACCCACCACCCACCAAAAAAAATAAACCTAGCACTAAAAAACCTAAACTACCCATTGCCTTGAAAAGGGCATTTGTATGGGCATTGCCCTTAAAAGGGAATTTAGCTCTTTTGCTGCCCTTAAAAGGGCATTCAGCTCTTTTAAGAAGTACCCACAACCCTAATCTAAACAAAAACAAACCCCCAAAAAATGTTTAAAAAAAACCCTAAGTCTAACCCCCAGGTTGGTACTCAGGGTTGCTGAAGTCTGGCGGAGAAGGGCCTCTTCTAGTCATTGAAGTCTTCTTTCAAGTAGCCGACATCTTCTTCCAAGTGGGGACCTCTTCTTTCTTCATCCAGAACAGCGGAACTGAAGACCGGCGACCCAAAAACTGAAGACCGGCGACCCTGGAACTAAAGACCAGCACCGCAGAACCATGGAGTGTGGAGGATCCTCGCCGTACGATCTCCGCCAATCAGCCAATAGGATTTCAGTAGCTCTAATCCTATTGGCTGATTTGAATTTAAAGAATCAAATCAGCCAATAGGAATTAAAGGGACGCCATCTTTAATCGCGTACCTTGAATTCACTATTCAGTGTACAGCGTAAAGATCGTACAAAGAGGATCCTCCACGCTCCATGGCTCTGCGGTCGGCAGTCATCAGTTCCAGGGTTGCCGGTCTTCATTTCCAGGGTCGCCGGTCTTCAGCTCCGCGGTCATCAGTCTTCAGCTCTGTCCTCCGCTCCGTGCCGGCTTGTTCCTGGAAGAAGAAAGAAGAGGTCGCCGCTTGGAAGAAGACTTCACCGCCTGGAACAGGACCTTCTCTGCCGGACTTAAAGGGACACTGAACCCAAATTTTTTCTTTTGTGATTCAGATAGAGCATGCAATTTTAAGCAACTTTCTAATATACTCCTATTATCACATTTTCTTCGTTCTCTTGCTATCTTTATTTGAAAAAGAAGGCATCTAAGTTTTTTGGGGTTCAGAACTCTGGACAGCAATTGTTTTATTGGTGGATGAATTTATCAACCAATCAGCAAGGACAACCCAGGTTGTTCAAGAAAAATGGGCCGGCATCTAAACTTACATTCTTGCATTTCAAATAAAGATACCAAGAGAATGAAGAAAATTTTATACTAGGAGTAAATTAGAAAGTTGCTTAAAATGTCATGCTCTATCTGAATCATGAAAGAAAAAAATTGGTTACAGTGTCCCTTTAAGCAACCGTGAGTACCAACCTAGGGGTTAGACTTAGTTTTTTGTAAAAAATTTTGGGGGGTTTGTTTTATTTAGATTAGGGATGGACACTTCTTAAAAGCGCTAAATGCCCTTTTAAGGGCAATACCCATACAAAACTTAGGCCAATGCCATGCAAAAAGCCATTATTAGGGGGTGTTTTTATTTTGGGGGGGCTTTTTTATTTTCATAGGGATTAAGTATCATTTTTTTATTTTTGACAATTGGTTTATTATTTTCTGTAATGTTAGATTTTTTTATTTTCTGCAATTTTAGCTTAATTTAAACTTAATTTTTTTATTTTTAAAGTAATGTTAGGTTTTTTTATTTTGTTTGTAATTTTATATTTTTAATTTAGGTAATTGGGTTTAATTTAGGTGGTGTTAGGTTAGGGGGTTTAGTAATTTAATTAGTTTCATTGTGGGTTTTGGTGGTTTAAGGGGTTAATAGGTTAGTTAGGTTTATTGCGATGTGGGGGTTTTGCAATTTAGGGGTTAATAGGTTAATTAGGTTAAATGCGATGTGGGGGTTTTGCGGTTATGGGGTTAACAGGGTAATTAGGTTTATTGCGATGTGGGGTATTTGTGGTTTAGGGGTTAATAGGGTAATTAGGTTTATTGCGATGTGGGGGGTTTGCGGTTTAGGGGATAATAAGTTAATTAGGTTTATTGCGATGTGGGGGTTTTGTGGTTTAGGGGTTAATAGGGTAATTAGGTTTATTGCGATGTGGGTGGTTGACAGTTAAGGGATTAATATGTTATGTTATTTGCGGATTAGGGGTTAATTACTTTATTATTTTGCGATGTGTGGGTTTGCGGTTTAGGTGTTAATACTTTGTGTGGGAGGTTAGATTTTTTTTATATACAGGGAGTGCAGAATTATTAGGCAAATGAGTATTTTGACCACATCATCCTCTTTATGCATGTTGTCTTACTCCAAGCTGTATAGGCTCGAAAGCCTACTACCAATTAAGCATATTAGGTGATGTGCATCTCTGTAATGAGAAGGGGTGTGATCTAATGACATCAACACCCTATATCAGGTGTGCATAATTATTAGGCAACTTCCTTTCCTTTGGCAAAATGGTCAAAAGAAGGACTTGACAGGCTCAGAAAAGTCAA